>NW_027185852.1:2469364-2512604 GCF_028583685.1 Petaurus breviceps papuanus | reverse complement strand
AGAGAGAGAGAGAGAGAAACAGAGAGAGAGAAACAGAGAGAGAGAGAGAGAGAGAAACAGAGAGCGAGAGACAGAGAGACAGAGAGAGAGACAAAAAGAGACAGAGAGACAGAGACAGAGAGACAGACAGAGACAGACAGAGACAGACAGAGACAGACAGAGACAGACAGACAGATAGAGATAGAGACAGAATGAGAGACAAAAAGAGACACAGAGAGAGAGAGAGAGAGACAAAGAGAGAGAGAGAGTTTCAATTGGTAGGTAGGTAGATAGGTAGATCGTTAGTATAGAAATTATTCTAACTCTTTTAAAGATTAAGGAAATAAACTGCCAGTATTTCAGAGGCTTGTCTATAACCATGCAAATGAATGACAGAGTCAAGTTCTAACCCAATTCTTTGACCCTTTGGCCACTACTCTACCCCAATATTTCTTGATATAGGTAACACACATGTAGATACTTTCACTATTGAGATATTTTCCTACATCTTCACAGAGTTAGAATTTATCATTATAAATATCTATTCGTGTGTATGTGTCTTTCTCTGTGTCAGTGTAGACCTTCAGACATATATTTGTGTGTGTATATATCTGTGTGTGTATATATATATATACACATTTTGTTGTTGTTGGGGAAGCTAGGTGGCACAATGAATAGAGTGCCAGGTTTGGAGTCAGGAAAATTCATCTTCCTGAAGTCAAATATACCCTTAGGTACTTGTGAACTTCGTGAAGCTGGGCAATCACTGAACCCTGTTTGCCTCCGTTCCTCATTGGTAAGATCAGCTGGAGAAGGAAATGGGAAAGTCCTTGAGATTCTTGGCCAAGGAAATCCCAAATTAAGCCATGAAGAGTCAGACATGACTGAAGTAATGCTGTAAGAGTATATGTATGTATGAATGTGCCCATTTCTATATGCATGTATATCTGTGTACAGACATATAAAGGAATGTGTATTGTTTAAACATGTATGCATAGACATACATATGAACACTGTATCAGCAAGCACCCCAGCATCCCCAGGGTTTCTGCCAACACAGGTTCTTAGATCTGCTTTGATAAAGGAAAACAACTCAAAATGGGTTAACAAGCTTACTTTAATCTGGCAAATATGTATCATTTACCTAGTTCAGGGGAAAAAGGTCAGCACCCCGAACTTCAGAATATACAGACAGAATTATCAAGACAGAGAAACAGATCAAGTAGACAGTTTCCAAACTGTCCAACCATTACATCCATACCAAATCAACATCTGGGTTTCACCAACATCTGGGTTTTTTAAAGCTGGGGAGGGGAGGTGGGGCTCTCAACAATGACTTCCCAGAGTCTAGATGAAATCACAGAACACTTCTCAAAGTGAGCCCCAAAACAAAGCTACACATCAGGGCTTAGATAGCCTTCTCCTGGCTCAGACAATGTAACAACCTTTTGGACCCAATGGACAATCAAAAAGTATCTACCGTGTTTCCCCTATAATAAGACACTGTCTTATTATTTTTTTGGACAGAAAAACACCAGAGGGCTTATTTTCAGGGGAGGGCTTATTTTAATGAACATTGACAGCAATTTTAATAAACAGGTAAATGTGAACAAAAAATGTACCTTTATTCAATAAGCAAATCACTGGGGAAGAACAGGATGACGCGCTCACTGCTGCAGTTCTGATTGGATGCAGCTCAGAGCGCGGCGTGCGTTTCACAGGGGGGGGGGACGGACAGTGCATACAGAGGGTACCGTAATGTAGCATGTAGCGCAAGGGATCACCTTCACTACAGTAGCAATCTCAATAGGGCTTTTTTTCGGGGGAGGGCTTATTTTAGAGGAATCTTACACAGTAAGGGGAGGGCTTATTTTCAGGATAGGTCTTATCGGGGAAACACGGTACTGAAAATCAAGCCTCCCACCCCAGGCTCCAGGTGCACTTTAGCCTAGGGGCAGGGGACATCTTAAAAATTTACATTCCTGTTACACACACACACACACACACACACACACACACATACTTGAACAACAAAAAAATAACTTTTCCTGCTCTGTTCCATGAAGGTTATACAATCATTAGGCTACTTAACTAATTGTTTATTTCTTAAATTGTATGATAATTATTAAAGCAATATCTACTCCAAAAAGAAACTGCCATTCACTGCCTGGCATACTGAAATCCAAAGCTTTTCTGAATACATTTCCCCCTTTTGTGCAATACTCTTTTTTTATCTCATTCAAATATTCATTTACATATTTTTAATGACACATGTCCCCTCTTCATGGCACTAACCCAGCAGACATAGCAGAAGGCTCTCTTTCATTTCAGGATAAACATAGCTGCCATGTCCAAAATGGGGAATGGCTGTAGAGCTGACTCGGAAGAGATTCTGTGAGCAAAGCAGACCCCATTGGTCAAAGCCTCCTAGAAGAGATGGGACCCACATTTATATGCAGTTGTTAAACATCACCTCTGTACTAGGCACTATGTTAAGTGCTGGGCATACAAAGGAAGGCAAATCAAAGCAAGACATAAGCAGAAGAATCCTTAGCCTTAAGAAAACTTCACCTTCTGATGCAGAAGACTATCTGTCAGGAATTTTGTAATGTCCCTGGCCTACAGGCTTGCTGAAAGGTCACCTGAGGAAGGCTCTAGGATCTGAGGTTACTGGGGGATAGCTCGCACAAAAGTTGCCCACTAAGCTGAGGCTGAAAGAAGCCAATGGTACAAAGAGGCAGAATTGAGGAGGGAAGTCATACCAGGCCTGTAAGGAAATCCTGGGCAAAGGTCTGGAGGCTAGGCCACAAGGGATAGAGGGTGGTATGTGAAGATAAGTTATCTAGTACGCCTGGGAGTGAGAACATGCAAAGGAAGAAGGTAGAAGATGCCTGGAAACGTGAGAAGGGGTTAGGACGTGAACCGCTTGAGCAGCAAAGAGGATTGGCTGTTTTCTCCTGCATCTCATTGGAGCTTCCAATATTTATTGTAGTGTCAGCTAAGTGGTGCAGTGGGTGGAGGGCTGGGCTGGGAGTTAGCAAGACACATCTGTCCTAGTTCACATCTGGTCACAGACACTTACTAGTGTGTGATCCTGGGCAAGTCATTTAATCCTATTTGTCTCAGTTTCCTCACCTGTAAAATGAGTTAGAGAAAGAAATGGCAAACCACCCCCTGTGCCTTTGACACAAAAATCCCACAATGGGTCATGACGAGTTTCACACAACTGAAAAATGTGACCAATGATAAAAGTTTATTTTGTCTCCCTCTTTGGAGCCAAATAATAGTATTCATAGGACCATTGTAATGCCCAAATGACTTATTACATACAAGTTATTTGCAAGTCTCAAAATCTTATGTATTAAGGTGATCTATTAGGGCTTTATTTTGAGCAAAATATTACCTCAAATTATCTTGATTTGAGGGGGCATAACTTTGACTTTCCTAGTTCAACTTGCCTCCTCTTCAGAAACAAAATACATAACTTGCTTTTCTGCATTTATGTGTTTCTGGAAGTGGCAACATTTAGTAGATACTGAAACAGGCTAAGAGATCCAAACACTCGTTCATGTCCCCCATAAGACACACATGGGTTAAGAGACTCTGATCAGGTCACTTAACTTCCTAAAGCTCGAGAAAGTTATTTGAACCTACAGATTTTACAGAAATCACTTCCTCATTGGAAACTTCCTATATGGATGAAATGATTCTGAGTCCAAACCCAATCCCCAAAATTACCAAAAATCTTTAGTGTGGCTCTAAAAGAAAGCAATGATTCTCCTCCACAATGTTTATTTAGTGTTGAAAGATCTTATCTGTGATAATCTGTTGATCATATAGGAATTAATAGATAAGAAGAATGGTTTTCTAAGCTATTTACCCTAATCATTTCTTACATATTTTTTCCCCTTAAAACATTGTCCAGAAAGGGGGTTGGGAGTTTACTCAGTTATTTCTGCAACAAAAACTAGCTTCAGTCTTCACTTTCAAAGTCTGGTTGTTTGTTTTTAAAACAACAGTCACACAACAACAACTACTAGAGAGATGTCTGTTTGTAAAACACACCAAAAATATATAAATAATTCAATCTTTTCATAACTACAACACCAGGGAAGCTGTGTCCATAAGCTGTCAATAATGAGGCTTACACAGAATTGATCCTGTGATCACCGTTTACCAGGTAATAAAATCCTAGCAAAATCGACTGTAACAAAGCCAGATAGATTGCATTATGTCCACACCATCACTAGTCTCCTCATCTTGATGTTGCTCATCCTTAAGACTGAATTAGAAAGTACTACATATAACATTTCTTATATTATAAACTTTTCACTAATAAAATCCACGTCCTACAAAGGCTCTGAATACCTTTTACAGATAGAGCTATTTCCCATGCTTTCCTCATCTTAACATTGGAAATTGGATTTATTAAAGCCAAGTACAGAATTTTACACAAAATAATAGCAAATAGAATTAATTTAATTCATGAAATATTTTAAATGCCTACTATGCATAAGAAGCCATACTGAATAATGAATATACAACAAACAATGAAATAATTAAACCTATTAAAACCTTGCATTATTGGCCCCCCCCCCCCGACGCTTATCATTCATTTCTTTAATTAAATCTCTCATTTTCGTTATTCTTTGGTATTTCCTTTTGGTCCACTCTTTATCTTATTAAAAGTCATTGTGAATGCTCTCTGCTAGGAAGGAAGGAAGGAAATAAGAAAGGAAGGAAGGAAGGAAGGAAGGAAGGAAGGAAGGAAGGAAGGAAGGAAGGAAGGAAGGGACGGAGGGAGAGAGGAAGGGAGGAAGGAAAGAAGGGAGAAAGGGAGGGAGGAAGGAAGGGAGAAAAGGAAGGAAGGAAAGAAGGAAGAAACTAAACCTGGTATTTCACAGTAAAACAATGCATCTAGCAGACTATTGATGTTAAAAAGATACGTCTTTGTTTCAAGGAAAAGGTTGAGTTTGTTGAAGGAGCTTTGTAATTTCACGAAAACGATCGACTTTACTCTCCTCCTCTTTAAACCTGGACCTTATTTATTGCCATTGTCTTCTTGGACCACATTGTCTTTTCTAAGATACATATCCAGGTAAAGATATATATATATATTGATATTGATATCTATAAATAGGTTGAAAGATAGGTACTTAGGTAGCTAGGCAGATATAAATGCAGCATGGTACAGCATTTGATCCAGAGACCAGTTTCCAAACGAAGAAACCCTGTGTTCAAGTCCCATATCTGATACATAAAAATGTTCACTTTTGGGCAAATCATTTAAACTTTTGCTGCTTAACATACCTTTTGGAGACTAAGCTGTTGAGAAGGCCCCAGTCTGTGCCTCTGTACAGACAGAGATAATATTGTTATCTGGGATATTACCATATTCATTATAACAATGAAATCATATCTTTTTCAGGGGTATGTTTGTGTGTTCAAATGGACTTGCTTCATAAATTATGTGACTTGCTGTTTGTTTGAAATCTCTACAACAGTTTTTTTTTTTTTTAAGTTTTTATCATGGCCTTTTCATCTCATTCATTTCTACATAAACCTTCCTAAGTGTTTGATTTTAAATTTTTTTAAACATCAGCAAAACCACCTGAAGCTTTCATATGTGTCAAAGCATATGCAGCAGTCCCCACTCAGGGGCATGCATTCTTACTGCAAAAGAGTAAGGTATATCTCACTGTCCTTTGTGTTTGCATTACTGTAACCAATGTGCATACCATTTCCCAAGTCTCTTTGTTTCATTCTGTGTCAGCTTATATGTCTTCCCATCTTTCTCTGAATTCCTTCTAATCAATGAGGCAAAGATAACAAGGAGAAACTCAATTGAGAGGGAAAATAAAACAACTTTATATGAATGGTTTCTGATAATTAAGGGTCTGGTTTACAAAACATAGACACAATTAGCATTAATGTTTAAGACCATGAGCTATTTTTAACGCATAAAACGTCAGGCAATGAAGTTATGCATATATGATTATGCATATAATAATTAAATGTGTGCTTCCATACATAAACATATAGTAATCCAAATAATTGAAAATTTTTAATAACCCTATGAAAAGAGGTTAAAAATCAGTATATAACTGAAGGAAATTTAAGTCAAATCAATATTAGATTTCACTTTTAGTCAGCAAATTAGCAAAGGGTCAAAGGATATGAACAGTTAATGTTGGAAAACCTGCAGGAAGTCAGACACAACAACACTTTGTTTGTAGAACTGTGAATTCATCCCACTATTGTGAAAAAAATTAATTATTCAAAACATAACTAAAATGTTCACATATTTTAATCAATATATCCTATTGCTTTCCAGATACCCCAAGTAAGTTAAAGAAACAATGTTCCTAAATATGCAAAAAATAACCATTTACATTGTTTTTAGTAGCCAAGAACTGAGACGAGACTATTGTTAATGCTTATAAATTAAGAACAGGATAAATAATTTGGGGCTTATTAATATATTGGGATAATATTAGGCCATAAAATTAAAACATTGTATATAATTCTTCTTCCAGTTAGATGTTCTTGTGTGAATAGTTCGGAAAAGCTTTGTTGTATAATTACAAATCTTTTTTTTATATAAGCCTTATTAATATATTAGGGCTTAATTGAACCAGTATATTGCTGTCTGCCCATAGTAGCATATGTCTTATCTTACTATTTGAGGTGAATGCTTCTTCAGTTTTAGCCCTCAACTGTATCTACACTGATACGGTGATACATAGCAGAGTGGTAGGGGAAAAACAAATTTTAAAACAAAAATGGCAACCAATAGAATATCAACTGCTATGAACTGGTGAGAATACCTTTTCATTCACTGAAACATTTTATGTGTACACTCTAAATGTTCATCCATAGGAAATTTGGGCTAAAGGTATAAAGGGGAAAAAAGTGTCTTGCCTTGAGTCAGAAGACATGGTTTCTTGTCTACCTTTCATGTTTGTCACCTTTTGTATCTTTGAGCAAATCACTTAAGCTCCCTCTATCTCAGTCGGCTCATTGGGATAATAAGACAGGATGGAGAAGTTGTCATCTGAGGTCCCTTTATTTCAAATATATTGCATATATTCATATCGAGAAGGGTATAAAACAGGGAGACAAACATTAAATGGATAAATTATCAGTGATTTCATGTAACACACATTCATTGTTAAACCCATAGTTTAAGCTTTAATCCCCTCCCTGAAATACATTCTTTAAATATATATATATATATACACACACACACACACACACACATATATATATATATATATGAGGAGGAGGAGGAGGATGGCTGGCATTTATATAACATTTTAATACTTGCAGTACACATAACAAATAATATTTCATCCTTACAACAACCGTAGGAAATAAATACAATTATTAGCCCATTTTCCAGATACAGAAAACAATGGCCTGAAAGATTTAGGACCTTGCCCAAAGTCCCATCATCAAAATGTGGCTGAACCTATATTTGAGCTGAAATCATCCTAACTCCAGGTCCAATACTCTATCTGCTGGGCTACATAGATGCCTAGGTGGGAGCTTAACCAGTACTGTGGAATTCAGTTGAATTTTTCTTATTTGACCATGAGTAAATTACTTGAAATCTCATAGCTTCAATTTTCTTATCTATGAAACAGAGATTAGCCTTCTTCTAGTAACTTCTTTAGAGGGTTGTTTATGGGGATCAAATGAGATGTCACTTTTTGAAGAGCATTGTGAACTTTCAAAAATTGTTTAAATGTCAGTTGTGATAATTATTCACCCCAGGGAGTTGAAGTTTAGTTCTTAAAAAAGACAATTCTGCAGATCTTCACTTTACTTTTTATATTTTGAACCAAAATCCTTGGGATTGCCAGTAGAACCAAGTACTGATGAATGTCAGGATGGCAAGAAGCTGATGGCACATGACATTTGTTAACAACTCTCCGCATTTTTCCTTCCCTAAACAATCCTTGATTTCTATACTTTTCATTTTCTCTGGGGCAATGTCTCACTTCTAGACGCAGGCAATGGAAACTCCCAGTCAAGTTTGCAAAATGGCTAAATATGTAATAAAAACCATTGCTAGGTGAACCTAATGGAGACACATGGTTGACAAGCAATTACATTTAGGGAAAATTTCTCTCCTCTAGATGAATGTTCATAAATCCCATCAACTTGAATGGGAAATACATACATGCATTGGAGGAAGAAAATACCTATTTTTCAGGTAGAATTTTTTTCCCGATAAAAGAAAGTGTAATTTTCTGTTGTGACACACATCACTATTACTGCTGTGATGTATATACAGCCATGACTGTGTGTACACAGAACAATCATCTGGCTGGTGACAATGGATGGATGTGTGTGTGTGTGTGATCAAAATGCAAAAGAAGAAAAAATGACAGGATTTGTCTCATGGTATAGTGGTGGGGCCAAATAGAAGTCTCTAGTGTTATTGATCTACAGATATTGGACCTGCTTGGTTTCTGCTAGGCAGAGAAAAACCATTCCTGAGTTTGCTAGCCAAAGATAATATTCCCTGGGAGTATTTGGGCCCTTTTATTTGGGAGTGGTCAATTCAGGGTGGCACAATGTGGTTGGATGCCACTTCCTCAATATTTCTTATTGGCAAATCCAAGAGAGATAGAGCATAGTGAAGATTTTTAAGTGGCTGTCAGCCAGGTGACAATTATGGCTTGGGAGACATTGGTGAATAGTGAAAAGAGCTCTGTATTTGAAATCAGAAGACGTGGTCTGCCTCTGTACTTGAGTAATCTTGGGGAACTTGAACCTAATAAGAGAAGTCTGCCTGTTTCACTGTCCTTGGCGATGCCATGATCATGCATTAGCACCAAGTCACTATCTATGTGATTAGAATGGGTAGGGAGGAGAGCTGAAACATAATAGTCCTCACCTTCATCGTCACTTAGAAAAACAGGTCTATAAAAAAGTGCCCCCAGTGGGCTAGTGACTGCAATGATGTGCACGATTTGATTTTATTTCTTTTTTAGAAAATTTGTCCTTTTAATATTCAAGAGACAGTATGCTGTACATTCAAAGTGTGTAGCCATATACATGACTAATTCAATTTTCAAAAAGTTGTTATATAGTCAATGGGAAATTTTTCTTCTCTTTTGTTTTTCCTATGCTGAACACTTGATGGATCATTCTTTTCTAGCATTAAAGAGCAGAAGGAGAAGTCTGAGAACACGGAGATGTTGTCTGGCCAGGGGAACTCATGGAATGGCAGTTGGTAACACAGAAGCAGCTCGGTAGTAGAGGGGATATAGTGTTGAGCCTGGAGTCAAGATCAGTCTGGCTTCAGACACTTACTAACTGTGTGATACTGAACAAGTCATTTAACTCTTTTCCCCACACTTTGCTCATTTGTAATGAGCTGAAGAAGGAAATGGCAAATCACTCCAGTGTCTTTGCCAAGAAAACCCCAAACTCGGTCATGAAGAGTTGGGCAGGACTGAAACGACTGAGCCAACTTGTGGGACATTCCAATATCCAGGGACTGAAAAAAGGTGAGGCCAGGGCACCAGTGTAGGAAATATCAGACACAGAGTATCTGGGGGCCAAGTTAGGAAGAACAGGGAAGAAATAAGACCTAGGAAATACTACACCTATTTCTGGATGTATGGACAGATGCTTTCTGGCCATTCTCTAACACATTTCCCATTTAAGGGGTTCAGATCTGTAAGTATTGTAAGCAGAGGTTGTAGACGTTTACTAGCAAGCAACCAGTTTGGGAAACAAATGGTAGCTGTCGGGCTGTGATATCAGGAGCTGAGCCGTGACTCATTTCTAGCCATTAGCCCAGCATGGGCAGCTCCAAATCCTCTCAGCAGGGTAAGAGTGAATGAATTCACAGCCATATAATGAAACTCTAAACAATGGACATGCCAAGAGACACAAACCTGGGTCAGGAATGTACAGAGCTTAGACCAGGGGGACAGTGAACAGACCTCACCCCAGATTCCATCACTTTGGAGGCAATGAAAGCTTACAAGCCCCCTGCCTGAACTGTGAAAGTAGCAGAAGGACATAAGAGGACAGATGATCATGTCAGACATCCCCTTCCCCCAAAGAATGGAGAGCCCAGCTCTAACACAGAGACAAAGTCAAGTTTTAGACTACAAAGAGGAACACACATAAAAGAATCCCAGCCTGAAGAACTATTGTGGTGATAGGGAACCTTAAGGGAAAAAACAAAACAGGAAAATAAAATGAATCAAGGGTAAATAAAAGCAAAATTCATCTTCCCCCTGCTCCCTCCCCCATGCATGTTGTTTTACTTTATTTTTTTAAATAATACTTTATATTCCCCAATTCAATGTTTAAAAAGTTTTTTTTACATTTTTATAAGCAAAATTTCAATGATAAATGCAGCTTGGATAAAATTCCAACAAGATTTCCTAGAGGAGTTAATGCCATTGTTGCTCAGTTATTCAGTCATATCTGACTCTTTGTGACCTCATGGACTCACTCTCTATGGGGTTTTGTTATTTTGTTTTGTTTTGATTCGGAGAAAGGTCAGTTAAATGACTTTCCCAGGGTCACACTACTAGTAAATTTCTGGAGTCAGATTTGACCTTTGGTCTTTCTGACTTCAAACTCAGTGCTTTTTCTATTGTATTATCTAGCTTCCTTGGAAAAGTTAAGAAAGAATGGTTTTTGGTTTGTTTTTAGAGAGCTAAAATGATTTTTTTCAACAAAATGAGAGCAGTAGAGGAAAAAGAATGAGAAAGAAGAAAGAGATAGGAATGAAAGATGGAAAGAGAATTAAGAGAATAGAAAAAGTGGCACAAAATATTATTGAAAAAAATAAGTATTTGATAATTAGAATTTGCTAAATAGAACTTTTATAACTCAATGAGACATCAAGAAAAAAATAAACCAAAGTCAAAACACAGGAAAATGGAAGAAGATATGAAATATCCCAAAGGAAAAATGACTGACTTTTTGAACAGTTCAAGGAGAGATAACTTAAAAGACAGGTGCAACAACCAACAAGAAAAACCTGGGAATTATATTGCAAGTACCAATAAAAGAAACTGCCCAGATATCATGGAACTAGATGGTATGGTAGAATTCGAAGTGGTCTGCCAATGACCTCCAGAAAGTTAAACCAGATGCTATGTTATTTGTAATATAATAGTGAAAATTCAGAGCTCATATGTCAAAGAAAAAAACTACTGCAAGGAGCCAAAAAGAAAGCATGCCATTAAACTACAGCCAGGTCACAGAAGAATCAGCCACGACACCTGTAAAGGACCAAGAGAATTCAATAGGATATTCTGGAAAGCAAAATATTTACATTTAAATTAGAATTAACCAAACCAACAAACAATAGCATCCTACTTTTAGTGAAGGACCTTTCTAAAAATAGCTTTCAAGACAAAAGTGGACATACGACCACGGGCTACAGTACATATATATGTTTATACACATGCTCACACATGCATGCATATGTATGTTAGTATTTTTTAAATCAGTATAAAACCATAAGCAAATTGGATTTCTAATCAAATAGAAAATTTTCCAATATTACTAATGAAATATGAAAGCTGACTAGAAACCTTTGAAATAAAATATAGGAGGCAAGAGAAGCATAAACGAATATTTGGTTACTGTCCTTCATTCTGAAAGAGAAGAAAAATGATGTCACTATGTGAGAGTCAAGTTATGGTGTGTCTGACTGCGTTTGATCAGACCAATATGAGCTCACAGTGCTCTATCCCATATCAGGCCCAAACAGTGCATGTTCTGTAAATGTGAACATCTTGCATTTCTTGAGTTGCTTCAGTTCTACTTTGCTCATCCGATGAGGGTACACCATGCCGGACAGTCCTGTGCCCCAGTCTCTCATGCCCCATAATCAATTCCAAAGTTCTAAAGAGAGACCTTGAGGGCATCCTTGTGTCACTTTTTCTGATCACCATGTGAGTACTTGCCCTGGGTGAGTTCTCCGTAAAATAGTCTTTTTGGAAACTGTACTTTGGCCATTCGGGAATAGAATTTGAATGCTTGGTAGTTTAGTTTGACAAGGACGTCAGTGTCTGGTTTTCTTATCCTGGCAAGTGATCTTCAGAAGCTTCCTAAGACAATTTGAATGGAGGTGATTCCATTTCCTGCCATGGTGATGGCAAACTGTCCAGCTTTACAGACATACATCAATGAGGTCAGCAAAGTGACTCTCTAGACCTTCGCTTTGGTAGTAATTCCAATACCTCTTCTCTACTGCACTTTTCTTCAGAGCTTCTCCAACACTGAACCAGCTCTGGTAATGAGTGTGTCAGCCTCATCATCAGTGTTTCCACCCCTACAAGGTGGTCAAGAGAAGCAAGCTTACCTACAGTATTCAACATTTCTCCAATTGCTGGAACGGATGGTTCCATTTATGTTTGGCGTGGTGCTGGATGATGGAGCCCTTGTGTTTTTTTGGTGTTAATTGGTAGGCCAAAATTATGGCACTCAACAATGAACTGATCCCTACTTTGTTGCATCTCAGCTTCAGAGCCTGAATTAAGGACACAAACATCTGCAAACAGAAAACCATGCACCAATACCCCCTCTCTCCACTTCAGTCTTGACTGTTGCCTTTTCGAGTTGAAGAATTTACCAGCAGTGTGGTAGCTGATCTTAATGCTCTGTTCATTATCATGGAAGGTGTTTTACAACATGGCTGAAAAAATCATGCTAAAATGCATGAGAGCAAGCACCAGCCTTGTTTCACTCTATTGGTGTGAGCATGAGAGTACTGTCCCTTAATACGGGCAAGCATCCCGTCATGAAACTCACATGCAATGATGATGAACATTTCTGGGCAATCAAATGTTTATGTAATTTTGAATAAGACCTTGAGACTGACAGTATCAAAGGCCTCAGTCAGATCTACAAACATTGTGCAGAGATCCCTGTTCTGCGCTTGACATTTCTCCTGGAGTGGTGAGGCAACAAACACATATCTCCTGTTAATCAGCCCTTCCTAAAGTCACTTTTAATTATATGCCCATCTTCCAGATGAATGGTGAATCCCTTTAAAAGAACTCTAGCAAGTATCTGGCCAGCAATGACTAAAAGATAGACATCCCACCCCTCACACCATGATTGTCACAGGACAATTCATTTCCTTCATCTTTGTAGAGTTCATTTGTTTTTCCATAGTTTGCTCATTTTCCTTGACTATTACTTGACTTTTTACCCTGTTAAAGTAGGCTCTGCTTCTATAGTGGAGGGCACACTGTCTCAAGCTTTATGTATTGTGTAGCTATTTTCAGAGATACTTCTATGGACCTGTAAATTTTCAGTTCTTTAAAGGTGGTTTGATGTAAGGAGAGGCATTTGCTACTCTTATGACCTGTGCTTTGGTCTGTGAGTAACCATAAGCACTCTTTTCTGTCCTGGAGCTGTGAGGAGGGTCTCCCCCTCCACTAAGGCTGCAAGTTCTGCTCTGCTAATTCTTGTCTTTGCCCTGGGACTGCCACCTAAGTCTGTGACTTGGATTTGAGATTGCCTTGGTGCTAGAAAAAAAGACCTCTGTAATCTCACCAGTGGTTTTACCCACTTACCCATGCTGGCACAGCCTGTGCTCAACTGCATTCCTCTCTCATCATGATGCAACAGACCTTTTCAGCTGACCTTCCAAGTTATGTTGGACTGGAAATTTGTTTTACTTCATCTTTTTTGTGTGTTCCACTGCTCTAGAATATCTTTAGATTCATCATTAAATAGGTATTGGCAGGGGTTGGGCAAGGGCTTAGTCTCTGCCTTTACCCTGACATTTGATTTCACAATGGAGTCATCCTTGAACTCCTGGGTGATAACCTCCTCCTGCCATATAACCCAGAAAATTTCTAACAGCTTTAGTATGAGAAATGGACACTCTTCCATACACACACACACATCCCTTGTAAATTTCAAATGGAGTAGAATCAGTACCAGATTGCTTGACACAAAAAAGGAGCCTAGTGGCATTCAAAGCTTCTTTTTTACTTGGAACTTCAGCTAGAGTGGTATTAACTTCAGCCTGAGGTAAATGGTCAAGCTTTTCACATTGATTGATGACAATCTTTTGAGAACACTATGGAAGTGTTCAGTGTTCAGCCCATTACAGCTGATGTATGTCTTCCTTGAGCACAGCCAACAGCCAATAAATATAATGGACTGGTTTACATTCTAATGGTAGATGATCAAATAAAGATCCCTTCAGAATTCTAATGTCATTAAGAAGTGAGAGATGAAATAAAAGGCAATAGAGGACCATGGAGTAGATCTAGAAAAATACCAAAAAAACCAACAAAAAGAAAGGGACATGTCAGAAGGAAATGGGAATGGAGAGTTGATAATATTATTATTTAGCATAACAAGGGTGTCCTGAGAAGGAAGTTATGAATTTTGTTTCCGTCTGAACTAGACAGTGGAGGATATACAAACAAATACACAAACAAAATATTAGTATAGAAATTAATACAACTGAATAAAGAAACAGGAAGGAAAAAGGAGAGGAAAAGAAATATATATATAAAGAGAGAGAGAGAGAGAGAGAGAGAGAGAGAGAGAGAGAGGATTGATACAGGAAAGGATTAGTGATAAGCAAAATAAGCCCTAAGGTCAGAGTGGGAAACATAAAACCAGGTCAAAAGGAAAGAAAGAATTGTGTAGAAAAAAATTGATGAAAAAGGGGCAGTGAACAAATGGAGTATAAAGAATGAAATGGAAACATATATGGAAATAAATACTTAGCACTTTAAGTGAATGTGAATTGGATTAACTCACCTATGAATTAGAAGAGCATAGCAGAATTGATTAGAGAAAATAAAAACAATTCTGTTGGTGAGAAACATATTTGAAACCTAAAGACACATATAGACTTAAAATAAAGGGTTGGAATATAATATATTATTCCTCAGCCTAAAAGCAGGGGTACAAATGATGTTCTCAGGTAAGAAAACAGGAGAAAAAAATCAGATTTCATTAAAAGAGATAAATGGGGAAACTGAATTTTGCTAAAAGCTATTGTAACTGCTGAATTATTTTCAATAATTAATGTATCTAACCACAACACAGTAGGGGCGATATGCTAAGAATTTTCACTATATAGAGCTGGTAATTTTTTAATTGATTTTTTCAAAAGGTATTAATGTGATATATATGTGTTTTGCACAGGGGACAATGGGATCAGACTTTTGGGAACTCTGATCATTTGAATAAACTCAAGCAATTCTGAATATATATAGTATTGAACATTCTTCTACTCTTGCTAAGTAAATCTCCATTTGTTAATTTTGGATTTCCTACAATTAATTTATTTTGTTCCAATATCACATCTAAACTACAATGCAGACTAGGACATTTCAAAGATATTGAAGAACAATAGAAAAATTTGAAATCTTGTATTATTTTGGAATCCCAAAGGTAGAATTTTTACTTTATATATTAAGGCATCAGGACCCAGGAAGACCATCTGATCATTTTGACATAATCAGAGATCTAAAGCAGGCCAATGAAAGTCATGGTTCTTTCATTTCTGATGTTATTAAGTAGAATTAATTCAATGACATGCTGCCCAACTGGAAGGAGGCTAGACATACATAACAAATTTCAATCTCACACAGAATTTCTAGGGATTGAAATAGGTACACATATTAATGATTTTACTGTTTAATATTTTCCCTAAAAATACTCCACTAGAATTCTCAGAATTGTTATGTTTGTCATCCTAACCTGAGCTGTGAAGCAGAGCACTGCTGTGTGTAATGGACGCACACATCAAATCAGGGGGTGGAAACATCTTTTGAAAGCTCTTTGGGGGGAAAATGGAAAAAAAAAATGGAAAGGAAATAATTCCCCAAGGCTCTTAAGCCATTTACAACATAGGAGTTCAAAAACAGCCCCTTGTGTTTTCCTGGACTCCTTAGAGGCTAGTATGAGCCATCCCATGATTTCCCTTTGTGTTTTAAAAGATAGGTCAATCAATTGAAAATGCTATTGATTGGTAAATTAAATATCTATTTTCCCCAATCAGCAGAACTGATCAATAATAATTTTCTTTTCCCTACCCTCCTTCTTTAATGCAGCTGCTTTGAAAAGTTTTCCCTATATTCTGAGGAGAATAAGGAATTAAAAGAAAGCTAAAAGTGATAGTATAGAACATTTAACTTGTCAGCATCAAGTGGTGAGTTTCCTGGGCAAACATTTATTTAGTATGAGTCAGAGCTCTTTTTTGATCTGGACTCCTTGGACTTTATCCCTTTTGTAAACTAACCACTTACACTTTTGGACAGCATTTGAGTGACCCCTAAGGGAATCCTTTGGAGAGCACCTTTTACATCATTTTAAAAGGTGGAATTCTTGATTAAGAGCCTACTTGTAGACAAGCAGTTTTGCTTTTGAGCCATTAAATCCGATGCAATGAAAATATTGTAATCACCTACAATGGTCCAGACATTGCACTCAGTGGTGGGAATAAAAAGATGAAGATAACATTTATGCTGCCTTGAAAGAGCATATATTAACAAGAAGATGGAGGGGGAGTGTAAAATATGCACATACAAGTATAATAAGAATATGTCAAAATAGATAAAAATTTGGGGTGGGGAAGGTCCACTAATACCCCAGTCAAGATCAGGAAAAAACTCCTTGATGGAGGTAGCACTTGGACTGAGCCTTAAATGGAGATAGAGATTTCAAGAGGTGAATGAGAGTCAGAAGAAAACAGCCAGAGGCATGGTGGCAATACTGAGTCCCTTGTTTGTGTTAGAAAAAAAAATACTCACAATATACTTAGTCATCTGTAAATTACTTTACTAAAACAGGTGCTGGCTGATCATCTAAAACCCTTCATCAGACTTTGGAGAAGACAGATATCTTGAATTTTTAACCTAATTTAGTCAAAGCCAGGAATCAGGAACTGAAGTAAACTGGGATTGCAAGGGACTGGGAGGGACGTTCATATCTTGGCTTCAGGCCAATTGTGTAATTACCTTCTGCCTACAAAAATTCTCCCTGCCGTTCTTCACTCAAGAAGTTATTTCCACTTCTCATTTCAAATATTGTACTATTCCAGGTTGCCAGGAGGCTGTCATATTCTACCCCACAGGTGCCTGCGGCTCAACAGTGGGTGAGTGATCTCTATAGACACAGTTCCTCAGGTGTTTAGAGATCCGTGGATGAAAAAAGGTACGATATAAACATAAAGCATTATGCCTCCCAAGTAGGGCCTGAGTTAACATGACATGATCAGCACTTATTGGTAACAAGGCCTTGTAAACTCCTTTTTGTTGTCAGTACCAGGTTTAGTCTGCACGTATGCCTCAAAGTGCACAAATTGAGTCGAATGACAATGCTCAAAACTACAATTTTGACTTCTACTGAACAATTTCAAGACACTAAAGAGATGTGGAGCTCTCCATGATATTTCTAACTGGTGGAAGGAAATTGAAGTGGCATAAGGAAGGCATTGTCAGTGTGTGACATTCATTAAATTAAAAACATTTTGTGCCGGGTGAGGGTTCTCTTGAGCAAAAAGAAAAATTTTAAAGTTATTTTTTTTTTAAAAAAAGACCCCCCCACAAAAAAAAGAACAATTGAACATGTTCTGTGCTTTGTCCAAAGATAATAAAATATGATGAAGAGATCTTGGAATCAAGACATCCTGGGTTCAAACCTGAACTTTGGGACTAATTAACTGCATAAGTCTGCTATACCTAAGTGTTGTTATCTGTAAAATGTGGTGTTACCTTGATGAAAGTGCTTTGCAAACTTTAAGAGCAGGGGTGGGGAGCCTGTAACCTCAAAGCCACATGTGACCCTCTAGGTCCTCAAGTGTTGCCCTTTGACTGAATACAAACTTCACAGAATAAATACCCTTTTAAAATAATTTATTCTGTAAAAATATATAAGTTTAGAGATCAATAAAATATATGCTTATAAGTGGAAAGTGCTTCTATAACATAACCCTGGCATTAAATTATACCATCCATGATGTTTTGCTAGTTTGCCAGTTGGTCAGGAAGTTTAATATTTTTTTTCTAATATGAGAATACTCATATTTTTTTTTGAAAGAGGGAAAGTGGGGCTATTGGTATTAGGTTACTTGCCCAAGGTCACACAGCTTGTAAGTGTTAAGTGTCTGAGGACAGATTTGAACTCATGTCCTCCTGAGTCCAGGGCTGGTGCTCTACTTACTGTGCCACCTACTTCTGAGAAAACTTATATTTCAAATAGTTTTTGTCTGATTTCTTCATGACATAAATAATGAAGTAGGTTTTTTGAGGCAAGTATTTTTCTTTTCTTAGTATAATCACCTCTCAGGAAATTTGCGCCATGAATTTATCACATCTTATCAGAGACGGACTCGTACTTATAATTACCGCTCCCTATGCTACAGAAAAAAAAAATTATGGAAATTAGTAAAACAAATAAGAAGATATTAGTTCCCCCAAAAGGTTGAATTTCCCAGATTTGGTGTCTATACTTTGACGGATATTTTTAAAGAAATTCTTTCCATCAAAGACCTCTCTTACACGCTGGATATTCCTTATTTGACTGGAGAATTTGTTGTCTGATTGATTAAGTAAATTGGATTTCTCTCTTTTCCTATATTCCCCCTTCTGTCTGAATCTCTCTTTGCCTCAATTTTTCTGTGTCTCTTTGTGTTTTTCTCTATACTGGTATAAACATTACATTTCTCCTCCTTTCCTCAAAGAGCAAAGAAACAGGGAGACACACCATTCTTCCACTTGCTTCATTTAACCTTTAACACTAGTGTTTCCCTTAGTGCAGTGGAGGCAATCAGGTACAAACAGGCTGTATGGTAAAATAGATGGAATATTTGGACAAGAAGGCAAATTAAATCGCTCCACATGTAAAACTATAATCCTATAAACTACACATTGTTGGAATTCTTACAGCTTTCCTTTCCCCCTTTCTTTCTTACTAAGGGAAGGTAATCCTTTCTGGAAGACTTCTGAGATTTACTGACCAAAATAATTTTAATTTATGGAAAACTTAAGGCTTGGCACCAGGAATCTCAAAGGTAGAAGTATATAGGTTCAAAAAGAAAAAAAATATTTAAAATATGAAGAATGTGTATTTACTGAACCACATTGTGATCAATGGAAAGGAAAGGAAATACCAAGAATAACAGTTACACTAGTAGATGATGAAATGAAATTAGAACACTGGCTATTTTGCAGTACTATGGTCTAATCATGGTGTGAGGCTTTAGGTATATAAATACAAGGACCTAAGACAGCCCTTTCTCACAAGGAACTTACATTACAATGGTAGAATAATGAATATCGAGAGGTCATAGAAATGAGATAATGTAAGATAGTTAAATGGAGCAGTGAAGTTAGGCAAGGTAGAAGGTAGGGAAGTGATTTGGAGGATTGCTTCTGGGCAATTTAAGGTGAAAACACAACTATATGAATCATGGTCCAGAGGGTTGAATTCATGATCGCAGAAACTAATGACAAAGGGTAGCAGGATAACAAAGACTAGATGATTATTTGATTCTTCCATTTCATATACAACCCTTGTTGTTTATTTATTATTTACCTTTTATTTTCAATTTACAAGCCTCTATTCTCTCTCCCATTCAAACACTTCTCCCCATACCTCATCAATAAATAAACTCCAATGTAGCAAATTTTCACTATTGAATAGAAAAAAGCAAATTACCTTCTTGGCAACATCCACAAATATATGCCTTGTTCTTTATGATGGGACCATCTCTGTCAGACAATAGATAACATGTTCTTCACTTAACACCTTGAATATTGGTTGATTACTATGCTGATTAAATACTTAAGTATTTTAGTGTTCAAATACCAGTCATATGTCAATGATACCTCTAAGTACAGAGGATAGAAAGACAACATTAAAACTATCTCTGCTCTTAAAGAGTTTTCATTTTGTTGGTGTGACATGATAGGTAAACAATAATATAGCTCAAAAAAATTACATGTAGTGGGAAAACCTCTAAGTATCAGAGGCTATCTATAACATCTTCACAACTGAGCTGAGGGAAGGCTCATGAGAAGCAGAGGTAAGGAATAGAAAATCATTCTAGGAATGAGATATAGACTGTATGATTGCAAGAAAATTGAATATAGTCCCTAGAGGGTAAGGTCCTCTTAAATATCATATTAGGCAACTCTTGTGGGTAGTAAGCTATATAACCAAAGCAAGTGCTAAGTTACTAATACTCCCATGCCAGCCAAGGTTACCCAAACACATCAAAGACTCCCACGTTTGAGGCACTAGGCAGCATGTGAGAGTCCAAACACCACCATCACTGGTACAACCATCTTTCCTCAGACTCATGTAATCAGCCCAGTATGTGGAACCCAAGAGTCCAGTGTGCAGAATCTTCATTGTGGGAAGCAGCCTATGTGTAGGTGTATACTGACAACTGCTTCTTCAATTGGACACCTAGAAAATAAGGTTCTTGACTTCAAAGACCTTGGTTCCATCAAATAGCTTAACATCTAAAATTTCTCTGATTTTATCAGTGGAAATGTCATTGCAGAAAATGTTATACCATCTGCTTTGCTACTACAGCTCAGGCTCCACAGGACCTTTCTGTGACTAACTTGGGAATTCGTATACATATATTGTTTCCCCAGTTAGGATGTGAGCTACTTGAGAACAGGGGCCATCTTTCTTTTCTTTCTAGAAATATGTAATGTAAATGAAAATTTGAAGATCTTGCCTGCCCCTAGGCCCTTTGATTGGCTTAAGAGACTCTGAGAACCTTCCTTGATTTGAAAATATACTCTGCCTTCTAATAGGCTGAATGCGGTCACATGGAGCCTGTGGCAGGAGGCTTGGTTATCACAAATGCCCACACCTTGATGCTGTGTGATTGGGCAGTAGGTCAAGAGGGTGGTTACATTCTCTGACCCAGGAGAAGGCTATATAATCCCTGATGTGAGGCTTTGCTTTGGGGCTCACTTTGAGAAGTGTTCTGTGATTTGATCAGATGAGACTCTGGGAAGCCATTGTTGAGAGCTCCCCGGCTTTGAAAAACATAGATATTGATGGTGGCTGTGATTTGGTATCGATGTAATGGTTGGACAGTTTGGAAACCTGTCTGCTTGATCTGTTTCTCTATCTTGATAATTCTGTCTGTATACTCTGAAGTTCAGGGTGCTGACCTTTTCCCCCTGAACTAGGTAAAGGATACATATTTGACTGATTAAAGTAAGCTTGTTAACCCATTTTGAATTGCTTTCCTTTAACCAAGCAGATCTAAGAACTTGTGTTGGCAGCCACCCTGGGGATGCTGGGGTGATTGCTGATACAAAGTACAATACTTAGCACAGTACAATGCACATTTTAAGCACTTAATAAATATTTGCTCCCATTCATTCACTTATTCATACATAGAAC
The DNA here is from genome assembly GCF_028583685.1 of Petaurus breviceps papuanus. Lineage (NCBI taxonomy): Eukaryota > Metazoa > Chordata > Mammalia > Diprotodontia > Petauridae > Petaurus > Petaurus breviceps. The sequence goes on along the minus strand of NW_027185852.1, from coordinate 2,491,229 downwards.
TGAATTTTGGGAATAATAAGTTTATCTGAACACTAAGTTTACAGAGATTGTAAACTGTACATAGGAGAAAAATATAACATGCCTGCAAAAATAGGAATAAATTAGATTATGAAAGCTTTAAATGCTAGGCTGAAAAGTTTTGTCTTTTATCCTGAAGACAATAAGGAGGCGATGACTATATTTTAGCAAAGACATAACATTTTCAGATTTATGTCTTGGGAATAAATACTAAGGAATTAGAGAATAAAAGAATTGGAGAGTATGAATGGAGAACAAAGGTCACTTAATCCATTCAATGTACTCAGTAATTGGCCATCTAACCCTCTGCTTAAAGACTTATTATAATTATGGGAAACTCATTAATTTCAAATCCAGATCATTCAACTTCAAAGAATCTCTAATTGATAAAAAAGACTGATATAGAAAGTAGCTGTAAAGTGGACTTTTAAGATTCTAGAATTATAGAAAAGGAAGGGAGTATCTTCATAGCTAGTTTCAGTCAATGTACTAAGTGTAAACAATGTGGTATAGTGGTTAGGATGCTGGCTTTCAGATGAGGATGGTAGTAAATATCAAAGCAATTCTGACACTTATCAGCTGTTCCATCACAGATAAGCCATTTAATCTATTTAAACATCAATTTCCTTACATATATATAGATATACACACACACACAAACACACACACATACATGTATATGTAAGAGCAAAGATGTTTCTAGTACTTCTTTTTTATTTTATTATTATTTTTTAAGCAATCGCGGTTAAGTAACTTGCTCAAGGTTACACGGCCAGTTATTTCTGGGTGCGGTGCTGAGTATCTGAGCCTGGATTTGATCCAGGTCATCCCGACACTGGAGCCGGTGCTGTTACTCGCTGAGCCACCTGGCCACCCCTAAGCAATTGGGGTTAAGTAACTTGCTCAAGGTTACACGACCAGGCGTTTCTGGGTGGGTGTTAAGTGTCTGAGCCCGGGATTTGATCTCCAGGTCTTCTCAACACTAGAGCCGGTGCTCTTACTCGCTGTGCTACCTGGCCGCCCCCCTGCTGATCATTTCTTATGGAAATATAGTATTCCATTGCAATAATACACCATAAATTGTTCAGCCATTGCAAAATTTATAGGTGTCCCTTCGATTTCATATATATATATGGCCACATTAAAAAAGAGCTGCTATAAATATGTTTTTTACTAATGGGTCCCTTTCCCTTATCTTTGATTTCTTTGTGATACAAATCTATTAGTGGTATTTGTAGGTGAAAATGTAGGTACAGTTTTTATCCCTTCGTGTGAATTCCAAATTGTTTCCCGGCATGATTGGAAGAGTTTACAACTCCACCAACAGTGCAATTGTGTTTATATTTTTTCCCACTGACTCCAAAATTGCCATTTTCTTTTTCTGTTATGTTAGTCAATCTCATAGATATTAGGTAATATATCAGAATTGTTTTAATTTGAATTTCTCGAATTAGTAGTGATGTAGATAATTTTTCTTATGATTATTGGTAGCTTTGATTTTTTTTTTCTTGTGAAAACTTACTCTTCATATCCCTTAACCCTTTATCAAATGGGGGGTGGTTAATTTCCCTTGATTTGTCATAAATGAGTCCTCTGTCAGTGAAAACTGCTTTAAAAAATATTTCCAGTTTCCTGTTTTCCTTATAATTTTTAGTATATTATTTTTAGCTTATTTGTTGGTTTTGTTGTGTGCATTTATGTCTGTGTAAAAAGCTTTTTTAATATCATGTAATAAAAAATAACTATTTTATGTGTCATAATCCTCACATCTCTTGTTTTTACATAAACTCTACCTTGATACAAAGATGTGACAGGTAAAATTTCCTATGTTTCCCTAATTTACTTATAACATCACCTTTTATACCTAAATCATTTATTCATTTTGATTTTATCTTGGTATGTGGTGTGAAAGGATGATCTAAACCTGGTTTCTGCCTAGCTGCTTTCTAGTTTTCAAAGCATTTTTATTTCTTTTTGGAGGGGGAAAGGCAGGGCAATTGGGGTCAAGTGATTTGCCCAAGGTCAAACAATTAGTAAGTATTAATTTCCTGAGATGGGATTTGAACTCAGGTTCTTCTGACTCCAGGGCTGGTGCTCTACTCACTGTGCTACCTAGCCACCCTCAAAGCAAATTTTTGTGAAATAGTGAATTCTTATCCCAAAACTTTGTATCTTTGCATCTATAAAATACTAGATAATTATGGTCATTTACTACTCTGTATTGCATACCTAATCTTATCCACCACTTTATTTCTTAGCTAGTATCAGATTGTTTTGAAGATTATAGCAATGTATTATAGTTTGAAGTATTGTATTGCTAGGTTGCCTTTCTTATATCTTTTGAGTCATTTTCGTGATATCTTTCACGTTTTGTTTTTACAGATTAATTTTGTAAACTACTTATTTTCCTTTATAGTTTATTTTTTTATTTTTATTTTTTTAAAGCAATTGGGGTTAAGTAACTTGCCCAAGGTTACATGGCCAGTTATTTCTGGATGTGGTGCTAAGTATCAGAGTCTAGATTCAATCCCACATCATCCTGACTCTGGGGCCGGTGCTCTTACTCACTGCGCCACCTGGCTGCCCATAAGCAATCCGGGTAAAATAACTGTGACAGTAATGGCATTTAAAGATTCCCCTGTATTGCCTTGGTTTTCAAACTGATTGTGTTAAAACCGAGAGCTTGTTAATCCCACCTGTGGGATGGACTTGTTGATATGAAAAGAGAGTCCTGAACTGGGAGGAGCTGGTGACATAGATTTGGAGAGACACAAGAGAGAGGCAGAATAACTTTTTGGAAGCAGCACCTTTGGAGGCAAAGAGAGACTGAGAGGATTGCTAAGGGCCAATTTGAATTGCTCTGGACTTTTGAGACCTACCCCCGGAGCTACCAAGGACTGAGGAGACATGGCTGTTTTGCTGGTACTTTGTCTGTCTGTTTTGATGTTGTTTTGCCAGATTTGTCCACTGGTGAAAGACAGTCCTGTTGTTGCAGGGGTCTGGGAACCTTTCTGTTGGTTCAGAAGCCCCGAAGAAGGATTTTCTTGTTGTATGTTTACAGAAATCCTGGCAGAGGGTTTTGCTAATGTTTTCAGGGGTCCTAGGACTGTTCTGCAGACAGTATTGTCTACAGACATGAATTAATGAAGAGACTGGCAATGTATCTTGTGGCCTTGCTAAGCTTTTTCTCCCCAGGAACAAAGATTGCTGAGAACTTGCCTCATGTCAAGATGAAGAAAAGACCTCCATTTGGGTATTAAGTCCTGTGCTTAAACTTGTTGTAACTCTGGCGTAGATTCAATTGTGATCCAAGGGTGGGGAACTTTTGACCTTTTTGTGTTCTATGATTGAACAAATGAATGTACTTTACTTATGATTGGAAACTAATATCCATTTGAGAAGAGGGGCTTTGTGGTGGACTAAATGAAGGTACTGCCTAGGGGTGGAGTGGTATTTAGAACAGGGACTTTGTAATTGATTGAATGAATGTAAGGTCCTGGGGTGGGGTAGTACTTGGAGATTATTTCATCACCCTTATTAAATGCTGTATTTTGAATGATGTCATATTTTGATCTTCTATGTTCTTACTTTGTCACTGAATAAAATGAAGAGAACCTATGCTGGTATTTTGAAGCTTGGGAAGTTGCCTTTCCTTGGCATTGCTTTCCAGTAACTTGCTCAAGGTTACATGGCCAAGTGTTTCTGGGTGTGTGATAAGTGGCTGAGCCCGGATTCAATCCCAGGTCCTCCTGACTCTGGGGCTGGTGCTCTCATTCACTGTGCTACCTGGCTACCCCTTCTTTCCTAGTTTAATTGGCATGACACTTGATGAGAATATTAAGATGTAGGATTGTCATTTTCATTACATTGGCTTGGCCTGACTGTGAACAATTATTTTCTACAATTGTTTTTATCTGTCTTTATTTTTGGGAAAGGTATTTTGCAATTGTGTCCATATAGTCCCCGGGTTTGTCTTGGAAACTTGACTCCCAAGTATTTTATTTTGTATGAAGACATTTTAAATGCAATTTCTTGTTCTATCTCTTCCTGCTGGGTTTTTTTTTTGTAATATACAGAAATGTTGATTTATGTTTATTTATTTTATATCCTGTAATTCTCTGGTATTGCTTGTTATTTTTTTAGTTGACTCTCTTGGGTTCTTTAAGTATGCCATCATGTAATCTTCAAAGAGTGAAAGTTCTCTTTCCTTATTCCTTATATTTATTCCTTTGATCTTTCAAGTCTTAAGTCTACAACTAGTATATCTAGTATAATATTGAATAATAGTGGTGATAATGGACAACCTTGATTCACTCATGTTCTTATTTGTAAGGCTTCAAGTTTATTCCAGTAATAGATTATTCTTGACCTTGGTGGTAGAGAGATACTTGCTACTTTAAAAAAGGCTTACTTTATCCCTACAATTTCTAGTGTTTTTAAGTAGGAATAGGCATTATATTTTTTCAAAGGCATTTTCCACATCTATTGACATAATGATGTGATTTTATTTTATTTATTGATTTAGTTAATTATGCCGATATTTTTCCTAGTATTGAACCATCACTGAATTCTTGGTGTAAATGCCACATGGACATAGTGTAATCTAATTGCTCTTAGTTTATTTAATATTTTGCATGGATATATACTACAGAAATTAGCTTATTATTTATTTCTCTGTTTTTGCTCTCCCTGGGTTAGGTCCACATTTGTGCCATAGAAGGAATTTGGCTGGCCTTTTTCTTTGCCTATTTTATTGAAATGTGTTTTTTTTTAATGATGTTGAGATGCATTGTTTCTTCCCAAGTAGCTGTGTAGGCAAGTCAATAGATGGGAGATTTATGATCCCTATACCTTTTGTCCTCTCTCAGAAGAAGACAATCAAAGATAATTGCATAGCCATTTTTTAGCTTGGTGATTATCATTGGTGGGTTACTTGAGTATGCCACAAACACAATGATGTTAGATCTTGTATAGTGAGAAAACCGCAGTGAAATGCATTTCTTTCTTAAATGAGAGGAGCTGCTCCATGCTATTTTAAGTTTTAAAGTGTTTTAATCAGGCATTTAATCTATTAAGTGAAACATTTATGGAAAACATCTGTGGGGCAAAAAAACCTGTGTGGTCCTATATTTGTTCAGTTAATAATAATCTTTTGACTATTGCCCCCCAAAAAGCCCAGTAACCTGAGGTTGATTTGACCAATCATGTCTACTAGGTGGGAAGAGACACTTTTTGAAAGAAATGTACGTAAGAATGATATTTCATAAACCAAGGGTTACTTTAGGATAATTTTAAATGTGTTCATTCCAAAGACTTTCACTCTAGAAATCCTTCAGCACTAATATTTTTTTTTATTTTATGAATTAAAAATAATAAGGATTAAAATACCCAGATTTAGGTAAACTGAAAGCACATAGGCCACAGAACATGAACTATATTTTTCCATGGGTCATTTGATTATTGATAATGCTTCTAAACTCATTTTTAAAATTATAAAGACAGATCTAGCAAAGAGACATTTGACAGATGATCTGAATTCAGAGTCGGCAACAAATTGATTGAATTTTCATCTAATTACCCCTCAACAGCCAGGGTTACAGACAAGCTTTTCCAATTTTGCCAAGAACTCCCCTAAATTAGCTTGATTTGTGTCAGAATACAACACAAATAGGAAATTTCGAATGGTTTTCATTGTGTGAAGAGAACACTATCCATGAAATGAGAAAAACTTTGCAAATCTCTCCATCCTGCAAACCACATCCCTAGCATGACCCCCACTATTCTATTAAATCACTTAGCTGTCTGTTTTCTAAATTGGTTAATTTCCATGATGAGACACTCTGCCCAATATGTGTTGAATGACGATCACATTTTATTCAATTCATTTGAGGGAACTAGGTGACAGTCACAGTGGATAAAATGCTGAACCTGTAGTCAGAAAGACCTGAATTCAACTCTAACTTTTCACATTTACTAGCTGTGCTACCCTGGGCAAGACTACATTTGCCCCTTTCTGGCTCAGTTTACTCAACTTGAAAATGGGGATAAAACATAGCACCTAACTCACAGGGTTGTTGTGAGAATGGAGACAATATCTGTAAAGTGCTTAGCCACTTCCTAGAACATAGAAGGTGCTTAATAAATGCTTGGTCCCTCCCACACCCACTCCCACCCCCTTCAACAGAAGACTGTTTATATAGGGAATTCATGTAACCTCAGAAACAGAAGTAGCCTCAGCAGTGAACTCGTCTAACTGATACTTGGTAACAATAATCACCTTTCAAATTCTGTCATTAAGTATCATCCAACCTTTGCTTGAAACCCTTTGGTTAGAAGGAAGCTACTGCTTCCAAGGACAACCCATTCTCCTTTTGGAAAATTCCACTTGTGAGCAAATATGTCCTTCTCTCAGATATAAATTCACCTTTCAGAAATGTCTCTGCACTGGTCTTAATCCTGCCAGTGAAGACCAAGTAGGGCAAATATGATGCCTTTCCCTAGTGATGTCTCTAAAAATACTTGTAGACCGTATTTATATCCTGCCACTCCCCTCCCTCACCTCAAGTACTGTCTTCTTTGGGCTAAAAATGCTCAGTTGCTTGACCAGTCCTCATATTCCATAACCTCTAAAACCTCCACTCCCTCAGCCATCCTCTCCTTGATGCTCTTTGGCTTGTCCACGGACTTCTTAAAAAATAATCTAACACAGCTGCAAATGCATCCCAAATCTCCACCACTCAAATTTTTATTTTTATTTTTATATATCTTGCATGTAACTTTATATTATGTGATCATGTGATCCTTGGTAAAAATGTAAGCTTATTGAAGAAAGGCAAGTTTCATTTGTCTTTATATAGAAGGGTTAGATTATACTGAATCATGGCACAAAATAGCCATTGATATATGTTTATCAAATGCATGAAATTATACTATTATGGAGAAAAAAACAACTAGATGAGATCTAATATATTTAAATACAACTTGGTGATTCTCCATTCCTTAATTTCAAATGCATTTTCAAGATGGTGACCTTTTGTCCACTGTACAGGTATTTTACCTGACAAGCAACAATCATTCTATAACACACACACATATACATACACACATAATTTTTTCCCCTGAAATGATGGGATTATATCATATCCATGATTCTCTAAATAATGAAATGCTATTCTTAATTCATTAATTTGGGGTGCATCTTGATTTAAATATAACATTTCAGTAAAATCTTAATCTCTCCCTTTCTCCAACTCCTTCCACTTGATTCCATTAGTTTTACCACTGACTCTAGATATTAACCCACCTGTGATTTTGACCACTGAGTCAGGCTCCTGGAAACCAGGCAGCTGCTTTTTCTATCATAGTTCTGGGAAGACTTAAAAGGATTATGACTGTATCTCTAGTACTATAGTTAATGAGCTCCCACTTACATATTTAGCAATTGATTAAAAAAATTATCACCTAGACATTGTCAATTTATCTATTTATTAAGGTATTTTGTTATTTTAAAAAAATATATAAATCCCCACCTGGAAAAAGCAAACAAATGGAAACACAATTCAATATGTACACAAAGATTCCAGCAAAAATAAACTCTTGTTTAAATTATGTGATATTGTAACTCACAGCTCCTTAAATCTATGTGTTTGTGTGTGTGTGTGTGTGTGTCTCTGTGTGTGTAAATACTTTCCCCTTGAAATCTCATGAAACTCCCAGAGGTATGACTTATCTTTCTTCTGAGGCCTTGGTAAGGTCCTGCAACTACCTTTCCTTATGTTCATTTTGCCCCTGGCTCACAATGACAATTTTTTTCTTCCAGCTGTTTCAGGGAGGTTATCAGGGTGCTCACTGGAAGAAAAAGAAAAAAAAATCCTATACTCTGAAGTTTTCGAAGTCATCTTCTGGTAAAAGTGGGTTTTGACAGTGACTCTGATCCCATTCCCCAAATCAATGACTTGGCAGATCTTTGGCTAGAATGCCACCTGTCAATGAGCTGGCCCAGCATTTGAGTATGAGGTTACAAAGAGGCTATTTATACAAGCTGAACAAAATGGAATTTTAACTCTTCAGCAAGTGCCAAGAAACTTCCTCTCTACTATCACTTCATTTCATAAAGTTGACATTCCTTTTAAATTAAGATTTTACTTTTTTGCTAAAAAAATTTGAATATGTTTGATGATTGCTTCAGTACGTTTGTTCCCCCATGATAGATGTAGCCGGGAATAGACTGTTGTAACTTACTTTAAATAGGGATCATTGCTTGATCAATTCCATCAACCTTCCACTACCACTTCATTCTTGTCATTTACTGTCCTATCTAAATACTCTGACCTACCAAATATGGCTGACACATGCCACTCCATCTGTCGACTCGGTGAATTTGCTCTGGCTATTAGTGCTCCATACCTGGAATGCTCTTTCCTGAAATCTGATTTCTGGTTTCCATGGCTTCCCTCCAGACAAAGCTCAACTACTGCTTTCTTCAAGAGGCCATGGCCTTCCTTCTGCTAGTCTCTTCCCTCCTATATTGCCCAAGATTTACAATGGATAAAAGGTTTTTTAAAATTCTGCAGTCCTAATTATTTGAAAATGCACTAAGAGGGCACTCTGGGACAACCTTTTCAGTCTGAAATTGACAGTCATTGGCATGTTGTTTCTTCCATGAAATGGTAGCTCCTTGAAGGAAGTAATTGAGTTGGTGACTTTGTTACCGCTCTTAATGAATTCTTCTTAACTGACTGACTGTGGTTCTACAATCTCACCACAGTTGATCAAAGTGATTGCATATTACTTACATGGCACTTACTTTTTTTTCAGAATTGGAAAGGATATAGAATATTTGCTAAAAACATTTAATGTTAAAAAAGCAGATAGCGAGGGAACACAATTCAGGTTCAGGGTGAAGTTCTTTTCTTAGCATGTGCCAATTTGTTTTTTATCATTTTTTTTAACAATTAATGATCATCTATTTTCTCTCCCTCTCTTCCCCACTTGAGGCCAAGAAAATTAAAGCCCGTATCAAAACAAAATACTGCTGTACTGAATTTATTGGTTCCCCCCCCCACACACACACATGCTAGCTTGTGGCCCTGTTATGCCTTAGTTGTTTTTGTTTTCCTGGTTAGATAAGCATAAGGGAATAAATGAGAATATCAGTGAGTAGAGGCAACCTGTTCTTTCTCTGTTTTCTGATAGATCTTTGTCATTATCATCGATTATTATTATTAATTATTAGAGGTGGTGTTTGTTCTGTTAATTCCTCAACTGATAAGGCTCCTGCTTTGGTTAACCTTCTTCCCTGTCATTTTTAAATCTTAACATATAAAATATAACCAATAATCTGGCAATAAGGGGGTATTTTGTTTAATTATTTTATGACATAAGAGTTTATTAAGTTCCTCTTGTAGCCAAATCTTTACACTACATGCTAGTGCCATGAAGACAAGCACCAAAGAGTTCCTGACCACAAATATTCTACTTTCTCCTGGGATGTGTGAGATAGTTAATTTAAAAGCATGAAAAAAATCTTGAAAGAGAAATCTGGGAAGCAAAGGACAGGATAATACTCTTAGAGAGACATCAAATTAATATTATTATTTGTTTCCTTTCAAATTATATTGGGTGACACGTGCTACATTTAGGATTCTTTCATCCCCAACACAAGGTGCTACTTTTCTCCATCGCCATTTTTTCTTTATTCATTTTATATACCTGTTTATCTTTTTTGTATCCTCAGCAGTTAGCAAAGTACCTAGAACACAGTAAACACTTAATAAATGGTTATTCCTTTTGTTTTTGACTATGTAGGAGACAGCCCTAGAGCAATGGATAAAAAGTAATCCTCCTAGCCAGGGAGAGCTGCCTTCACTTTCCTCCTCTGACACATGTACTGAATGACCTTAGGCAATTCACATAAGTTCTCTCAGATTCTCCATAAGGTTATCAACTTTAGAGACTTTAAAACAATAAAGGGCATTTTTTTTTCATCTTGCAGCTACTTATAACAAAGAAATGACAGTTATAGCCTCAGTGTCTTGTATACTAAATGAACTTGTGCTTTTCATATATAGATTATATGGGTATATGTGTGTCTGTGTTTTCTCTTGACATAGGTTATGTCTGTGAGGTAAGGAAGAATGTCAGTTAATAAACCATCACTTATTAGTCACCTACTCTGTGCCACGAATTGTGTTAAACAATAGAGATATGGAAGAAGGGTTGTGGGGGGAGTCTCTTCCCTCAAGGAGACAACATTCTTATGTGGAGAGACAATATGTAAATAACTGTGTGTATTCTAGGCATAAATAAGAGATTGGAAGAAATCCCAGAGGGCAAAGCAGCGAAAGCTGAAAGCTGAACAAAGAGCTCTTTAAGCAAGAAGAAAAGAAAATTCAAACATTCTAAATCTAAATAGGGCTGCTGAAACTTTTTTTTCAACTTAAAATAAGGGTTCAATTCAGAAAATAATTATATTGACGCCCCCTTTTCTTTCACTGTTTTGGTCAAAGCAGTTGATTTTTTTCCTTGTGTAGACATAAGTCATTGTTGTTTGTCATTTGTTCTAGGAAAGGAGAGGAGAAAAGCCGTGCTTTGAAGTTTCAGTGACCAAATGTGCATTCTTCTGGGCAGAGCACAAGCACACGAGGGTATGATACCCCATGTGGATAGAGAGAAGGGAAAGAAAGGAAGGACAGAAGAAAGGAAGAAAGAAGGAAAGAGCTGTGCTGCCTGTCTGGCAAGTTCCAATTGGGTGCCCAGAATGTCCTGCTCCAGGTTGCTGTTTTCTTTCATTGTCAGGAAGGTGAAGTCATAGTGGAAGGGTTATGCAAAGTCACCAGTCTCACTTTCTCCTTCGCAGTCATTTGGGCACAGTAGCAAGATAGAGATCAAAATATGACAGGTAGAAATGTGTAGAAACCACCAAAAATCACCTCAAAAGGGTGAGTAAAAAGAAAAGATACAAGTGGCATACCAAAAGAATCAATAGGAAAATAAATTTAATCCTAAATAAGGAATGTCCATCCCATGTTTATATTATCATGGGGCCTCCAATAAGTTTAAAGGTCTATTTTTGGATGAATGTTTCCTTAATTTTCCACCTGTTCACTTGTAAATATATTGGAAGTTACTAAACAAAGCATACTGAAACAACCGAAAAGTCCTAGTTTATGTTGAAATATATCTTCCTTGTCTTGTCATACCTATCTATCTCCATACTACCATTATGCTTCATTTTTTCTAGAAACATCTTTTGATTATCAAAAAAGTGGTTTTGTAATAGGTAAACCTTATTGTGTGCCCTGAACTAAGAGGAAGGAACACAAAAAGACTAAATTACATTTATACAGCTGGAGGTTTGGTGAATTCTTTTGTGTCACTGAAGTTATTAGGCTAGTGGAACTTTTCCCCATCCGCCCTTGTCACTTGTTAAAAAATGAATGATAATGATAGCACATTTGGTTTAACTCTTTCAAAATTGCAGTAGAGGCTTCTAGTGTTCAGGCATTGGTCCATTCTGTTTAGTTGAAGATTGCACAATCAAACCAATCTAGTCAACAAGTTTTTATACCTACACACAGACCCATACCCACACGCACACACACACAATGAACAGACTCATAACGATGCAATTGCCTCTTGCAGGGAAGTGGCATGCCACCGTCGCCAGTGCATATGCTTCCACCACATATAAAGAAACAAGAATACCAATGTGGTTGGACATGTACAAAGTAGAACTGTGTCAGAAGGCTGGAAAAGTAGGTAAAAGTTGGCTTATGAAGGGATTTGTCCTCCAAACAGAATTATATTTGATCATAGAGGTAATAGGAAGCCAATTGAGTTTGTTAAATAGGGATACAACATCATCAGCCTAGTGTTTGAGGGAGAAAAAAGATCACTTAGGGGTCTGGAAGATGGATAAAGGTAGGAAGAGATTAGAAATAAGGCAGCCAATTAAAAATCTAAGTTATTAATCTGGACAAAAGGTTATAACAACCTAAGCTATGATGATATTTGTGCAAGCAGAGAAGAGGGAACTGATACGAGCACATTTGTAGAGTTAGAAAATGCAACATTTCTCAGTGACTTGGATATGTTAAATGAATGATGGTGATCATGCAAAAAGACACTAAGGAAGTGAACCTGATTATTTGAAAAGTGGTGATATCACAGATATTCAGAAGTTTGGATAAAATGAAGGAAAAACATCATCATGAACAAACAATGCTACGTGTGTTGTATACATGTATTTGAGATGCCTCCAGAAATCCAAGTAAAAATGCCTCATAGAATATTGGTATAAGAAGAGCAGTTTGGGGAAAGAATATTTTGAGAGGTGGCACATAGGTTTCATCAGATTGCTAAGGGTATTCAGGGTACAAACTCACACACAAATACGTACACAATTAAAAACCCCTTGTATAGACAGAGAAGAGGCCTCAGGGTGGAGACTTGAAGATTACCCAGTGGTAGAGGGCATGACAAAGATTATGACCCAGAAAAAAGACTGAACAAAAGTGGTTAGTTATAAAAGAACAGAACAAAGAGATAGCACTGTCACACACACACAATGAAGAGGAGACAGTATCCAGGAGAAGGTAGTCAACAGTGTCAAATGACTTTCTGTGTTATATAAAGTGATATGACATAGCTGCCATCTAGTCAATTTTCAAGGTTTTATTTTTATAACCACCATCAAAATTTCCCGTTTACAATTGCTATTATGAAAAATGACAAGAGATTTAACTCTTGAAGTGGTGAATTATATGTATGCGCATGCTGTGTATATATTCATGCAGAAAATCTATGCTATGTGAAATAGATGAGAGCACCCTGGTCTACCATCTTTTCAAACTCCATTGTTTTGAAAAGATTGAACTGTCATGTATTCTAATAGCAACAAATTCCCATTTTCCTGCCTTTTCACAAATGTCTCATATTCATTATTGGTGTTTTTTGTTTTTGTTTTTCTTTTGACAAGCTGAATTTTTATTTATGCTTCATTTTTGAACCTTCAAAAACTGATACCAATTGTTTTCAATACTATGTGTTACCCACACAGTGGAGACAAATAGGTGGAATCCTTCATCTTCTTTCTCACCCTGCTCCACTGACACATCTAAGGGGTATGAATACTAGATGATGAAGGTATAATATTTATTTTTTTCAAGTAGAACTGTTAGGGATTAGAAAAACCAAGGAAAGGTGTTTACCTATGGACATATGTGTTGGGTCAAGGTGTGATCTTGATAATCTCTTTGCTCATGTGTACACAATCAAATCAATCTTGCACAGATGAATTGATTTTTCTCTGTCTTAATTTCCTCACCTTTAAAATGTAGAGGTTGGAATATGCTTTCTCAGGTTTCTTGGAGATGTAAGATAGGCCTGGATCTCCCTCCCTCTCTCCTCTCCCTTCCAGCAGAGGCAAACACATGAAAATTAACTGTCTGAGATAACATAATAAGTGAATGAGACCAAATTACAACTAGTTCTTCTTACTTCAAGTACAAAACTCTGTCTACTGTGCCCCTTGACTTCCTAATAATAATTTTTATGGGCCATCAAATTTTGCGTGAAATAATTTTATCACAGCTCTTAGGTAATAATGAAATAACAATCCTTAGTGAATAAATCTGCAATCTAATAGGATTTCACATTATTTTTGTTTTGAGTCATATTTCGTTTCAATTTATAGAACAATGGAAACCATAGCAAATTTTTGTGAAAAGGAAAAGTGAAAAAATAAAAAGACTAAATATTTGATTGTGGGGAGAGCAAACATGCCATGCTGTATAGAGAGTTGAACTAAGATTCTAAAAGAATTCAAGTCCCATCTTGCTTCACACCATCAAAGTGACACTGAGCAAGTCACTGAAATCCCATTGAACCCAGAGAATGCATTAAGTTGATAAGTTGCAAAGTAGTTTCCTTATCAGGAATTGGCTAAACAATGAAAACAATATTGCATGGATACACACCACTCTCACACACACATACAATATCAACAGCAACCAGGGTTAAAAGTATTGGGGCGGTGGCGGCGGAGCCAAGAATGTAGAGAAAAGTCAGGGAGTAGTCTGAACTTTCCCCCAACCCCTCTGATCAGCTTGAAATAATGCCAAAAAAAAATTCCTGGAGCATTGGAATGCACAAAAGGATAGCATGAAATAAATGTCTAGTCAAAGACAATTTAGGAGGTCAACAGGAATGATCCGTCACACCTAGATGAGAGTGGAGTGAAGGCCATGCAGCACAGACCCAGACTAAGAAAACCAAGAGCAGACCTTGTGAGCCACTGAATTAACAGCGACAACACCTGCTTTCAGAGCTCTCAGTCCACACAAAGTAAGGGGGTTGAATAACTGATCAGAAGGAGATTAAAGGAGTCTCTTTGCTAGCACTGAAAAAGGATTGTTTCTTTGCCTGTATTCAGATCCAGGTTGCCAAAATCGGTGGTAGTCCCATTATAAGAAGGAGCAGTAACACAGCACAGCTTGTTGCCAAAGTGAAGCAGGGACCTTCATCACAGGTGCAAGGGGGAAAAGAGTGATTTTGTGACTCACTGATTAGAGTTCATGAGATTATTAAACACATATCCTTATATCATCCCACCTTGGAAGAAGTGAAAATTTACAAAACCCTAGAAGTATCTCAGAAAACAGCTGCACAAAATCCCTGAAGTTTGGGACAGTGTGCTTTCCTCCCTGGAAGCAGAGCCCTATGTTAACAACAAAAAGTTAATCCAACAGAAAAACAAAAACAAAAAAATTTCTTAACATAGAAAGTTAATATTGTTATAAAGAAGATCAAAACACAAACTCAAAAGAAGAAAACAAAGTAAAAGTTGCTACTTCCAAAGCCTCCAAAATAAATGAATTATCCTCTGGCCATGGAAGAGCTGAAAAAGAATTGCGAAAATCAAGTAAAAGAGGTAGAGGGGAAATTGAGAAGAGAAATGAGAGTATACAAGAAAATCATGAACCATGAGTAAATGGTTTGGTAAAGGACACACACACACACACACACACACACACACAAACACACACATACTGAACAAAATAACACCTTAGAAAACAGACTAGGCCAAGTGATGAAGGTATAAAAAGCAAACGAGGATAAGATTGCCTTAAAAAAGTAGAATTGATCAAATGGAAAAAGAGACAAAAACAAATAGATAAATTAGTGAAGGGGAAAAAAAGAAACAAAAACAAAATCTTTAAAAAGTAGAATTGGCTAGATGGAAAATGATGTACAAAAATTCATTCAAGAAAATAATTCATTAAAATTTAGAATGGAGCAAATGGAATTTAATGACTTTATAACAAATCAAGAAACAATCAAACAAAACCAAAAAATAAAAAAATAATAGAAGACAAGGTGAATTATCTCATTATCTATCTATAATATATATATTATTATTTATCTTTTTATTTTTCTATCCATAATATATAATCAATATGTGTGTAACACAGTGGATATATACACATATGGATAGATAAATGCAATATACATATAGTTATATACACATGTATTTATATATCTGTGTTGTGTGCATGTATATATACAGTTGTATGCATGTATGTGTATATATGTATGCAAATTACTATACACATATGTATATATACATACACATGTGCACACATGTATGAGTGAATGCGTACATAAAACAGCCATACATGCA
Organism: Petaurus breviceps papuanus; assembly: GCF_028583685.1. Lineage (NCBI taxonomy): Eukaryota > Metazoa > Chordata > Mammalia > Diprotodontia > Petauridae > Petaurus > Petaurus breviceps. The sequence continues at coordinate 2,475,529 of NW_027185852.1, read as the reverse complement.
CACACAAACATGTGCGCAAATATACATGTGTTTACATAAATGCATTGTCTGTATGTGAACACGCATAAGCTATATACTGGATGAATAGGAAATAATAGAGACAAGACCCTGGAAATAAGGGAGACCGAGAAAAATATCCTGTAAAAAAATGAAATGTGATTTCATTTGGAACTTGAAGGAAAGTCATGTAATTTTGGATTTGGAGATGAGGAGAAGAAATATTTCAGGAATGGAGATGAGGCAAAATGTCCAGAGATGAGAAATACAGTGTTATGTTCGTGGGCAAAAAGGGAGAATAATGTCATGAGACTGATGAGTAAATGTCAAAGAGTAAGGTATAAGTAGGCAGAAAAGGTGGGGAGGGGACATATTTTAATAAAAGATTTGAACACCAGATGATTTCATATTTGACAATGGAAATGATTGAGAGCCACTGGAGTTTGTTGAGTGGTTCAATAGTGATGTAGTTGAACTTCTGCTTTAAGGAAATAACATTTGTGGCTGTAAGAAGGATGAATTGGATTGAGGAGAGACTTGAGACAGGCAGGGTTATAAGCATGTTACTGAATTAGTCCAAATTGGAGGTGATGAGGGCTTATATGTAAATGGTATTATCTTCAGAATTTTTTTCTGATAAAAATATGGCCTAATTAGAAGTTTCAAAGAAAAGATAAACAGTCTGTGAAAATAGAAAGCATATAATGGAGTAGAGCTATTGAAGAGTTAAAGTAAGATGCCTAGGTTTCAAATCTGGTGGACTGGAATGATTGTTGTGACCTTTATATAATAAGGAAAGTTGGGGAACTGTTGTTTAGTGGGGAAGATGAGTTCAGCTTCAGATGTATTGAGTTTAAGACATCTAATAGTCATCCACTTTAAGATTTGTGAAAGCCATTTGGAGATATAAGATTGAAAGTCATCAAAGGGAAGGATAAATTTGAGAATCATTAACATAGCAATGATAAAAAAATGGGAACTGATGAGAATTCTAACTAAGCAGTAGAAACAAAAAGAAGAGGAAGGGAATGTATGCATGCATGTATGTGACACACACATGCATACATACACACATGAATGCAGATATACATGTACACACCTGCATATATGCACGTATATGCATAACCATTTATTTTGTGTATATGTATATGTATGCACATTTCAGTAAAATTGAGGGGGAGAAAATTTTCAGAAAATATACAATTATCTTACTACTGTGTAATGATTGTGTATATGGAATATGATAAAAATAAAAGTTGTGTAAATTTCCTTTAATGTACATAGCATTGACAAATTCATATACATACACACATGTATATGTGTGCATGTGCGTTTGAATTTATTGATAACACATTTCTACACAATGTGTGTACATGTGCATATTGTATCTGCATGTACATTTTATATATGTATGTGTTTATATATGTGTATGCACACATATATGTAATATACCCACAAGAGTATTTTAACCATAGTATATGGATATAATAAATGCCTAGGTATAGTATTAATTTAGATTGGAGAAGTTGAAGGAAACAAGTTTTTGTGATATCTGTTCTTATAGATATGGATTTTATCCTCCTTAAAGATGTGTTTTGGACAAGTTAAAGGTGTCCTGATAATTTCCTGGTCCAGCAATAAATTAAACGTGCTTGAAAGTTCTATAGTTGTTATGGTCTGATTCAAGACTGAAGCCCTTGGTTCCTTTCAAATGTAACATGTCAAATTCATGAGAAATCTTTTGCAACTTTGATAGTGAGTCCATTGCCAACCTGTTGCCTCACTGGGGAATTTCCCTCCTCCAATTATAAATGCCTGTATTATTTTTCAGCACTTAAATGGAAACTTTATGCATTGAGTTGATATTACCTGGATTCCTAAGACAAATGACCAGTCAGCTCCAAATCACTGTTTACATGGTGCTTCCATTGAGTGCATGATGAGAAAGCAATGAGTTCACCTTTGATTGAAGGGGGAAGGGGGCTTTAGACATGTTACCATAGGAGAGATTAAAAATGACTTCGAAGTTTCAGAAAGGGTGTGTGAGTAGCAGTTGTATGCCTCAAAACTGTACTTTCAGCATAGAACAAGGGAAAAGACCTTTAAATCAAATGACTGAGATGACTTTCTCGAGGGGTGGCCTCCCTTGACTCTCAGATGCTCATCTCACAGACTAAACCACTTATTCTTTACAAATAAAGTCTCATCCCTTATTAGTCATCTCCTTTCCCCTGGAAAGACAGGCCTTTTTGATACATTCTTTGTGAGAGAGAATTTATGAGTGACATTTCTGATAGAGAGCTGTCATTCTGCCTTCTATCTGCCTGCCTTTCCCACATTGATTTATTGGAACGTGAAGTTTCACTCAGGCAGTGGAGATAGAGTACATTGAATTTTCTGTGATTAAACCAACTCCAGTTGATGGACTGACCACTGGTGGCAGCCTTTTCTTACTGAAATCATGCGGAGGAGATGACACAAATGGTAAAGGCATTAGCTTTTTATCTCTTCTAGTTTGAGGTCACAAGTGAAAGTGGTTTTCATAGGTCCAAATATACCTGTATTTGGATACAAAAAAATCTAATTAGGCAGAAAGAAAAAAAAATCACCTTGAGAGGTAGCATTAGCTCCAAAGTGATGGACCATGAGGTTGTCACGAATATTACTAGTCTAGACTCAAGGGAATTCAGAAAGCAAGATAGGGGATCCTGCACAAGCCAGCTAAAGCCAAACTTGGCACATTCGTAGAGTAATTATCACTACCAATAATTTCTTCACAAGTGAGAGAAAATTACTTAACTAAGTGATGAAAAGAGTGTGTTTTCATAGTATATTTTTCCCTGGTTCATCTATTTGTTATATCAATTCCTTCCAACAGGTTTCCAGTTACAGGCAGATTCAAAAAAGCTAATATCTTGGAGTAACTGTAGATCACAGGTATCAATGGTGATGGCCTTCCACCTTAATGTTTGCCTGCAGCTTCCATACATAACAGAAATCAACTTTCCAGCCAGCTTTTAGGGAGAGGGACAATGTTGTGAGTTTTCAGGTTCAAAGAATTCATAAGCAAATTGCCTCACTATTAATGATCCAAATCACCAAACTTACCTTCTCTGTCACCTGGAAAACAAACTCAATCCTTTGCTTGGAAAGAAATCCAAATTTGCACTATGGGATACCATGCTATGGCTTTTACTTCACTGAATTCTTTTTTGGGAATAGAGAGTCAGTACCATACCAAAAAAAGGCATCAATTTCTACTCTGCCAAGACCAAATTGAGAATGTGAATAAGGAAATTCATACCCCCATAAGTTGAATGGAATCTTTGGATTGAATTTATGGGAGAACACGGTCAAGAACTACTTAGAATGAGCATATATAAATAAGTTCCAATCTGTAGAAGTTCCATAGCCCACACAGGGCTAAGATTATGAAGGTCCAGGTTTCGAGTAGATAAATCCCCTTGAAGATTCAATAAAAAATGGAGGAGAAATTTCTTATTTACATCTACCTAGGATTATTCCTTTAAAAAAATCATATACTCCAATGGATCTTTGATTTCATCAGTATGAACAGTTCTGCTAATATCCCTTCTCTACTAAAAGGAGTAGTGTTTAAGAAAACTAGAAAGGTAAGAAAGGGCACATTTGTATGAAGAGATTTAAATACCAAACAGACTAGTTTTTTTTTTTATCTTGAAAATTAATATGGAGTCACTGGAGCTTACTGAGCAGGGGATCAAATGATTCAACATCCATATTAGTGGGGGGAAATACTTGACAGTTATGTGGAAGATGTGTTGAAATGGGGGAGGGGATTTTTGACAGAGAGAACAATTAGGAGACTATTATATTTTTCCAGGCAAAAAGTGATGATTATGTGAAGTAGACTAGTAGTTGTGTGAGTTTAAAAAAAGGATTATTTCAAAGATGCAGCATGAGTGAAATATATACATATATTTTAAAGAATATTTTATATACATATGCAAAGAAAAATACACACTGAAAACATTAGCAAATAATTAGACACTTAGGGTGAGAAAAGGTGAGGATTTCAATATGAGTCCTAAGTTGTGAACAGAAATAGGGAAATATTGAATAAAGTTTAGTATAGAAAGAATGATAATGATGATGGAGTTTATGTAGATACATCATAAATAACAGCCAAGTGTCCACCTTGTGTTTTTTCATTGCCTTTTGGGGAACTCATGATTTTGATTCTCTCAAGATTTTGATGATTTATGACTATCTATCTTTCAGGATCATTTAGAAATTACTGGACTTAAAGAGATGGATTTTTACAGAAATTAAGCATTTGGGATACTTGTAAACATTGCCATAAGCATTGCCGTAGCATGCTATAGATGGCATAAATCTTATTTCCTCTTTGAGGTCAATTTTGTTTTCCATATCACTATCCATATGCAGCATCACTTAATCATGTTTTTTGAGATTTTGGAAATTTAGAATACTATTGTGCTGTAAGAAATTATAAGCAGATTGATTTAACAAAACATAGAAAGTTTTCTATGAAATAATGAAGAGCAAAATGAACAGAACCAGGAAAACATTGGATAGAGTAAGAGCAATATCTGTTGATGAATCACTGTGAAAAACTAAACAATTCTGAGTATTATAAATATTAAAATTACTCCAAAGGACCAATGAAGGAAGATGCTCTCCACTTCCAGAGAAAGAACTAATAAATAGGATTATACATAGTATATCACATGTGTTTGCATATGTGTGTATATGAGTGTGTGTGTGTGTGCAGGCAAAACAATGGCCTTCTCTGCTTCAAGGTGGGGAGGAGGAAGGAGAAAATGATACTGCTTAGAACATGAAATGTAACAAAATTAATGAAATAAAATATTTTGGAAACTATAATATAATTACATGTTTTTGGAATTATTAATGCTAATACTATTAGTTAAAAGATGTGACAACATACTAAGTGTTGATTACTATCACATAAAGATGATATTTAACATCATATAGAGCATCTCAAAAGTCATGGTCCAATTTTAAACTTTAATCTTAAAACTGCCCTAAAACTTTTGGGACACATTGCATAATATCAGAAAACCGTTCCCACCACCGAAAAAAGCAATAGATAATGCATTTCAGAAATAAATTTTTTACCATTGTAATTATACACAAAAGTATGTGTATATGTGTATATGTATATATATACACACACAAACAAATATGTATACATATATGTTTATATGTATGTGGCTGTATGTGTGCATATACACACAGTGAATGGCTAGACATTCCGCAAACGAGTTAAGTGCTCCAAATTACATGTAAATGAGTTAATCCACAGCAATCTATCATCTATTAAGAAGAGCCCTTCCCTTAAGTCCTTCCCTTACCACCACCACCCAAAATAATTGCATCCCCTTGCTATTTTCATAAGAACATATTGATTGTTTAAAGAGGAATTATATAAGCACTAGAGTTTCTGCTATATTTCATTAATATATTATGTCATTTCTGTGTGTATCTAATCCACTTGAAATAAACTCTGATGCCTTAATGACCAGCATTCACATATTAGACAGTTTAGTCATTCTAGCTGATTAATCATTTGGTAGGTGATCTTAAATACTGATAGGAAATGCACATACATATGTAACATAAAATTATGTATACATAAAAATAAGAAAATTATATATATATATATGTGTGTGTGTGTGTATTGGTTGGTGTGTTTGTAGTTCATCAAAGGTATAAATCTCTTTCATCTTAAGCTATTCCTAGAAGTATGAATATACTGAGTTTATTCTTTAAGCCTTAAAAAATACATCACTGACCAGAGTTAGTACTATATAAGCACAGCTTGTGAGAATTTTTGTCATACAAAAATAAATATTTGAGCAAAATTTTAACAGAGGAAATTGAATTTATGACATTAAAATGATTATATCCCTTGCTCAGTTGTGTTTTCATTATGTACTTTTGAAGATGATGAACAAGAAACTAATAGCTTATTCAGAAGAATGTGTAGATGTATCTTTTTATGAGGCACAGCAAAATTGATAAATCAACAAGAATTTTGATCACTATTTACTAGGTGCTGTGTTAAGCATGGAGGAAAGAAGGAGATGAAAAAGAAGAAGAAGAAGAAGAAGAAGAAGAAGAAGAAGAAGAAGAAGAAGAAGA
>NW_027185852.1:2460888-2469354 GCF_028583685.1 Petaurus breviceps papuanus | reverse complement strand
GAAGAAGAAGAAGAAGAAGAAGAAGAAGAAGAAGAAGAAGAAGAAGAAGAAGAAGAAGAAGAAGAAGAAGAAGAAGATGATGATGATGATGATGAAGATGATGATGATATTCCCTGCCATTAAGAAGCATAAATTTTGATGAGGCAATTTAATGATCTGTATTAAGTAGATGAAGGTTAAACTCATAGGAAAACATTTTTAGTAGATACAGTAATACTGAGATATTGAGGAGTTTGCAATGCCCTTCCTTTTAAGGTATGTCAAAAATTGTAGATTGCCATAGTGTAAGAAATGGCAAATATCTCAAAGAATTGATATAAAGACTTTTTAGCTTAATGAAGAATAGTATAATGTTGAAACAAATTTTATGGGAAATAAATTCCAAGAAAAATCCAGCAGTGAAGTTCATAAAACAAACCATGATTGTCAATAAAAAGTCTTCAACCCTCAGTCACTGAAATTAATAATATATTATATCCAGGCATTGGCAAATTATTAATCTCCTGAGGTTTCTCAGTATATTTCAACTTCACTCTACATATTTAAAGATAGAATTGTGGAAAATATGGTCATTGCTTCTAGCCTAATGTAAATACCACATGTGAATTTAAATGCTGTGACCACTTCCAAAATTCATTTTGGCATTAATTAGAATCTAGCTTAAAATATTTTCCTAAATATCTGAAAGGTATCCAGTCCTATGCTAGGCACTTGACATAAACAGACCAAAATGGGGAAAAAATGCTTTCAAAAAATGCTTTACATTCTAGCTTCTCAATGGAAGGGGAATATATTGACATTGCAAATATTGTTGGGGTTAAGTCAGTTGAAAATGCAAGACTGTGAATAGGAAATATTTATCTTTTTTTAAATAAAAAAGCATAAATAATATGGTGAGGAAAAAAAGGTGGAGGAGATATAACATCATCAAATATCCAGAAGGTCATGGAGATCATTTGGCTAAAGATCTTTAAAGAGCTAAACAAAAGTGACATTGTCATAGGTATATAATATGGATCATTGGAGCAGAAAGACAGAATATATAAAGAACTTGGGAAAAAGATCAAATACTTGACACAGGGACATGACAAGGTAGTGAGGAAAGATTTCAAATACCCAGACAGTAGCTTTGTTTCTGACAAAATCAGAGGTGTTAATAAATTCTTGATTTTCCTACATGATATCTTCATCCTTCAATGAGTAAAGGAACCAAGAAGTAGCAACTCTAGTTTAGATTGGATTCTCCACTATATAATAAGCTAATTGTTCAGGCAAAATTGACAGGCACCTTGGGGGGGGCTGTTATTATATAAGTTATGATAGAGGAGAGAAAAGTCAGGACCAAACTGACAAGCAGCCATGATTTGAGGAGAGTGGATTTCACATGGTTCAGTGGAAGAATAGGGAGAAAATAAGGAGAGGAAATGTGGGGAAAATCCCACAAGAGAAGTCTTTGGAGGAGGCATGAGAAACTCTTAGTACTGAAAATATGAAGACTTAAGAGAATTAATTTTTAAAGGGAAGCAAAACCATCATTTGTTATAAGACTGAACTGATTACAGTGAAGCCTCTCCCACCAGCATAGAAACTGGCAGGAACATACAGAACATGGAAGCAAGATGGAATAATGGAAGGTGAATGTAAAAGGGTGTAAAATGTCAGTATATAAGCAGGATACTTCAATGCTAGAGTGATCTGATAATGGAATGGAAAACAAAGCAGAATTTCCTAGCTATCTTGGGCGGGGGGAGATCAAAGAAGGGAAAAGAGAGGAAAGGCAGAAATTCTCAATTCTGGTTAGACATTTTTTTATCAGGAAATCAGATGATATTAAGTGTACGAGAAAGGTGGCTATGTACCTTAAGTAAAGGGCTAGGAATTGAGCAGATAGATTCTATTGGTGAGTTCTAATCATCAAGGCTAGATGAACTATTTTCCTTAGTATTGAAAGATATGGAAGATATGATTGCTGACTCATTGGCAATAGAGTTTGAAAGTTCATGTTGAATAGTTAAGGGGATGCAATATTGGGGAAAAGATGTTCATAAGCTATAGACCAGATGATATAGTGGGATAATGAATACATCTGTCATCAGGAGAATCTTGTATTTGAATCTTGCCTCTGATCCTGACTAGCTATGTTACTTGGCATAAATTAACCTCGATAAACTTTTGATTCCTCATGTGTAAAATATTCAGCTTGATCTATAGAGTCATAGACAGATAAAGAAATGATAACTAGACAGAGAGGTAGATGTACAAACACAAACACATACATACATTCACACATATACTTACTATGTGAAAGGCACTCTGGCAAGTTCTGGAGATGCAAGTGATATATACTGCCCCAAAGAGATATATGCTAATCAGAAAAGACAAGATGTAAGGAGTGATGCATACCTCTTGGTAAGAAGATGGACAGGAAATTACATGGAAGTCTGATTTTGGAAAAATCAAATGAATAGCTCACCTATCTGAATCTGATGGTTAATTAAATGAATAGGTCACCTATCTGAATCTGTTGACCCACAGGCTGATTTGGAGGGTGCAGTAAGGGAAGGGAAAAGAAGGGGATTCTCAGAAAGGGTGAAGATGAATGCCCGGGTCTAAGCAGTTATCCATGAAATGGGGTTACAATAATTATAGTGTTCTTTCCTTCTTCTATTTTTGGGAAGAATGAGATAATATATATGAGGCATGATCCATATACTGCCATAAAAATATCATGCAAATATCATTGCTACAAAATTTAACAAAGTCATTGAATTTCTACAATGGTAAAGGATCTGAAACAGTCAAGAACAAGTCAGGCTAGACCGACCTCATGATTTTTGACTAGTGAATCAATTTATCAAGATCTGAGCAAAACAATTTGATAAAGTCTTCCACATTATTTTAATATTTAAAACTTAGTCACCATGAAATGATACATTTTTAAAAAAAGATTATACATCCTTGTGAAAATTCTCCTATCTAAGATGACAGAATGTCCATGGGGCCATAGGTACATGCTGGCCTGGGGGAGCAGGTAGAACGAAAGAGTAGACACTATTACTTAGTGCAAAAACAAAGTGTCTTGGGACTTGCCTTTTGGCTCTGTGTTTCCTATGAGCTCTTTATCATTGTGGTCACTGGCTTGGCTAAAAGCACCTGACGTCTGCCTTATCTTAAGTATCAGATGAGACAGAACTCTAAGAGTGACCACATTACATCACAGAAGAAGTATATAATAAAGTCTTTAAAACCAGTGCAATAAACTGAATTAAATAACACATTTACCCAGGAGAAACCAAGAGATTCCCATTTGGGCTCAACATTCAACTTCACAAGTATAAGCTGTTCCCAGTGTAACTGGATAGGAATCTATCTGAATAATATTTGGTTGTTTGTGTGAGCATAATGTGGATCAAGAGTTTGGTGGCAGCCAAAAATTTTAATGCAAATTAGGAGCACAGCTGTTTCAATACAGACACTTTTCCTGGATGGACACTCCAGTTTATCCCAGAAATCATTGAAGCACAAATTCCCCAAATCTGAGAACCAGAAAGGAAGCCAGAAGGCAGCCTCGGCCAGCCCCTCTATGTCTGAGGCTACACTAAGATCTATAATGTTCACATGCATTAGAATGCTCCTTAAAATGCAGGCTCCTGGAGGACAGGAGCTGTTTTCCTTTTCATATCCTAACATCTAGCATTATGCTTTCTACATCATAGGACCAATTATAAAATGATTCCAGATGATTTGAGTGACACATTGACTAGCGAGGGTATAGTGTCACTCTGCCCTTCCCTGGATGATCCTCTCATCCCCAGAGTACTGTGTTTAGTTTTTTTTTTTTGTTTTGCTCCACTGACACAATAGAGAATGTACCAATGGGTGTAAAGGTTATGGTGAGAGACTTTAATGCTCTCATGCCTATGAGGACAGCTTGAAGGAAAGAGGAGTGCAGATATGGGAGAAGAGAAAAATTGAAGGGGCATGTGCTTACGCTCTTCAAGCAACTTCAGGACAAGCAAAAGACAATGAATAGTACTGTGTAGTAATCTAAGAGAAAAGAGCTGGAAATAGTTACTGAAAAGTCAAAAGGATACAGAAAGAAGAATCATTAGAGGGAAAGTCTGCTAACAATTGTGGCTTATTGAAAGGGAATGGGTTTGAGGAGAAACATGGTGAAAGGGGAGCAAGACAAAACAATAAAAAGGCGAGAAATAGAATGGAGGGTGTGGTCAGCAATGGTAAGTGAAAAAGCGTGAAATGTTTCTTCTGATAAAGGCCTTGTTTCTCAAATACATGGAGAAATGAGTCAAATTTATTTTTAAAAATCCCCCTATTGATAAACAACAAAAAATGAATAGTCCCTTTTCAGATAAAATAATCAAAGCTATCTATAGCCATATGAAAAAATAATACTCTAAATCACTATTGATTGAAGAAATAAAAATTAAAATAATTCCGAGGTGCTATCTCTCACCTATTAGGCTGAGTAGTAGGTAAAATAAAAGTTAAATGACAAATGTGGGAGAGGATGAGTGTTATAGGAATGGAATGGAAATTTAAGATCTTCCCTGCCCTAGGCCCTTTGATAGGCTTCAGTGCACCTGGAGCCTGTGGTGGGAGGCTTGTTTTTGAAGAGATACTTTGTGATTGGGCAGTGGGTCAAGAGGGTTGCTATATTCTCTGACCAAGGAGAAGGCTATATAAACGCTGATGTGAGACTTTGTTTTGGGGCTCCCTTTGAGAAGTATTGTGTGACTTGATCAGATGAGACTGTGGGCAGCCGTTGAGAGCCCCCAGGCTCTGAAGAACCCAGATGTTGATGCTTCCCTTTCTGGTAACGGAAAAGGTATGGATGTCATGGTTGGACAATTGGAGGCCTGAAATGTTTCTCTCTCTTGTAACTCTGCTTGTAACCTGTCTGTATACTCTGAAGTTTGGGGCGCTGACTTTTCCCCCTGAATTAGGTAAATTATGTGTTTGATTAATAAAAGCAAGATTGTTAACACATTTTGAGCTGCTTTCCTTTAGAAAGGCAGATCTAAGAACCTGTGTTATCAGCCACCCTGGGTATGCTGGGGTGCTTGCTGCTACAATGTGTAAAAATTGAAACACTAACATACTGTTGGTAGAGTTGTGAACTGAATTAGTCATTTTGTAAATTATTTGGGAAGTATGTCCAAAGACCTATACAACTATTCATGCCTTTGAGCCTAGCAATACCACCACTAGTTCTGTATTCCAAAAGAGATTAAAAAAAAAGGAAAGCATGTGCAAAATATTTATAGCAGCAGCACATGCATGTTGAAATGTATAGTATATGTATGTACTACTATGTATAAAAATATTTATACTGGCTTTTTCTGGTAGCAAAGAATTGGAAATTTAGGAGATGTCCATTAATTGGGGAATGGCTGAACAAGTTATACTGTAATATATTATTCTATACTATAAAAGCTACTTTTGAACTATAAGAAATTAAGAAATTATGAGTTAGATGATTTCAGAAAACTCTGAAAATACTTACATGAATGAATGAAAAGTGAAATGAGTAGAACCAGCAGAAAATTGTACACAGTAACAGCAATACTGTAAGATGATCAGCTGTGAATAGCTTAACTATATTCACCAATATAACGATCCGAGAAAGCTCTGAATTATTGATAATGAGAAATGCTATCCATCCGCAGACAATGAACTGTTTGAGTCTGAATACTGATTGAAGCATACATTTTTTTACTTTATTTTTAAAATTTTCATCTATATTTTCTTTTACAACACTACTAATATGAAAATATGTTTTTCATGACTACATATGTATAACCTCTTTCAAATTGTTTGCCTTCTGTCTGAGAAGGGTGAGGAGTGAGGGCAAGCCTTTGGAACTCAAAATTTTAAAAATTAATATTGAAAATTGTTTTAATGTATTTTTGGGGAAATAAACTATGAAATGGAAAAGTGGAATGGCTTACTCTGAATGAAATGGATTCCCTGTCATAGGGGTAATCAGACTAAATTTGAACAGCCCAATGGCATCCAAAGACTACAAGTCTTGTGAGTTCCCTAAAGAATGATATTTTCTGAATCTATGATTCAGTAAATCTCTAATAACCTTAAATGGCAATCTAAGAATTTAAGTTATACTAATACATGGGCAGTAATTGAGAAATAAGTAATTCTAGACTATTCAAGTATCCTCCCTCTAAATATATTATCCTAGGATGGATCTCTTGATTCAGGATCAAGAGGGAGTGAAAGCTCTAGTCTCTTCAGATATGTAATGAAGACCTCACCTTCATGCAGTCTACATCCTAGCCAAAACTGAGCTCTATCTTATGACCTTGGCATGCCATACTCTACTTTCCTCTTATCATACAAATAGTCTGCTAGTCCATTCAGTATGGTACTATACCTCTACCTGCTTTCCTCAAGATTTTTTGTCTTCTCTTATGTGAAATCTTCCCTAATGCCAACACACACACACACACACACACACACACACACAAAGTTGTCAGAAAGAGTGCTGGATTTCCAGTCAGAATAAATTAAATCCCCATGCTGACCCCCATCCCCCCACCCCAACACTAATTCTGTTTCTTTGGCCAAGTCACTTCAACTATCTGGACCTCGTGTCATTCATCTGTTCAGTGAAAGGGTGAAATAAATGATCTCTCATGTCTCTTCCAGTTCAAAATCTATGATCATGTCAACTTCTGAATTCTCATTTTATTAAAACACTAAATTGTTTTGAATCCATGACTTTCTTTTTTGAGTCACTTTTTTTGTTTGTCATACTCCCACTCCCCCTCACACATACATGCTTCCACTATAGATTATAGGCTCCATTAGGGTGGTGACTTTTTCATTTTCTGCAGTACCTGACACATTTTAATTTTTTTAATCAGTACCTACTCTTTCCTAGAACAGAACCTTCCTCTAACGATACGGTTGTCAATATCCCAGTAATTTTCATATTAATGTTATTTTTGGGACAGATAAAAGTTGTGTCTTGCCAGTCATCATGTAGCTATCATGTTTCAAGAAGAGGATTTTAATCCAGATCTTCCTCCTTTCAAGACTGACACCTGGTTACTATGCCTATCTACCGCTCCATGAAACCTCATACCATATTGATGGAGGTAGATTGTCCATATAATGAGATCTGATAGTTCTACTCTTCTATGTCCTGTTACAAGACCCATCTGCAGTGTTGTGTTGTGCTCTGGGAATTGGTAACGTGGGGAGCAAATGTAGCAAGCCGACTATGATTGGAAGGATCTGTAGATTGAGCTACTGGACATGTTTAGATTACAGATGATATATGGGTCATCTCCATTCATGATGATCAATATCTAGTCACTGGATATAGATGGCTCTGGAGGAGATACAGAGGCTGGTGACCTTGCACAGCTCTCACTCACGCAAATCAAAGTCAACTGCAAGTCAAGTCATAATTTCCTAGATGCCATGGTCATCTTCAGAAATGAAGGACAAACTCAACAGAACTATGAGATAATACAAGCTGCCCAGAATCACGCAGCTACTTAGCATCTGGAGCCAGATTTGAACTTTGGAAAATCCGTCTTCCTGATTCCTGAACTGTCACTTTTCCCACCGCACTACCTGGCTGAGCTGTTTTTGTATATGGCATTCACTTAATAAATTCATTCATCCATTCATCCATCCGTCCATCCATTTCATTCTTTCATTCAAGCATTTGAAGATCTGTCTCATTGAAGAGAAATTAGAATTACGCTATTTGGCTCAGAAAGCTGAATTGTTAAAAATGGACAACTTTCAAAGAGCTAAGTTTGGGTTTCATGGAAGTAAATTGCTTGTTTAGAGGCTGTTAAGCAGCAAGTATGACCCTTTTTAGGACCCCAATAAGAATGTCACAACTACTTGAGACTTATTTCCTTCATTTGTCAAATACAACTAACATTACCTTGCATACCTATTTTGTGAGGTTGCTATGCAGTTCAAATGATATAATATATCAGAATCAAATTTCCTATGTTAAAGGATTTTATAAATATTCTCTCTTATTATTGAAAACTATAAGGGGTGGCTAGGTGGCACAGTCAATAGAGCGATGGCCCTGGAGTCAGGAGAACCTGAGTTCAAATCCAGCCTCAGACACTTAAAGCACACACACACACACACACACACACACACACACACACACAAACACACACACACAAACTGGTCATGAGACCTTGGAAAAGTCAAACCCCGATTTCCCTCCAAAAAGCAAAAAAAAAAGAAAATTATAGAAGATCATATAGAAAATTAATCCTGATATTTCAGTATTTGGATAATTTGGATAATATTATTTGGATAATAATTTGGATAAAATAGTTGATATAGATACATGTAATGGGAATGTAAATTTTTAAGATCTTCCCTGCCCCTAGGCTAAAGTGCACCTGGAGCCTGGGGTGGGAGGCTTGTTTTTCAGTAGATACTTCT
>NW_027185852.1:2460396-2460788 GCF_028583685.1 Petaurus breviceps papuanus | reverse complement strand
TTGATTAAAGTAAGTTTGTTAACCCATTTTGAGTTGCTTTCCTTTATCAAAGCAGATCCAAGAACCTGTATGGGCAGCAAACCCTGAGCACGCTTGGGCGCTTGCTGCTACAATACAGATACAGATATAGATACATATAGATGTATATGTGTCTGTATATGTGTCTGTGTATGTGTATAGATATACATATATAGATATGAATATAAATATATATAGATGTGTATGTGTGTGTACGTGTATAGCTATAGATATGAATATAGATACATATATATATATATATATATATATATATATATATATATATATATGTATGTGTATGTATATGTACATACCTATTCATTCTTTTATCTCATTTACTATAATGTTACAGTGATGTTGCTGCTTTTTTGCTT
>NW_027185852.1:2459136-2460296 GCF_028583685.1 Petaurus breviceps papuanus | reverse complement strand
GTTACATTCTCTGAGCCAGGAGAAGGCTATATAAGCCCTGATGTGAGGCTTTGTTTTTGGGACTCACTTTGAGAAGTGTTCTGTGATTTGATCTGGATTCTGGGAAGCCGTTGCTGCTACAGAGCCACCCCTCGGCTTTGAAAAACCCAGATGTTGATTTGGTATGGGGGTAATGGTTGGACAGTTTGGAAACTGTCTACTTGGTCTGTTTCTGTCTTGATAATTCTGTCTGTATACTCTGAAGTTCGGGGTGCTGACCTTTTTCCCCTGAACGAGGTAAATGATATATGTTTGACTGATTAAAGTAAGTTTGTTAACCCATTTTGAGTTGCTTTCCTTTATCAAAGCAGATCCAAGAACCTGTGTTGGCAGCAAACCCTGGGGCACTTGGGGTGCTTGCTGCTACAATACAAATACAGATATAGATACATATAGATGTATATGTGTCTGTGTATGTGTCTGTGTACGTGTATAGATATACAGATATAGATGTGAATATAGATATATATATAGATATGTCTGTGTATGTGTGTATGTGTGTGTATGTGTATAGATATAGATATGAATATAGATACATATATATATATGTCTGTGTATGTGTATGGACATACCTATTCATTCTTTTAGCTCATTTATCATAATGTTACAGTGATGTTGCTGCTTTGTTGCTCAGTGGATAACCCAGCCTGGAGTCAGGAAGGCTAAATAAGGCCACAGATAATTCCTAGTTGTGTGACCCTGGCCAAGTCATTTAACTATGTTGGCATCAGTTTTCTCATCTGTAAAATGAGCTGGAAAAGGAAATGGCAAACCACTCCTCTGTCTTTGCCAAGAAAACTCCAAACGAGGCCACAAAGAGCTGGTCAAGCCTGAATCATTGAACAACAATGTATCATTTATCATCAGTCTACCAAAATGCTTTCTTAGACCTCAGTTTAAAGAATTTTACTTTCAATTATTTCTGTAGAATCTCAGAAAGCCATCTCAGAAGCGTCCTGATCTTCAAAAAGGGACAGAGAACAATGAAATGAAATTCATATACATTTCTCACTTATATAAATTTTTGTACATATTAATTTTATTTTATGTCATGATTATGTATATACATATAAGTGTAAAAATAGATATATCTATACTTCTATTTAAATCTATACCGGAAG
>NW_027185852.1:2458868-2459036 GCF_028583685.1 Petaurus breviceps papuanus | reverse complement strand
ATATATATAAATATTTATGAATAAATATAAAAAAGAAAAAAAAATAATAAAAATAAAAAAAAAAAAAAGAAAAAAGAAAAAAAAAGAAAAAAAAGAAGAAAGGAAGGAAGAAAGAAAGAAAGGAGGGAAGGAAGGAAGGAAGGAAGGAAGGAAGGAAGGAGTGGAGGG
>NW_027185852.1:2439135-2458768 GCF_028583685.1 Petaurus breviceps papuanus | reverse complement strand
AGGAAGGAAGGAAGGAAGGAAGGAAGAAATACAAGCAAAGGCCTTAGCAGAGAAGAGACAGGTTTTCCCATTGCATTCTGGGTCATCTCCAGTCATTCTCTCTATCTATCACCATGATGAACCGAAATAACAAGATATGTCAGCAATTAGAATACTGGAAACATTGACATGCGAGATATGGTTGCCTTTTATAGAAAGGAAAGAAAACCAAAATGGCTGTCTACAATGAATGATCCCCATTATCTATCTACATTGATTTTACTGAAAAATAGAAATTTCACATGGTCAAGAAAAAATAGAACTATTTGCACATTGACAAATTTCAGGGAAAAATATGTTTCAAAATTTAAGGAAAAATGAAAAAAATTTAAAATGCTCTAATGTCATAATTTTTTGAGGGAGAGGAGCAAAGTAGGGAAAGAAGCAATGATTTATAGTTGGAGGAATTTCACTGGCAAAAAGAGAAAAAAGTGTCAGTTTGTCAACCTGTGATATTCATTGTCTGGAATCACTAGATGGAGCTCTGCTCTCAATTCCAGTCAATTATATCCATATGACTGAGGCCTTCATGGTCACTTACTCTCTATAGATTCTGGTTACCCATCACCCACCTGGCCAATTCAACATAGGAGTTGAAAAGCTGAATTTGAAAAGTCTGCTTCAAAGCCTTGAAATGTGTACTCTAGAAATGACCTTCCATTGTCCTTCCCACTATGAAGGTAAGATGGGTGTGGGACCTCATGATATAATTTCATGAGTATGAGCAATGTAAATGAGAAGGAAGTTTGGTCTTCTCCCCTGCCAAGGTATTCAATGCTGTTTTACTATTTCCCAAAACAAGTTTCTGAGACTTCTGAAGTTTATTCTCTTTCCCTACATGTTGTTCTCACAATCTGAAGCCGCGTGCATTTTTTTCTCCAGTTATGATGTAGGTTCCATCTCTGAAGAGAAAGATCCAAGAGTAAAGCTCAATCAGAAGACAGTTTTCATCAGATTCCACAGTAATCTTTGAGAAGTTTTCTCTTGTTATTGTTGTTTCCTTGTTTGTTTTGGTAAGGGAGCTATGGGTCCCACATTCCTATAATAAGAAATGATTCTCTGAAAACTTACTTTGTTGAAATATAAATAAAATGACCTCATAGCCCTTATGTCATTTGAGTGACTTGTCAAGCCTATGGAAATTGGAAACATTTCCTACCTTTTTCTTTTCTTTGTCCCTTTAAGTTAATAGTTGATTTTGCTTTTCTTCTGTTTAGGTTAACTTCTTTCAAATCTCATCATAACTGACTCTGAAAAACATTATATATTTCTGTTTATGAAAAATCCTAAAACCAGAAGGCCAGTCAGTTGTGGATAATCAATGCAAAACCGATTCAGAGCTTGACTTAGAGTTACAAAGACCAGGGTTGAAATCCATCTTTGAATACTTGCTAAGCATTTGTCAGGACAAGTCACTTAGCCTCTGACAACCTTGGCTGCCTCATTTTAAAACGGAGGTAATTATAACACCTGGTTCCAGGGCTGTTATGAGAACGAAATGAGATAATATTTGTAAAGGTCTTTGCATACCTTTAAGTGATAATAAAGACATTTTACCAGGGTTTTTGTTGTTGTTCCTACACATTGTACTATGGAGAAAACTGGCATCTAGAGAAGTAAACATTCAATGAGGTCACATACAATTATTCACTGTTAGAGTAAAGAAAAGAAGTCAGTTATACACCTAGATGGTGCAGTAGAATAGCAGACTAGACCTAGAATCATGAAGACCTGAGTTCAAATCCTCAGTCTCAAAGACTTCCTAACTATGAGACACTTAGCCTCTCTCAGTCTTAGTTTCTTCAATTTTAATGCAGGGGAACTAATGTTGTTCCAACTTTGCAGGCTATCTGTGTTCCCATTTGGGGGTTTTCTTGGCAAAGATAACAGAATCATTCATCTGTTCCTTCTTGAGCTAATGACACAGTTGAGGAACTGAGGCAAAAAAGGTTAAGTGACTCCCCTAGGGTTACCCAGACAGTGTCTGAGGCCAGATTTGAACTCATGAATAGGAGTCTTCCTGAGTCCAGGCCCAGTGTTCTATCAGCTGTGCCACCTAGCTGCTCTGGGAGCAGTTGCTAATAATAGCCAATAACTATTAAGACTGTTGTTAGAAACAAATGAGATAATATTTGTCAAGTTCTTAGCACAATCCCTGGCAAATAGTAAATACAGAACAAATGCTTATTTTGCACCTTTCCCATTGCTAGTCCTTCTGACATTACAGTCTCCATTCTCTATATTATGCTGCCCTGATTTGTACGCTTTCATCTTGAATCATTGCTGGATTTTGTTTGTTTGTTTATTTGTTTTGTTTTGTGTTGTTTTAAGTCTATTGTCCACTGAGGTATTCTGGAGGTTAAATGTTAATTTCTTCTTCTTCATCTTCTTCATTTTCTTCTTCTTCTTCTCCTCCTCCTCTTTCTTGTCCTTCTTGTCCTTCTTCTTCCCCTTTTTATCTTCTTCTCCTTCTTCATCTTCTTTTCCTCCTTCTTTTACTTCTTTTCTTCTTCTTCTTCTCCTTCTCCTTCTTCTTCTTCTTCTTCTTCTTCTTCTTCTTCTTCTTCTTCTTCTTCTTCTTCTTCTTCTTCTTCTTCTTCTTCTTCTTCTTCTTCTTCTTCTTCTTCTTCCACTTCTTCTTCCCCCTTACCTCTTGCTTCTTCCCTCTTCCTTCTTCTTCTTCTTCTAGACATGTCCCCTTGTGTTGACATCTAAGAAAAAGTAAACATATGTAAAAACCTGCTGGCTGTCCAAGGGAAGTGGGTCATACTCTTAAATAAGGAATTGTAGTTCTAAATTAAAACTGATTGATTTAAATACTGGGGGAACCTGCCTTCCAAAAGAGAAGGATTAAAACTCTTCATACATCCTGATTCATCATGATCCAAGACTGTACTCTGAAAACAACCTTTTCTAAAAAGATGTATTTGGTTCATATCTAGGGTCTCCCCAAAAGGGATTAAGATAATTCCATCCAGAAATCTATGCAATATAGTGGACATACTCAAACTAAAATAGGACAATGCGTCACTAATCAGTATATAAGGATCTGTGAACCCCAGAATAACAGTTCCAAACAAAATGTATTCAATATTATTGTATTTTTATTATTCTTTTTGTAAATATTTCCCTATTCTACTTGAATCAGGTTTGAGGCTACCCTTAGGTGTCAGACTGAGCACAGGTTACTGAAAGCCATATCTTTGACACACGTAATACAGACAACATTTGTTACTGCAACCATGAAGGAAATTCTTACACAGAAAAAATTAAACTTTGCCCTGATAGATAACTAAAACATGATGCCATCTCCCATCACTCCTCATGTATGTCCATTGGAGGATGATCCTCAAAATACTTTACAAAATGAAACCTTGTAGGTGACTTCCAAATAGTCATTTCTCCTTCACTTTCGTCCCGCACTTTTTGAAGGATTTTCCCAAGGTGCGTATCTTCTGACCAGACTCCACAAGGCAGAGTTTCAGTGTGGGGGCCTGTTTCTGATCCTCTTCTCCTTCAAATAGCTTCAAGAAACATGCCCTGAGTAAATAAGGTATCCAATTTTGGAGAAAATTGAAGCAGAGGGAGCAAATAGAGGGCTCTTTTGCTAGTTCAGATGCAAGGTGATGAAGTGAACTTGCCTAAGTGAACTTGGTTCTTCATTAGTGTAGAGGAGAGGACATGCGATTGCAATCTCATGAAAGTAGAAATCACAGAATTTGGCAGTGCACTAGTGATGTGGGATGAGAGGGAAGAGTTGAAGGTTACAATCTAGTTGTGAGCTTTCTGAGCATCTCGTTAGTGCTCTGGAATATAATATGGAAAAAGAGAAGGGGTCATATTGTGGAGGCGAAAAATCATAAATACTCCTTTCTTTTGAGTGTGGATGTCTACAGACACATGATGCCCAAGAGGCAGTTGAGAATCAAACTGTTGCAAAGTACAGAAAAGTGCTTCGGATACATAGTACTAGGGATCATTTACACAGAGAGGACTGAATCCATGGGAGCTAGCAAGGTCACAAAAGGAAATATAACAGTGTCTGGGGGGGATGTCCCCAAATTAGGTAACATGACGTGAATGAAGAATAGGCAGAAGATATCGGAAATTACAGGAGCAGTCTGATATTGTAGGAGAAGAATTAGAAAAGAGCAAAGCCATGAAAACCTAGAAATGAGATAGTATCAAGGAGCAGACTATTGGCAAGGTCTGATGCAACAGCTGGGTGAAGAAAGACAAGGACTGAGAAAAATTAACATGCAATTAAGCAAGTGTTGAGGCATGGATGACGAAATTTAAGATGGTGGATAGAGTTGATTCGTGAAAGCAGTGAAACAGGGTAGAAACGGTAGTGAAGCCAGTGCACAAGTGATGGCCTGGAAAAGAACTGGGTATTCAAGAAAATGGGGGGGGGGATCATCATAAAGATGAAGGCAGAGCATGGAAAGGGGAGAGGAAAGTCAATGATATGATGTTAGCCAAGAGGAAAAGGAATTATAGGTTATATGAGAAGAATTTCTGGACTTAGAAAGCTGAAATGTTTCAGGCCCAAAGAATGACAGAAAAAATTATTTTGTTTCATTTGTTGCAGAAATTATTGAAAGGCCAAATTTCTAGGGCTAATGAAAAAGGCCACTACACCAATTTCAAGTGGAAAATGCCCTGGCATAAGAAACTCAAAGAAGCCCAGGTATACTTTACGTATTTAACAGCTTCTTGCTGATTGAGTGACTGAACTTCTGTGTGAATGATCTGGGTATGGGCCCTCTCCAAATATTCCAATCAAGAGCATATCTCTTAGGAATGTAGCATTCATGTAGGATTACAGATTTAGCCTCAAAAGGCTGAGGTCCAATATCTGGGTGTGTCAATTCTTGCACTTGTGAATTTCAAAGAATCTTTTGAAATTACTCATCCTTGATTTCTTTATCTGTAAAATTAGGTGGATGGCTAAGTGCTGTGGCCCTAAGATACCTTGTAGGTTCAAGCCTAGGAACATATTTTTCTCTGTCTATCCTTTAGCCATACCTCCCAGAAGCAGTACAAAATTATCTTAACTTTCAGGAACTAGAAGATGAGCTTCACCAGGGTATTCGTCCCATGGCCTTTTCCTTTCCTGGGGGATTCCTACCACAAAACAGTGAAAGAATGACCTCCAAAAACCAAAGGAGGGGAAATGTACATTTTAATTTTTTTAGAATGCATTTCTGTTCTTGATATTTCTGTGCCAACCCTCTGTGGCATTCCCAAGCAGCTTTATAAATGTCCGATTGCACAGCTGTATTAATTTTACAGCAAAACAATGAAAATAGCCTTCTGAAAATGTGTCAGTCCTCAACACTGAGCCCATTGCAGCTACACAGTTAAGGGCTGCAGCTCCATGCTGCCAAAAATCAAGTGAAAGCAAAGGGAAAACTCAGACAAAACAACTCTGTAACATGATGAAGGTCAGTAGGACTGATTGTACAATTGAACCTATTCCGTTGTTGCTGTTATTGCTGTTGAGCTGGTGTTGTTTTGCTGTTCATGGTTCAGGTGAGTGGGAGTAGTCCAGCTGCTTGGAGTTTGTATACCATGATCTACAGGATATTTCTTTCAGCAAACACACAATTTTGGCAGAATTTAAAGTGACTTAAAGACCCTTTCATTTACTGTTCAGTTCTATTTCTGTCAGCAAACTTAAGCAATTATTGTGTGTAACATAAAATGCTTGGCACTTGGGAATCAGAGTAGATATACTATTAATAAGAACATCAATGGTAGATAGTCTTAGCAGAGTGGATTTCATGATAGAAACACTTGTAATCATGAAAACCTGAGTTCATGTCAAGCATTCTACACATATTAGCTGTAAGTCCATCAACAAATCAATTAACTTACCAGAACTTCCATATTCCTTTTTTCAACTACAAATACCAGATGAGTTATATCAATAAGTTGTTTTATCTTTAAAAATAGAATGTTTAGAGTCTAGGATCTATTTTTTTTCTTTTTTGTTGTATGTTCATGTATTATCATGTTGCCCAGCAGCCAATAAGAAGTGCTTAAGAAATGTTCGTTGATTGACTGTGCTGTTACTGATATGGAATGGTGGATGGAGCTTATATACCAAGAGTTATATACACTGATGAAATCAGAGGCATGGACTTATAGCTACTGCTGCTCGATGAGAAGGAGGAGCAGCTTGAGGATGAAGATGAGAGAGACCATTTTATAGCTTTTGAAAGTTGATATGATACTTTGCATTTTTTGCCTGGACAGCCCTAAAAGGTTGGTGTGATAGACGTATGGCTCCATTTCCATGATGGGGAGCAGACAAGTGAAATCACGTGGCCACCTCCAACTTGTTCATTTCAATGACTACTCTTGGACTCAACTCTTCCTGGTAATATCACGCATCCTGCTCTTCCTCCTCCTCAGTATTATTATAATCACGCCACCATCCTGAGCCTCAGCCTCCTCCGCATCATCACAATCATATGCAAATTATATGTAGAACTTTAAATGTGCTCAATCCATTTGCACAGATGAATGATGATGCTGAGGATCATGATGCTGATGAGAACTTCCATTTCTCTAGCTCTTCTTGCTTTGCAAAGAGCTTTACAAATTTTGTCTCATTTTAGCCTCACTCATCTTGGCCAGTGGACTGTATTATCTTTCAAACTTTTCATCAACATTAGTTAATATTTATATATCATCTTAACTTATGCCATGTGCTCTACAAATATTATCCCACTTGCTCCCATCACCAGCTGTGGGATGTAGATGCTATTATCATTTCCATTTCATAGATGAAGAAATTGAGGTAAATAGAAGGCAGGTGATTGCCTAGGGTCTCAGGGCTAGTTAGTATCTGAGGCCTGAGACGCATGTCTTCCTGATTGCAGGTGCAGAGTTTTCTCTTCTGTGCCATCTGATTGCCTCTGAAAAACATAAGTTCATAAGAGAAATTAAAGTTCCTTCCCTCACAAAACCTATGTTCTATCGGGATGGTTATGTGATGGAGGACATGTGCACAGAAAGGGTTTAGAATAATGTGAGGAAAGGAGAGATGTCACTGAAATATTTTTGAAAGTTTAATTTGGGAAGAAATATTTTTCTGGGGGAACTCAGGAATGGCTTCGAGCTAGGTGGTCCATGAAGTGAGCCTGGAAATATTGTGAAAGGTCTATACGAAGAAGAAACAGGTCCAATCAATCATTTCTATTTCCACCCAAATGCACTGAGCTGGGAGATAGCATGGGAAATTGGAGGAATAGTCCAGTTGGGTTTGGACATTGTATGCATGAAAGGGATTGATGTGTAGTAGAGAAGAAAGTAAGGCTAGGAAAGAGCTTAAAGGAGGCCGGGGTTCCATGCTGAAACATTGCTATTTGATCCATAGGCAATCAATCTTTACTGAAGGTTTTTGAGAAGGGAACAGATATGGCTCAGATATTAAGGGAACCACGAGGCTCGAAATAGACATTTCTTCTGGTCTGTTCTATGCCTACTTGAATGAGCCAGGGCTGCTTAGACAAGCCAGATCATTTGTTCATGTATGATATCTTCATTGCTGTATAGACACACCCAAAGGGGGAAAATTATTTCTGAATAGCACTTTTCTCCTTTCCTTGACAAACAGAATATTTGTATGCAGTTAAGTAGACATGAACTGTGAAGTATCAGTTTAGTATTCATGTTTTCATAGTGTTTCAGGGATACTGTCTGCTATCTACTTAGAGGGAAATTGTTTTCACTTCATTTTAATTTTGTTCTAATCTTTTATCAATAAGAATCACGTCCTCTCTGTCAAGCTCTACTTATTAATTAGGGGTAATTTTTCAAGCTAGTGCAAGGCAGAAAAAGGCTTTGAAGTTATTGTTATTATTCTAATATTTATTATTTAGCTCTGACTTAATATTTTCAAGATGATTTCCACTTCTTAGTTATTCCCCATCAGGTTGCCTTGGTTACAATTACTCTTAGTAACTGAAGCTGTCTGTTGCTGAGGACAGGGCGGGAACGTGACTGGGTCACATTACCATTGAGCCCCATCAGATGAGCCACGAGAAATCAGTCACTTTTGGAATGTAAAGCTTTTTGCATGTTCATTTTTCCCCATGAAAAACACATGAAAGCAGTAAGATATATGTTAGAATAAAGTCATTTCCTGGAGAGTTGAGGGGTAAATTTGTGCCACTGAGGGCATGAATTTCCCATGCTAGAGCTTGGTGAATTTTATAGAGAAGCTCATTCTGTCATGTATCTAGGTACTTTGGACTCAAAATACATTGACAATGGACTTCAATTAGTGTGAGTTCTGCCTAGTAAGTAAATATTCAGGCCACAGAGTGTAAGCAAAGAGACATTTTGTTACTCTACTAGTAACCTAGTTTTGCAATGCCAGCATATTGTATGTAGTTGGGAGAATATGGTTTTCTCTTCCTCAAAAGCCACATAAAGTCCCAGTGTATTCTATGGAGAAACCAAGACTGTCTCGGGGTACATAAACATTAAAGAGGAATGTCATTGGAACACAGTTCATGACTACATAGATTGATCCAAGCTCTCATTCCAATTCTACCCACTACAATACACATACATCATATAACCCACCCACTTATAAAATGGGTATTAATGCTGAAACGTATCTCAAAGGGACGTTCTAAGCAATTGCACTCTTTTTATTTCCTAAGGTGAAATATCAATTTTCTAGTGATTCCAGTTTTCACTATGACATTATAAAGTTAGAAAACTAGATGGAAGACACTTTACTTTCCCTTTTTATTCCCCAGCTCTATTGATGTCTCTTGTTTGTACATCATCATGTTTTCCAAAGGTATACTTCCTCCCACACCTCACCAGCAGGACTTCAACTTTTTTCTCTTTTTGGATCTTTATCTCTCAAATGGGGATGGGCATATCTATGCTGTACAGTTCACAAGGCTCTGGGGAAATGCAAGTATGTTTTTCAAAACAAATATAAACTCACTCTACAAACCCCATTCAATTTAGTGTTGTGCACTTTTTTTTTCCCCTGAGAAGTCAGTATTTTCATTAATGAAGGCATAGGTTATATGTTTTCATTTAGTGGCCACATGGGGAGAAAAGGAAGAATGAAAAGTATTTATATAGTACCTACAATGTATCAGAAAGTATGCTAAGTACTTTTATAATAACTCATCTCATTTTTGATAAAGAACTGACCTCTTGATCTTTTTCTGCTGAAACTGGTTGCCACCAGCTAGAAAATTCCATTCCAATTCAGAACATTTGGTGTATTTTTTTTCACTTTTTAAAGATGAAATACTTCCCAACTTACATTCTTTACAATTAAGGGGGAAATAAGAGAAGCAATTTCTATGAGATTTCCTGAGCTCCATTGTAAAAGTCAGCTTCTGAGACAATAGTATTGCTGGGAAACAGAAACCTAAACAGAAAAAAAAAACAATGTTATATATTTAATACATGATAATCACAGAAAATGTAAATAACTCAGGGCAGAATATGGAGTGTGGAGCTGATATGTAGCCAGAAGTATAATTGTTTTTACATTGGATAACCCAAGTACATAGTAGCAGAGTTGGGGGCACCAGGCCCTTAGGATATCCAGTTGTCTCTTCTGTACTCAAAAGTTAACAAATACAAGCACAAAACAGTGCCTGATGTACACAGAGTACTGCTCTTACCTACTTGCATTTGAAAGGGATATTGACCTTGTTCTATTTGACAGTAGAGGATGGAAGTAGCAGCTATGTTTGGAATTATTAGAGAAATACTTCTGTGTGACATACGGCAAAGCTGCTTAGCTATTAGAGCTATCCAGCAGTGGAATGATCTGACTTGGGAGGGAATGGCTTTCCTGTCTTTGAAGATGTTTGACTAAAAACTGGAGGATAATTTATTGGGAAGGCTGGACTGGACATTCTTGTTCATTTATATGTTGGATCAGGCAGTGTCTAACTTAATCCACAGTCAATGGTGCATTAAAATTTATAAGTAACTATTATGGTCTAAACTTTCCAAATCAGAGGGTAGAGGCAAATGAGGATTCTGAGAAGATGTTGAGTACTAAAACTAAGTTATTCTCCATGGTGCTGAGATTTCAGGTTTCTTGCCAATGCTGAGATTCAATAACTGGCAGAGGGAGCAGATCCTGCACAAACACTGCATTCTAATATCTTATAGATGAGTGGACATGGAGAAAAATTAACTCAGAGAGCTCTCATATATATCATGAAATTATTTTAGTCATCATTAAATCTTGATTTAAAATGATTCTTCATGAGCCCATGTCCATGAGATTTTCTTGCTAAAGATACTGGGATGGTTTGTCATGACCTTTTTTTTTAATGGAAAACAAAGATTAAGTGACTTCTCCAAGGTCACACAGTTATGAAATTTCTGAGGCTGGGTTTGAACTTGGGTCTTTCTGAATCCAGGCCTAGTGTACTAACCTCGAGCTACCCAGTTTTCCTCCTACAAAGAAATGATATCTGCTTTCTAAATCTTTTCTGGACCTTAATCCAGGTTGTGCCTGCTACCGCTGGGTATTCTCTAAGGCTCTAACTTGCAGTTTCTACTCACATAGTTTTACTTCTCATAAACACCTTCTTTTGGCTCAGATATGTGCATCTACTTATATTATTTGCTGACATATGAGTGTATGGAAAGACAACACTGGTAATTTGAGCTGCATAGTTACCAGGAACAGAGAGATGTCTTCCTATTTCCAGGATGGGAAACCCAATACATGACTCATTCATTTTTAGAGACTCTTTCTCGAACTGGAACATAGATTAGAAATACTCTGTCTAATATTTTTTATAGTTATAAGCTGCTAAAACTAAAATTGAAAAAGCAGTTTGAGATATTTCATCTCTAAGACTAAGAAATTCACCCTGATTTGTATGTGGGAGGGAGAGTAAGAGAAGATTTTGTGACCCCAGTATAATTTCTGCCATGATAACTTCAGATGATCCATCTATGGTTTTAATCACCAAATCTCTCTAATTATTTAAGTTGAAATTCAACTGTTTGAGTTATTATCCTTACTCGCGCGTCTGCCTCCTACATTATTGTGGATGGCTTCCATTTTTGTTGAGTCCCTCCTCACCCCTTGATTGTTCAATCACAATAGCCTCTTAATCAGTCTCCCTTTCTGAAGACTCTGACAACTCCAGATAATCCTCCATAGAATTATTCCTCAATAAATATTCCTCAAACACAAATCAGACCATGGACATTTACTAATCAATTGTTCCCCCTCTCTGGCACCCAATCACTTCCAGGATACAATCCACATGCCTTGACCTGGTATTTTAGTCATGCATAACTTGATCTCCACATGCTTTTTCAGTCTGATTACCTTGTTGCCTTGCTAAGAAATGCCCTCATTTCTTCCCTCTGGTTCCAAAAAGTCTTAAATTTCATTAAAGTTTAGGAGACAGGCCACTGCTTCATTTTATCCCCCATTTGTCAGTACTTGGTGTTCTTAACTTTACTTTATATTAATCTTTATACAGTTTGTTTTTACCTTGTCAAAGGACAGCTTTCTTCCAATTGAAGATAGGATATTTGAGTGCACAAGACAATTTCATTTTTATCGTGGCAATTTGACGAATTAAGGCAAATCTAGAAAAATGCCTTACGTGTAGTCAGCATTTTAATGTTCTCTGAACTGAATTAAGGTGAATTGATATGCATTTCAAATTAAAAAAAAAAAGTTATGTGTGACATAAACTTGCTATATTCTAAGATTTGTTGTCTGAGTATGACATAACTAAGATTATTGTAAAAATAGATGGAATAATATGATATTTTATTTATTTATTCATTCATTCATTTATGTATTTACTCATTTATTTATTCATTTATTCATTTTTCAAATGCTTTATTATGTTTGGATTTACATCATTCATTTCCGTCAGATTTTGAGTTACAAATTTTCTCCCCGTTTTTCCCCTAACCACTGCCCGCAAATATCAGTCCCACAGGATATCCCCTCCTCCAATCTGCTCTCTCCCATATTTTCTCCCATACCCCTTTAGACTTTTCCAGTGGAACTCTATGCCGCAGTGCCTATATATATTATTTCCCAATTGCATGCAAAATAGTATTAGTAATAGTGTATATGTGTGTATTTGAATATTTGATTTTAAAACTTTCAATTCCAGATTCATTCCCTTCCTCCCTTGTCAACCACCTTTACTGGGAAGATAAGCAGTTCAGTATAAGTTGTACATGTGTAGCTAATGCAAAACAGCAACATAGTAGATATATTGTAAAAGACTGACTATATTTCCCTCCCTCCTATCCCACCTCCCACTTGTTGTATCCCCTACTTTGTTCCCATCCCTTCTCAAAAGTGGGTGCTTCCAACTTCCCTCCCCCCCAGCCTGCCCTCCCTTCCATCATCCCCCCTCTCATCTCCTTCTCCCCCTACTCTCCTGGAGGGTGAGATACCCTATTTAGTGTGTATTTCATTCCCTCCTCAAGTCAAATTCAATGGGAATAAGGTTCACCCATTCCCTTTTGCCTTCCTATTATTCCCCTCCATTGTAACCATTTTCCCTTGCCTCTTCTATATGAAATAATTTACCCCATTCTGTCTTTCTCCATCTCCTCTCATATTCATCTCCCACCTTATGCTTTCTTTTCCCTGTTTATTTTGCCATGCTTCTCTTGCTTCTTGTATCTGAATGTCAAATTTTCTATTCAACTCTGGTTTTTTCAGTAAGAATGCTTAAAAGTCCTCTATTCCACTAAATGACCATATTTTCCCCTGAAACATGATACTCAGCTTTGCTGGGTAAGTGACTCTTGGTTTGAATCCCAGCTCCTTTGACCTCCAGAATATCATTTTCCAAGCCCTTCTTTCCCTCAGTGTAGAAGCTGCCAGATCCTGGGTTATCCTGATTGTGTTTCCACAATATTCAAATTATTTATTCCTGGCTGCTTGTAATATTCTCTCCTTAATCTGGGAATTCCAGAACCCGGCTGTAATATTCCTAGGAGTTTTCTTTTTGGGATCTTTTTAGGAGGTGATCTGTGGATTTTTTCAACTTCTATTTTGCCCTCTGGTTCTAAAACATCAGGGCAGTTTTCTTTGAAGAATTTCCTGGAGGATGATTTACTTTGATCATGACTTTCAGGTAGTCCAATAATTTTTAAATTATCTCTCCTGGATCTATTTTCCAGGTCAGTGATTTTTCCCATGAGATATTTCACATTGCCTTCTATTCTTTCATTTGTTTCTATTTGTTTAACAGCATCTTGATTTCTCATATAGTCATTAGCTTCCATTTTCTCCAATCTAATTCTGAAGCAATGATTCTCCTCAGTGAGCTTTTGAGATTCTTTTTTCATCTGGCAAATTCGGCTTTTTAAGGCATTCTTCTCCTCATTGCCTTTTTGAGCATCTTTTGCCATTTGAGTTAGTTTATTTTTTAAGGTATGATTTTCCTCAGTCAGGCTGTTGATTCTCATTTCATAATTTTATTGCATCGTTCTCATTTCTCTTCCCAATTTTACCTCCACTTCTCTTATCTACTTGTTAAGGTGCTCTATCACCTGTAACCAGCTTGTATTTTCCTTTGAAACTTTTGGTGCAGGAGTTCTGAATTCAATGTCTTCCTCATGTTCCATGCTTTGCTCCTTTTTGTCCCCAAAATAGGAGTTTAATATTGGAATCTTCTGTCTGCTTTGTTTCATTTGCCTGGTCATGTCGCCCCTCAGTCACTTGACCCCTGGGCTTTTTGCCATAGTAAGACTGCCACCAGACAGGGGAGCTTTCGTCTCAAACACTGGGGATTTCTCAGCTGCCAGAAGTATTAGATGGGTGCCCTCACTGAGGTCTCCACACACTCTGGCAAGCTGGAAACCCACCCCAGGACCTCCACCCTAGACTGCAATCCAGATTTAAGCAGTTTAAAGCAAGAGCGATTACACCTCAGATTGGTTCTTGGTCCCCCTACACTCCTCAGCCCAGAAGCTGAAGCTACCACGTGGTGCTGGTTACCTGTGCCCAGCATCTGAGCGGCTTCTCACCCCAGAGGCAA
This sequence comes from Petaurus breviceps papuanus, assembly GCF_028583685.1. NCBI lineage: Eukaryota > Metazoa > Chordata > Mammalia > Diprotodontia > Petauridae > Petaurus > Petaurus breviceps. Next base: position 2,444,684 of record NW_027185852.1, on the reverse strand, counting down.
AAGCCACACACATACTTACTGGGTCCCAAAGTCCAGACTGCACTGGCCTCTCACTTTGTCCTTTGCATCTATGTGTTGATAAATCTGGAAATGGCCACAGCTGTTGCTTATCTGGAGTCCCTCAGGCTGTTGGCTGGTCAGGTCAGCCCTGGTGCTAAAGCCTCCGGGTGGGGCTGGGCTGGGCTCCCAGAGCACTATGCTGGCTGATTCTTGCTGGGCTGTCCTCAGTGGGAGGTTAGCTTCTCTGTGTCATTTTGTAGGTTCTCTATCTCCAAAGTTTGTTTAGGGTCCCCTTTTTACATGAATTGGGGAAAATGGAAGCCGGAACCGCAGGGAGGTCCTGCTTCTACTCAGCCATTTTTCAATATGATTTTTTAAATAAAGTAAAATTTCATTATTTATAATATTCATCAATAGTGCTAACAGAATCTTAAATTGGCCAAAATCCTGCCTATTAGGTTTATGATTTTAAAGAAATGTTCATTTTTTATTTCATTCATTCATGTAGTTTTTTAATGCCACTAATTAAGATTTACTTAGCAATCAATGGTGAAAAAATATGAAAAGAAGAAACCAGTCCCACAAAAGAGAATAATTTGAAGGCTTCATAATGGAAAGGAAGTCAAATATTATGATCAAAACTATTAGATAAAAATTAGAATAAAAATGTAGACATCTTTTTTTGTTAACTCTGTTCAATATACCCATCTTTAGAGTTTTTAGAGTCATTACTAGTGGAGAATGATTATAAGAGTGTATATGGATATACACCATTGAAAGGAGCACATTTCATAACCCCTCCAGGAATTCTATATTTCTCAATGAACCAGTAAAATGGCCATATGTGACATGTCAATTCCTGCCTGCTTATCAGTGCTGCCTCTTCAAAGTAGAAAATGAAAAAAAAATCAGGCAATTTTATTATGTGACTTTTTTTCTTCTTCATATATACACACATAGAGTCACATCCACACACTCACTCACAAAACATAACAAAAATACATATATTTGCATTCTGTATCTTCTCTGTTGGATACCCTCCCATAGAGCAACAAACTATTGCAAGATTTCCTAATTTATTGGAAGTGGGTGGGGGATGCAGAGAAATTATCCTTCAACCCTCACTAACTTCATTTAGAGGAAATGTCATCACACTCCACAAAAGTGTTCCCTGATTTGTCCTAATCTCAATTCTGGAAAACCTCTATTTTAATTATTAAGGTTTACCAGAATAATCTAAAAATAACACATATACCAGGTTTCAATGGGAAAGATTGGAGATTATGGGAGGAAATTTTATTCTTGACAGTATGATGGAACATGGAAGACTTACCCTGAAGAGAAAAGACACAAAAAGACACCCTTTAAAAACATGTTGGGGCATTTTATGAGAATGAGACAACTAGATCCTTTCAAGAGCAAGAAGATACTTGCCCCCAAAAATGATTAAGGAGAGCCAGAGAAGCTCTCAGAAAAGGAATCATCTAAAAGGGGGGGGACAGAAGAGTGGTCATAGTCGGTGATTCCTGATCAAGCCCACTGAAGAAGCTAACTGATGAAAACATGGAAAACTCCTGATTTCCTCCTGATATGCGAATTGTAGATATTACAGATCAGGTCCCAAGACTTGTCCAAATGGATGAAAAGTACCTATTTTGGTGATTCACATGATCATAATGGACATTCCCAGAAAGTAGCAAAATGTATTGTCAATGATTACAAATTTATGAGCCAGAAAATGAGGACCATTTCAACATAAGTGATAGTTTCATTACAATAGTAGGAAACCATGAAAGGAAAAGTAATTAGGAATACTCATAATAATAACAATTTTGAAAGTGTACAACTGACTAAAAAGGTGGTATTTAAGAATGAATTTTAGATCTATGTACCTTTTCTTTAAAATACAGAGTTTTCAATATAACTAACAATAATTGGGTAAATATGCACTTCCATGTTCTTACTAAATTAACCAAAAAGGATTTATAATAAAGGAGATGGAAGATGAAGAAAGTTTCTTGTGTCCATTATCCAACAAAGATACTAAAGAAAGAAGAGAAGAAGGGTCATTCAAAAATTTGGATAAAGTTCAAGAAAGGGACAAAGAGAAAAAATCAGACTCAATTATGCATGCACACATGCCCAATAATTGTAAAATTTAGGAAGAACTAGGGTACTTAATACAAGCAGCAAATTTTGACTTGGTTTACACACTTGCTTAGATGAATAATGACACAAGTTTATGGGTGTGGATAGGCATGGTTTTTTAGACAGATAAAAGCAACATTGGGGCAACCTGATATATAAGACCAGCATATAGTGAAAAGATCTAGAGGGAGGATTCTCACTCCAGAGTATTTGAGGGAAAGTCAAAGGAGCTTGAAATAGAAATGATTTTGTCATTTGTGGAAATCAGCACCTGTATCCACATATTTGTCAGTCTCTTGCTCACAGATTCATAGTCACACATATTGGTTCCTTCTGGTAGTATCATTGCAACCATGTGACTCACCAAACAGAGCAGTTGTTATATGTTTGGCTAAGTCCTGCCTTGTTCTCTGTTGTGGCTGCAATTCTTGCACCTGGAAGAAATCAGAAATCTATTTTTTTTATGGGTTAGCTGTTTCATTGTCCCTGAACAAGAACAGGAAACAGAAGAAGATTTGGGGAAACAGATAATAAGCTTGACATGTGCATATTATGTAGTGTAAAGTATTTATATGGCTATCATATCGACGAAATATTAAACTTCTGCTTGGCCCCTTTCTTCAAAACCAGGAGAAATGGATAGAGTTGGCAAAGTTGTAATTTTGGACTTGATATAAGGAAAACAAACAAAATGCTTCATAATAATTAGAGCTGTTTTATGGTGTAGCCCTAATCATTGTAAAAAAATGTTTTCCTGATATCAAGACTAAAATGACATTTTTACAAATGTTGCCTTGAGAGGTAGTGGGTTCCCCCTCGTCATAGATCTCAGGCAAACCATAGACGGCTACTAATGGGCTATATTGAGATGTTGTCTTTTATTGTGTGTATTGGACTAGAAATGGATTGGTCACTGAGGTGGCTTCCCACTTTGAAATTATATGATCTTATGATTCTGAGAACATTGATTTGAGGAGTGGAGGTGGGCACCTGTGTAGCCAACCTTCAACTATGGGAGGGCTGAGTTGAGTTGGTGGTCAGAAAGTAGAATCGTATATGTGGTTTCCCTTGACTACATTGTAACCTTGAAATCAAATCTTTTTTTTTTTCAAATTTGTCTTTGCATTCCAAGTGCACAGAAACCAGAATATAGCAATCACTTAAGGGATATTTGTTAATTAGTTGATTGATTCATTGATTCCCGGGACAGAATTGTGTGAATGTCTGGTGCCAAATGAATCCATGTAGCAAACTTTGTATGATCTGCTGACAGAAAGTTGGGCAGCAGGTGATGAAGACTTTTGGATTCCAACTGAATTACAAAGAATGAAGCCACACAAGGCTGGAAACTGAGTATAAACTCAAGGGTTCAACTCTGATAAAGCCACACGTTTTTTAATGTATTGAAATAACAGAGGAATAAAGTGTCTCAATGCTAGTCAATAGAGCATACTTTTCTAAATGAAACTTTTTTTTCTTTTTTTGACCAAACAGTGTGAACCCATAATTGTGATACAAACATGGAACTTCTCCTGCTTTCATTCATTGGCAAGGGGGACAGGTAGTCAAAGTTCCTGAATCAATAATTGGTTTTATTATCCTGTTCCAGAGAAACAATGTATAAAATCACAGTTCTGTGCAATTTCTGTATAATCTGTTCATCCTGTGCCATCAACTATGACAGCATATTATTATATATTGACAGAAAACATCAATATGGATGATGTTAGACAGAGGGAGGAAAGGATTTTAATGTGCTAGTTTTGTCTTTATAATAACAGCATTGATTTGTATTCTGGCTCTCCTATTTTCAGCAGTTCACTGTTCCTTTTCCCACCTCTACATTGGTATGAGCAGTAATATGGTAACTGGCAGAATGGGCCTTGCAATTAGCAGGAATATCTCTCCAGTCTAATGATTTTTATCAGTTGCAAATTAATGATTAGCCTTCTTTGTCCAGGGGAGGGAAAACAGAAAGTGCTGGCTCTTGGATTTACTCAAACTTTGAGGAAAATTAAAATATGCATTCAAATTGCAAATGCTGTATGAACAATTGTTGCTTCTTTGGATAATGAGTTATTCTGGTGTTTCTGTGACCTGGAATATCTGCAATTAAGGTGCTAGGACTTAAGGATCTTGGACACTTTTTTTCTACTAGTACAAGTGCTACCCCCTGAGGACCCTGAGCCTTTATATTTGCTGTGCAGCTGAACACTTCTGGATGGGTCGTCTCTGCCAATTTAGTTTATTTTCGTTGATTTTATGTTATTAATACTTTTTATTTAGCTCTTTATATCATAGTTATCCCAAATATTTTAAAAAGAAAAAAATCAGTACACTCAAGGAATACATTTTAAAATATATGAAAATTTCCACAATGTACAACACTTGTGAATCCCCCACCTTGTCAAAGTGTGGCAGGGTGGGAAAAATTTCTCAAATATCTCAATTCTAATTAGTCTCACTCTCTATCATTTTATTATATCCACTTTTTTTTTTGGTTTGATGCCCTTTCCATTTACATTGTTATGGTCATTGTGTATATTGTTTTCTTGGCTCTGTTGACTTAACTCTGCATAAGTTCATGTAGATCTTTCCATGTTTTTTTTTTATTATTCATCGCACATCATTTCTTACATGAAAATAACATTATTTTGCATTCATATACCAAAATGTGTTTAGCCATTGCCCAACTGATGTATATCTATTTTAATTTCCATTGCATTGGTATCACACAAAGATGATATACATATTTTGGTGTGTATGGAGGCTTCCTTTTTATCAATGGCTTTCTTGGGGGATAAACAGTAATGGATTCTCTGCTTCAAAGGGGACGGGCAACTTACCAACTTTATTTGCATAATTCCAAATTGCTCAAAATGATTCTATCATTTCATAGCTTCATCAACAATGGGTTAGTGTATGCCTATCATCACACAATCCCTCCAACACTGACTATTGTCATTCTTGGTCACTTTTGCCCATTTGTAAGATGTGAGGTGAAATTCCAACATTGTTTTTGATGTGCATTTCTCTTCTTATTCATGATTTGAAGCATTATTCCCATTGTTGTGAATATTTTACAATTATCTTGGGAACTTTTGTTCATATGCTTTCATCAGTAATCAACTGGGAAGGACTATTCATCTGTTAAATATTGATTACTTGTTTATATATCTTTTATTCCAATCCCTTATTTAAAGAAAATAGTATGAATCAATTCAGTTAAATGCAAATCTATTTAATTCAATTGTATACCATTGCATTTTATTGATTTTAATAAGTATCATTATACGCAGTATCTGCTCAAGAATGCCAGCGGTACTTTGGCTGCTTTCGTATGTCTTCCTTTTAAATTGACATTATTAAGTCAGAGAGAGAGAGAGAGAGAGAGAGAGAGA
>NW_027185852.1:2433646-2439035 GCF_028583685.1 Petaurus breviceps papuanus | reverse complement strand
GACAGAGAGAGAGAGAGACAGAGACAGAGAGAGAGAGAGAGAGACAGAGAGAGAGAGAGAGAGAGAGAGAGAGAGAGAGAGAGAGAGAGAGAGAGAGAGAGAGAGAGAGAGAGAGAGAGAGAGAGAGAGAGACAGAGAGAGAGAGAGAGAGAGAGACAGAGAGACAGAGAGAGAGAGAGACAGAGAGAGAGAGACAAAGAGACAGAGAGAAAGAGAGACAGAGAGAGACAGACAGAGAGACAGACAGAGAGACAGACAGAGACAGAGACAGAGAGACAGAGACAGAGATAGAGACAGACAGAAAGAGAGAGAGACAGAGACAGAGAGAGACAGACAGAGAGAGACAGAGAGAGACAGACAGAAACAGAGGTACAGAGAGAGAGAGACAGAGAGACAGAGACAGAGAGAGACAGACAGAGAGACAGACTGACAGAGAGAGACACAGAGAGAGGCAGAGAGAGAGAGACAGAGACAGAGCAGGCAAAGGAGTAAGAACCCAACCATGGACAGTTAATGTGGGGATAGAGAACACTGGGGTTAATCTTCAGAGGAGGATACTGAAGCAAAAACAAAACAAAAAAAAAAACTCTCCCAAACTAGAGTAACATGAGATGGTCACCAGGCCAAAACTAATTCATAGAACTCAAAAAAAAAAAGAGTCAAGAAAGAGAAATTGAGGATTTTTTATAATAAGAACAATCCAAGAAAGAAAGTAAAAGAAATTATGAAAAGAAAGTCAATCAATGGGAAAAGGAGATACAGAATATTGAGGGTAAAAATACTCCTTGAAAATTAGGACTGGACAAGGGAAATGCAGCAGATTTATAAGGGGTAAATAAGTCACAAAGAAATATAATGTTTTTAAATAGAAGAGAATGTGAAACATAAGAAAAAGAATTTATCCGGAGAATAGATTAAGAAGAGAAAACATTAGAATAATTGGACTACCTAAAAACTATGAACAACAACAAAAAAGATTCTTGATAAAATAATACAAGAAAGAATTAAAGAAAATTGTTCTAAAATATTAGAACAGTGGGGGAAAGCAGAAATAAAGAAAAAATCCACTTTACACCATCTGAAAGAAATCCTCTGAGTAAAAACTACAGGAATATCATAGCCAAATTCCAAAGCCCCCAGGTTAAGGAGAAAAAATTACAAACGAAAATAATAAAAAAAAATCAAATATGGTGGAACCACAATTAGATTAACATATGACTTAGCATTGACTATACTAAAAGGCTATAGGTCTCGGCACATTATATAGCAAAGAGTAAAAGAAGTGAGTTAAGACCAAAAATATCATACTCAGCCAAGTTAAGCATAATTCTGAAGAAAAATAAATGGATATTCAATGAATTGACAGATTTTCAGGATCTTGTTACCAAACAAACAAAAAGAAACTAAACTTGATAGACTATGTGACTTTCAGGAACCAAGAGGAATATAAGGTCCATATCAAAGACTAATTACAAAGCAATCAATAAGGAAAGACTGTTTTCTTTTTCCATGAGGAAATGTAAAGCACATGTCAAAGACTGTTATTAGTAATTGGATAGGTTGAAAAAAAGAGTGGGGTAGAGCTAAGTATGTTGTGATTCTAAAAAGCAAAAAGATGTAGGAAAAGACAAAAAGATTAGGTTCTCATACAAATAAGATGCAAGAGCAGGAACTAATACACATAAAGTAGGAGTACTGGTAATTCTGGAATCCTATTTCCATTGGGAATGGGTTTAAAAAGGAGATGAATATATGCATGTATATACACATGTGTATGTATATGTGTACACATGCATGTATATGTATGTATATATATAAATATGATTTCTGGATTCACAAAGAAATAAGAAGACAAGGTGGTAGGGAGAAAGAGAAATAAGGGTGGATATAGAAGAGTGTGTTGATTAATGGGACTGGGATAAAATAAAAATGGGATAAATGGACAACATGTATATTTAGAAATGTGTACAAATTTTCTAAATTCAGAAAGAAATAACACAAGTGGATAGGGTAGAAGGAAAGAATATTGGAGGGAATCTTGGAAGAAGGAGACGTTAAATAATAGGAGGGCAAGGAAGCAGGTAGAAATAAAGTTGAGGTTTGAGGAGGGCTAGGAATAGGGTGAGGATAGTGAGGAAATTAGCAAGGAGAATAATTTACAAGTGTTAGTAATTTAGAATGTGAATTGGATGCATTACCAAATTGATATTAAATTAAAAATGTGAATTCAACAATATGTTGCTTTTAGGAAATGCTATAAAAATGAGAGATGCACATAAACGTAACATAAAGATCAGGAGCAGAATTTATTATGTAAAAAGCAGGACTAATAATCATGATATCAGACAAAGTTTAAGCTAAAATCATATTTAATCAAATGAGAAAAATAGGGAAATTGCATTATGTAAGTCATATTAATTAATAGTTTAGAGCACATAAAATAACTAATATTAATAAAAATTAGAGTATACCTCCCAAAACAGACACAGGAACTACCTAAATATATACACACAAAGTACTTTTTATGCAAGCAGTTAGATCTACATAATTGCAGCAACATTTATTGTGCATGGGTAGGTAAAACCAATTTTTTTAATGACAGTTTTGCCTAAATAATCTATTTATGTGGTAGCACCCCAATTCAATTACTTAGGAAAAATCTCACTAAGTCAGAAAAAAATACCTGGGTTCATTTGGAAGAACAGGGAATAAGGAATTTCAAGGAACCAATGCAAAAAATGTGAAGGAACCAGATTCAGTAGAATCAGACCTTAAATCCCAGGAGAAGTGAGAGCAGTGTTAAAGTGTGCTATCGGCAATTTTGATTATTTAAAATTAAAAATTCCCTCAATAAATAAAACTTACATAGCCAAGAATAGATGAAATGTAGAAAATCAAGGGGGAAAAATCTCATAAATCATGTCCTCCATAGAATATTAGTGGGTTCAAATTTTGTATTGTAGGAAATGATGAGCTGGTGGATTTAAAACAACATGGGAAGACTTGGCCTCATAAAGGTAGATGATATCTAAATGCAGAGGAAGATAACAAATGGAAATGAGCATAACACAGTCTTATGCATTAGTACTTGAGTGTATTTGTGTTGTAGACCCCTTTCCCAGCGGTTTTGAACCCACCGAGATCTAAGAAAGACCTAAAATCTGAATTAGACAATAAGGAGAGACCTTTTTGGCCCACTCTGGGTTTAAGCTCCCATAATGTTTTGCATCCTCTGGCATAATAGATATGCTTTGCTCTCTGAGTTGACTTAAAATGTTCCTTGCTTTATCAAAGACCAGATGAAGCTTCGTGAGCATCATTCCGTTATGACCACTGAGGACGAGGTGCTCTCACTCAGACACTATCTTGAATGGGACTTATCTTAAGTATTTTATGGACATATACTGCATTATGTCATGCTAATGGTAAAAGAAAAACAGATTTCCTGGATCTACAATTTTAATGAATACTGTAATAATTTTTCTATCTTATTGAATTTACAACTTTTTCACTTAAGAAATTTCTTTTTCGTATCAAGCTTAAGGATAATATTGATTGACATGGGCGTCCTGAGCCAGAAAGGGAGGGAGGGGTGAGAGAGAATTTTTCTGAACATATGTGGTCTGCTTTGTCCATCCTTGAGATTGTTTTCTTATGATGAGCTCCCATGAGTGTCCTATAGGCATGTTCTGCAAGCTTTGAGAGGAATAAACAGATATTCAGCCTAATTTTGTTTATCTTTCTATGAATGAAATTAGTAATGGTTGGCAGTAAATATATGTGAATGTTTAAGGATGTCTATAACTTTCTATCTATGCATATGTATGTATACACACATACATAGAGATATATGTGTACATGCATATATACATACATACATAATCACACATGCATATGTCTCCATTCTTAATTGTAGCCCTCTTAGTCAGGGGGAGGAAGGGGAACCTAAAGTAAAACATGGACAGCAGAGGACAAAAGAAAATGTGCCTGGAAGCAAAGATGGACAGCCTTGAAAACAATGTGTAATATTTATTGTGAAGATTTTCTTGAAATGGAAATTTATTATTTTATATTGTATCCTCTCTTGTTCCGATGTGTATATGGCATTTTTTCTCTTTTCTTATTTTGTATTTAATTTAAAATAAATTCAGATGTAAAGAAAAAAAAGTAATAATTACATATTAAGGAATCAGGAATAGTACAGTATAGTTTCTAGCATTTCTTATCTTGACTTGAATCTGCTTTCTAGGTATATTCCAAGTAGTAATATTGTACACATGCATGCATAGATAGAGAGATACATAGATAGATAGATAGATAGATAGATAGATAGATAGATAGATAGATAGATAGATAGATAGATATAGATGATATAGATATAGATATACACACATACACATATATAAATGCATTTAAGTAAGGGGTAATATTGGTCTGGACATATTGTTTCATTGATTTAGGGAACTACAATGAAGAACTTTTCTCTACCAATATAGATCAATCAATCACTTTAATACGGCAGTCAATCAAATGGGGTTAGTGTGTTATAAGGATAAAAAGCTGGACACAAAATCAGCAAGTTCTGGGTTCCAGTCCTGTTTCTTCTATGTCCTGTCTCTGACCCTCAGCAAGCCATTTACGCTCTCAGTGCTCTGGCTCACTTGTGTCAAACACTCCAATCAGTGAAACTCTTTTGTTTACCCATCCCCAGCCCAACCAGACTAAAATGTAATTGGGAAATGTTTAACAAATAACAAAATAAATAAAAATACAACATTGATAGTTTAATTTGTGATTTTCTAAATTAGCATGCAGCCTCAGGGATCTTTTTCTGTTGGGATTTCACAAATTCTGTTTGAATTGCTGTAATGTAATACCAAGCAAAGGCAACTTCCCAGGTTCAAAATACCAGCATAGGTGCTCTCTATTTTATTCAGTAACAAACCCAGAACAGAGAAGATCAAAACATGACATCATTCAAAATACAGCATTTACTAAGTGTGATTAAATAATCTCCAAGGCCTACCCCACCCCAGGACTTTCCAATCATTCAATCAATTACAAAGTCTCTGTTCCAAATACTTCTCCACCCCTAGGCTATACCTTAATTAAGTCCACCACAAAGCCCCTCTTCTCAAATGGAGATTAGTTTCCAAACATAAGTAAAATACATTCATTTGCTCAACCATAGAACACAAAAAGGTCAAAAGTTCCCCACCCCTGGATCACAATTGAATCTACCCCAGAGTTACATCAAGTTTAAACACAGCACTTAATACCCAAATGGAGGTCTTTTCTTCATCTTGACACGAGGCAAGTTCTCAGCAATCTTAGTTCCTGGGGAGACAAGGCTTAGCAAGGCCATAAGATACATTGCCAGTCCCTTCAT
>NW_027185852.1:2386918-2433636 GCF_028583685.1 Petaurus breviceps papuanus | reverse complement strand
AAAACCAAGCCAATACAGGGGAATCTTTAATTGCCATTACTATCACAATTGCCTATTCTAGCTAATTCTCTAAACCTTTAAGGCAGAGAAAGTGTCCGTCCATGTTAGATAAGGGAGATTCTTGTTCTGAGAGCTTCCTTTTCCCAATAAAGTCAAAGATCAAGTCCCTACCCTATCAATTTAATTAAGAAACATGCATTGCATCCATACTCCACACAAAACAGGGCTATAAGTATAGGATGGAAATTACCAAAAATTCTACATGGTTTCAAAGAAGTCAATAAGATTATGAGGTGCCTAAAATTCATATCATCTAATGGTCCATTATGGGAATTAGAGATATTTAACATACACAAGTTGTATTTAGGATTTGGAGGCAGAGTGGAGAGAGTATTGGGCCTGAACTGAGGAAAAAAATATCCTGACTTCAAATTTGGCTTCTGACACTGACCAGCTTTATAATCCTGGACAATTTAGTCCTAATTGCCTCAGTTTCCTCATCTGTAAAATGAACTGGAGAAGGAAATGGCAAATCACTCCAGTATCTCTGCCAAGAATACCCGAAAATTGATTAACAAAAGTCAAACATGACTGAAAATGACTGAAAAATCACAAGGAAGCCTGGGTCAAAGAACTTGGGGTGGGAGAGGAATGATAGCACTATGAGTTTACAAATGGCTAATCTATGGAAAAAGGATTTGGAATATTCTGCTTGGCCCCAAAGAGCAGAACAAGGAGCAATGACAGAAGCTTCAAAGAAGCAAACTTGGGTTTGATAGAAGGAAAAACTTCCTTATTTAGGGGTCATGAAAAGGAAATTGGCCCAAATGGGTCTTTGCTCTATAAACTGAGAAGTTTTATATAAAGTCTAAGGGACCTTTTGCTGAAAATGCTCTCTAGGAGGTTCCAATGCAGATTTCTTACACACATACATATATTATTATTATTAATTGTTTGTTTACTTTTCCTTGAGTTTCACATTTTGTCCCCTTCGCTCCCCCCACCCCCATGGTGGCATACAGTCAAGCATAGCATCTATAAATACTTTCACATTATACATTAATCAGGTTATAATGTTGGATTGTATCAGATTGAATGAAAAATGGTAGAGAGGACATAAAACAAAACAAGAAAAGGAAAAAGCTCAGGTGTTTGCTTCCATCTGGATATAGACTCAGTTCTTTCTAGTTCTTTCGCTGGATGTACACATTTCCAGCATGAGTCTTTTGGGATTGACTTATATCACTGCATTGCTGAGAAGAGTGCAGTGTATCAAAGATAGTAATCACACATACGTTATGTCTGTAGTTGTGTATAAATTTCTCCTGGTTCTGCTCTCCTCAGTCAGCATCAGTTCGTATAAGCCTCTCCAGGTAAATATGAAGACTGTCTTCTCCTCGTTTCTTATAGCACAATAGTATTCTATATCATGCATATACCACAACTTGTTCAGCCATTCCACAATTGATGGGCACCCCCTTAATTTCCAATTCTTTGCCACCACAACAAGAGCTGCTATAAACATTTTTGTACATATGGGTCTTTCTCCCATTTCTATGATCTCTTTGGGATATAACCCTAGGAGTGTTATTGCTGGGTCAAAGGATATGAAATTATTTATAGCCCTTTGGGCATAATTCCAGATTGCTCTCCATAAAGGCTGGATCAATTCACAACTCCACCCCAATGCATTAGTGTTCCAATTTGCCTACATCCTCTCCAGCATTTGTCATTTTCCTATTTTGTCATCTTAGCCAATCTGATTGGTGAGATGTGGTATCTCAGAGATATTTTGATTTGCATTTCTCTAATCAATAGTGATTTAGAGTATTTCTTCATGTGCTTATAGATATCTTTAATTTATTTCTCTGAAAATTGCTTATTCATATCCTTTCCAATGCAGATTTCTATAGGTTATTGTGAATCAGTCGGTAGTCAGTCAGTTAGCAAATATTTTAAGCAGCTATTGTATACTTCACTGGGCCCTGGAGTACAAAGTAAGAAAAATAAGGAGAAAAAAGGTGCCTAATCCAGAGGAGCTCACAGTCTAAATGGACTGGGAGATAACTTGCAAGGGTTTTAGATGCCAATTCATTACATTCAGGACATATTGGAGATAATCAACTGAGGGATGACCTTTGACATTCCATTCAACTCTGAAATTATGTGATTCTATGATCCTACCCCTTTTCTGAAGGAGTTTAGTCCACACACACACACACACACACACACACACACACACACCTCAGTCAACTACAATACCAGCACTTTTGGCTATATTCAAAATGAATGTTGAAAGTAAAAATAGCAGAAAATGTGAGAATCTATGAAAAGTAAAGAAAGACGGGAGCTGTTCTCTGATGTGAGTGGGACCATGAGGAAACAGGAAAATATCAAGAAGTGGGAAATGGAATTTCAGTGGGTATAACAACATCAACAAAGTCATGGAGATGGGATTGATCGTGACATATTCACTTCTGAGAGGAAACTTGTCTCAATTGACTTTATTTTCCTTTGAAAGCTCTGGAAATAATCATTTTGCTCAAATGATGATGAAACAGCTTAGATAGATCTGGTCAGAATCTGACCACATAATCTCTGATAAATGTGGCATTAGTAAAGACCTCAAAAGCAAGATTTAACCAAATTGCTCAGTTTTTGCTCAATAATTCTTGTTCCATGTATCAGTACAATCACAGATCACAGAAATCAAAGTACCATCAATGGATAATTGGTAGGGAACTCAGAGGTCCAAATCCCTTATTTTTAGAGGACAAAGATGAATTCCTGAGAGATTAGATAACTTGAACCATGTTCCACATTTCATTGTTATTTTCTCTACTATTATAATTTAAATTCTTTGAGGGAAGAGACTCTTCCATTTTTATCCTTATATCTTCATGAATCTCATGAAATATGACCTATAATAACATGTTTATTATGAATTGAATCTAATTCAATAAATAAATCTGTGATATCATCCTTGTTGATACTACATCCGGACAGATCATGTATTATCCCAATCATTTCATATCTTATCTTCAAAAGCAAAGACAGTTGACATGGAGATTTAAATGGGGTTGGTCATTAGGCAGTTAGTAAAGTTGGAGAGCCAATGAGAAAAATGATGACATGCATCCTCCTGTGCAGAGCTCATGCCATTAGTTTATATGCTGAAATGATGGCACATTATTTGTGTGTGTGTGTGTGTGTGTGTGTGTGTGTGTGGCAGGGGGGTTACAGTGTTGTTACTAAACCTAGAAGAGATAAAAATCTGGAGGTTTTTGGAGAGCCATGCATCACAACTCTCGAACCTTGGAATTCTCGTTGAGGTAAGCCATCAGAACTATTGCCAGGCTCTTGGCTGGCTTTGCAGCCTGGCTCAGGCCATATGGTTGAGGGGAACACGTTGGCAGTTATGAAATGGTATGATGATATGTTGACTTTATATGCAGGGATTCTACATCCATTTTTTTGTATGTGGATGGCAAAGCACTATTCTATCTTACAGGGAGAGAAAACAATGAAATGCTTTCCAAAGTATAGTACTTAGAATAATAAAATACTAGTAAAACTCCATTTTGGAGGCCAGTTTAGTTGAACAGCTAAGATAGAGTCACATGAATATGTATGCATATAATACATACTTAGACATGGTATAAATCTACATTTGATATACATATATTATATAATGTATAAAGTAAACATAGGTATACATACATAATACATATGTTTGTCAAGTGTGTCCTTAGTTTTACTCTTAATGCTAGTCAGAATGAACAGATGAAACAGGATTAGAACTCTTTCTAAAACCCTTTTTCTGTTGCATCCCAAAACCCTTTTTCTGTTGCATCTCAAAACCCTTTTTGAATTGTATCTAATTCATCTCCTCCTCAAATATTTGGTCAGACAGTCAGCCTATCAATCAGGAAATATTTTTGAGGTATGTACTACATGTCAGACCCTATGGTAGACACTGATAATGCAATGGCAAAAGAAAAAAAAACAGTCACTGTCCTTTGGGAGTTTCCATTCTACAGGGCCCCCCCCCCCCCCGGGTGGTTATGAATAGTGCTAGTTTAATCTGGGATTCAGGAAATAAGATAATGCATTAGAAACAAAGAGGATTTGTGTATTTGCCTCAGAACACACCACCATTCACAGAGTCTGGGGCATATAAAGCACAGAAAAAAGCCAGAGAGATGAGCAAAAAAACATGCAAACAAAAGTAACCCAAAATAAAGAATTACTAAATCACAAAAGGATTTTTCATTTGGGCCTAGGCTTTGATGCCCAATTTCTTTGGTTTTAAAGAGTTTGGATTTTTGGTTTCTCTGTAGTTAAACTCATATTAGTCCAGACCTGTGATATAAGTAGAAAAGAAATCTTCATCAGCAGCCCCTCTGCTATCGTCCATTTGCTTCACTGGTGGACATGATAGATTAGGTGCTTTGCCCTGGGCCACACTTCCCGTTGGTGGAGAGTAGGACTTCAACCCAGGCAGGGGTCTTGTGAAGCTCAAAGAGAAAATAGATAGAGAGAACTGTGCAAATCTTAAGTGAAGTATTAATGCCTGTTGCTGTTTCTGCTGCTGCTGCTGCTGTTGGCCTCCAGTCCCTGGACTTCCAAGCTACTGATGACATCTTTGCCTGAGGCTTCTACTGCATTTATGCTGAACTCCATCTGTACTTATAGAGTAACACTGGTACATCTGGGTGTGCTAGAGAAGATCTAATAACCAGGCCTTCCATACACACATGATTCACATTGATCTACATTATTATCACATCCTTAAATCTAGACAATTCAGAGAACAATGACTCAAGCTGAATTTGTAACAACTGCTGATTTTCACAGTGTTTAGAATTTGGATGGAGGCGATGAACCAAGCCTAAAAGCCAAGTCTTACTGATCCTGAGGACAGCTTTATCTCAAACATTCCTTTAACTGAGAGACGTGGTAGATTACTGCATCCCTTACACACACATACACACACACTGCAAAGAATATAAGAATTAGAATATCAATCAAAAATTTATTAAGTTCATACTATGTTGCAAGCATTGTTGTGAGTACCAGGGATTAAAAAAAGAGCTAAAGGGCAGTCTCTGCCTTCAAGGAGCTTACCATCTAAGGAGGGAGACAAGAGCAAATGAATATAGAAAAAGGCAGCTAAATACAGCATAAATAAATAAAAAAACAGTTGGAGGATTGAATACATTAGAATTCTAAGGTGTTGCGCAAGGCTTCTTCCTATAGAAAATGGAATCTTAGTCAAGGCTTAAAGCCAGGAAGGTCAATAATCAGATTAAAAGAGCAAGACCATTCTAGATGGAGAGAGGGGACAGACAGCCAGAGAGAGTATGGGGAGTTGAGAGACGCAATGTCTTGTTTAAAGAGCAGACACAAAGGAGACCAGTGTCATTAGATGAAAGAATGAGTGGTGGGGAGTAAAGTATAAGAGAAGTAGAAAAAGGCTAAATGATCAAAGGCTTTGAATGCCAGACAGAGGATTGTGCATTTTTTTTCCTGGTAGTGATAGGAAGTCACTGCCGTTTAGTGAGAGGGGGTTGACAGGATCATACTGGCATTTTAAGAAAATCATTTTAGTGCCTGAATGAGGAAAGGATTAGACTGGGGAGAGCCTAGAGGCAGGCAAATTTACTTGCAGGCCTGCAATAATCCAAGCATGAGTTGGTGTGGGCCTATACCATAATGTGGGCGTCAGAGGAGAGAAGAGGGCATATTCAAGGCATATTGTAAAGGTGCAATCAACAACTTAGATGTGAGTGTGTGAGAGATAGATGGTAAGGAATCCAAGATGACGCTGCAATGGGAATGCAAATTTGGAAGATCTTCCCTGCCCCTAGGCTAAAGTGCACCTGAAGCCTGGGGTGGGAGGCTTGTTTTTCAGTAGATACTTCTTGATTGGCCAGTGAGTCAATAAGGTTGTTACATTCTCTGAGCCAGGAGAAGGCTATATAAGCCCTGATGTGTAGCTTTGTTTTGGGGACTCACTTTGAGAGGTGTTCTGTGATTTGATCTGAATTCTGGGAAGCCGTTGTTGAGAGCCCCCCGGCTTTGAAAAACCCAGATGTTGATTGGGTATGGATGTAATGGTTGGACAGTTTGAAATCTGTCTACTAGATCTGTTTCTGTCTTGATAATTCTGCCTGTATACTTTGAAGTTCGGGGTGCTGACCTTTTTTCCCTGAATGAGGTAAATGATATATGTTTGACTGATTAAAGTAAGCTTGTTAACCCATTTTGAGTTGCTTTCCTTTATCAAAGCAGATCCAAGAACCTGTGGTAGCAGCAAACCCTGAGGATGCCGGGGTGCTTGCTGCTACAGACTCCTAGGTTGTGAGCCTTAGAGGCTTAGAGGATATGTAGCTACAATTATGGGAAAGGCAAGGAGGAGGGAAGGCGTAGTTCTGTTTTGGACATGTTGGCTTTAAGGTATCTACTGGACAGGCACTTTGATAAATGTGAAAGGCAATTAGAGAGGTGAGATTGGAAGTCAGCAGAAAGACTGGGGCAGGAAAAGTGGATTAGAACATAATCTCCTTGAAGGTGATGAACATTTCACTTCTGTCTACATGCGTAATACTCAGCACTGATGTTGCGAGTGTCAAACTGACTTTATCTTCTGCTTAACTGTGAAGTCTCGTCAAGGCCAAAGCTATGCTTGGCACCCGATGTAGTCCTCATCAACACTTTTGGACTATGACGTAATCTTCAGATCACCTCCATTTTGGAGATTCTTGTTTGTTATATAAGATTTTGTTTGAAACCCGATTTATGCCTCTCTTCTTTCTATTTTACACAACAACACTTGGAAAACAGTATTCTAAGTGATTTATATGCTTTTATTCATCAAATTTAATTTTTTTTTAGTTTTCATTGATGATTCTTTATTTTGTCTATTACACTAATGCAGTTTTTATGTTTATCATTATCAAATGAATTTGAAGATTATTGATTAATAATATAACCTGTATTCTGGAGTTTCTAAGTGTCTCTCTTTTCTATCTCCCCCCCCCATTATTTCCATTGTGACTCTAGATATTTTATTCCATCAAATAAATGTTATTATGTTCTCTAGCTCTATAAATTACTCTTTGATGTTTTCCTCGGTGCAGAATTAAAATCTGTAAATGAGCTAGGTGGTTTTATCCCTCTTGGGTCTCCCATGATTTATAAATATATGGCATCGGAAGAACAATGTGTTGTGACACAAAGAAGGACTTTTGGGGCAGAAACAGATTAGGATCACTGAGAATTTGTGAAGTTTTACAACAAAAATGATACATGCTTATCTCTTAATCAATAACAAGCCTAGAAGATTGTCTATCCAAGAGACATGTGGTAATGGATCCAGGGACCTACTGCTCTTTATATCATTACGTTTATGGTCTCGCTCCTATTTCTGAAACATTGCTTAGTTGGCTTCTTTCTCCCTTCCATCTGCTTTCCTTGTCCTGGATTCCACCGTGATCATACGCTCAGGTAACTTATCATCCTGCAAGATTCTTCTATCTTTCTTTCTCACTCCTCATCAGTAACTGGACTGCCTTCTGTTCCTTGATTTGTGGGCTGGAGGGTTCAGCTCCCAGTTCAGCCATTCCTGCATTTCCCACCTGCTGCATTTCTTGGACTAGGCTCTGCCTTGCTCTCACACAGGGCACATGTTTGTTTCCTCTCTTACTTTTCATTTTTCTGAAGAAGCATTTAATATTTCTTGACTGCCTGACAGCCTCTCCTCTTTAGTGCTTTCCTCCCACTATCTCCCTTGAAAGTTAACAAGGATATATATACCTCTCCACTAGTACAATTACTGAAGAGAGCTGATAAAATAATCCTAAGGAATAGCAAAAGAATAATGAGAGATTTCTAGGAAACACGTGTGCATTTTAATAGACGGAGAAGAGATTTCTAATGATATCACTCTATTTGCAATATTGCATCATGGGAAAAGGGGCTAAATTGAGAACCAGAAAAGACCTGTGTTCCAATCCAGTCACTGCCATGAATATATTATAGGGCTATGAGGCTTTCCATTATTCTATTTGATGATCAGGGTCATCACGAGGCTGTTGCGTATAATAAATCCTATAGTGCCTCTTTAACAGGGATGCTGAGAGCCTGAAGTCGTAGAATGTTTTTAAAATGCATTGCAAATCTAAACATACTAAACAAATGTAATGATTTTGTTTATAATTGTTCTAGTTTTTGTCACTGTACCTGTTATTATTCCCAGTAATGATACTAATCACATATTGTACCACTTACAGCTGAATGCTGTCCATTGAGGAAGCTATTTGGAAACATGCCTATGTGGTTTGTCCCTTCAATGGCCCAACATAGGCCACCCCCATTACTGAGCTTGAGAGCAGGCCTGGGAGCCTGGAAACGCTGCCTTCCCACCAAGGCTCTGCTACTCTCTGCTTGTGGGACTTTGGGGAGACCACTAAACATTGCAAGATCTCTGTGTCCTCCCATCTCAAAGAAGTAGGCAGGATAGAAAATAACACTATATCAATCATCTGCATTTCTATATATTACTAGCAAAGAGCAAGAGAGAAAAAGAGAAATTCCTTTTAAAGTTACTATAGACATGTTGAAATATCAGGCAGTCTACCTGCCAAAAGAACCCAGCAGCTATAGAAATTCATTTAAGAAAACCACTGTTCACTCAAAGTCAGATCTAAATAATTGGAAAAAAATATCAGTTACTCAGTGGTAGGTCAAACCTCTATAATAGAAATGGCAATTCCGTCTTAAATAATCTGCTTATTCAGTTCCATACCAATCAAGCTATCAAGAAAATTTTTATACAGCTAGAAAAAATAGTAAAAAAAATTCATCTGGGGGAGGGGAGCCAAGATGGGAAGAGCAAAAGCAGGAACTTTCTTGGGCTCCCATTCCAACCATCTCGAATGCCTGTAAACAAATGACTTGAAACAAATTTGAGAGCTGCAGAACCCACAAAGTGACAGAAAGAAACAAATCTTCCACTAAAGGCAGCCTGTAGACCTATGGGGAGGGTCTATAATACTGACCTGGGAGTGAAGCACAGTCCTGCATAAGCCCCACTGGCCAAGATTGCCAGCGCAGAATGGCCTGAGCAGACTTCAGGAGAGTTAAGCACCTGCAGCTGTGGGGGTTTCCAGACTTCTCAACCCATAAACACCAAAGAGACAGTAAATAGTCAGGAGGGAACTCTGCTGGAATGGTGTGAGGGAAGAGTACAGGCCAGTCCCTGGCCCTGGGGCAGCAGAGGTGGCAGTGGCAGGGAGGCTACAGTTGCTGCCCCTTGGCTGCCTCCCAGATCCTGGCATACAGATCTTGGGGGACCAAACAACTACTCAGAGTGTCATTACTCTTGCTTTGACCTGCATTAAACTGGGTCACAGTCTTGGGTGGTGGTCCTGGGGTTTGTGGCCAGTGTGCCACAGCTTATGGTGGCTCTAGAGAGGGGGCCCTCCTCATAGCTTTGACAACAGCTCTAACAAAAAGTGCAAAACCCCAATAATTTGGAACACAGCTATCTCCACTCTGGAAGCAGAGTTGTACTGTGGCAAAGAGCTCAAAAGTAAAGTAATTGCCTCTCAAGTTGAGGAAACAGAGGAAGCACAATCAGAACACAGAATCTTTTTTGGTGGACAAAAAGGATCAAAACATGGAAGGAGAAGAAAACAAGAAAGTGAAAACTCCCGCATCAAAAGCTTTCAAGCAAATGTGAGCTCGTTAAAGGCCATGGAGGATCTCAAGAAGGATTTTCAAAATCAAGTAAGAGAAGTGGAGGAAAAATTGGGAAGAGAAATAAGAATGATACAAAAAAATCATGAAAAGTGAGCCAACAGCCTGACTAAAGAAAATAACACCTTAAAAAATAGACTCACTAAAATGGCAAAAGAGGCCCAAAAAGTCAACGGGGAGAAGAATAGCTTAAAAAGTCTAATTGCCCAGATGGAAAAGGAATTTCAAAAGATCACTGAAGAAAGTAATTTCTTCAAAATTAGATTGGAAAAAGTGGAAGTTAATGACACTATGAGAAATCAAGATACTACAAAATAAATCCAAATAAATGAAAAAAATAGATGGCAATATGAAATATTTCATTGGAAAAATAGATTCATGAGAGAAAATTTAAAAATTATTGAACTACCTGAAAGCCAGGATAAAAACATAAGGGCCTAGACATAATATTTCAAGAAATTCTCAAGGAAAATTGCCCTGATATTGTAGAAACAGAGGGCAAAATAGAAATTAAAAGAATTCACTGATCATCTCGAAAAAAGATTCCAAAATAACCCCCAAAACATTGGAGCATTATAACTAAATTCCAGATTTTCCAGGTCAAGGAGAAAATATTACAAGCAGTCAGGAAGAAATTATTTGAGTATTGTGGAAACACAGTCAGCATAACACAAGATCTAGCAGTTTTTACATTAAAGGATCAAAGGATTTGGAATATGATATTGCGGAGTTCAAAGGAGCTAGGATCAAACCAAGAATGACTTACTCAGCAAAACTGAGAATAATGCTTCAGGGGAAAATATGGTCATTCAATGAAATAGAGTACTTTCAAGTATTCTTGATGAAAATACCAGATCTCAACAGAAAATTTGTCTTTCAAATAAAAGAAGCAAGAGAAACATGAGAAATTGAATAGGAAAACAAATAATAAGGAACTTTTAAAAATGTATCTATTTATATTCGTAAGTGGAAAAATGATAATTATAACTCATAAAACTTTTCTCAGGATGAGGATAGTTGAAGGGAATATACATATATATATGTATGTATGTATGTATGTGTGTCTATATATGTACATATACGTATGCTTATATACAAATGTATGTATGTAAAGGAGGGTGTATATATGTATAAATATATGTGTATACATGTGCACATGTATACATAGAGGGCACAAGATCAGTTAAATATGAGGGAATGATATCTAAAAAACAAAATTAAGAGGTGAGAGAGGAATATATTGGGAGAAAGAGAAAGGGAAAGATAGAATAGGGTAAATTATTTTTAATAAAAGAGGCAGGAGAAAACTGTCACATTGGAGGGGAAGAGCAGGATAGTGAAAGAGAATGAGTCAACCTTACTGTCATTGAATTTGGCTTAAGAAGAGAAGGACAGGAGGCAGAGCCAAGATGGCCAAGTAGAAACTGGACTTCCATGGGGCTTCAACTTCAACCTCCTCCAATACATATAAAAATGACTCTAAACAAACTTTAGAGCTACAGAACCCGCAAAGTGAGAGAAAGAAAATAACTTCCCACTGAAGACAGCCTGGCAAGCTGGCAGGAAGAGGCCTTTTCAACACTCTGGGAGCCAAGGCCAGCCCCATGTGATCCTGAGGTTCTAGCCTCAGGGCACCCTGAGCAGCCGTGACTAGAGGGGCATCAAGAGAGTAGATCGCCAGCGACTGTGGTGGTTTCCAGAATTATCAATGCATAAATGCCAAAGACAAATTGAGAGGTCAGTGGACTTTGGGAAGAAGGATTCTGGGTGTGCGACCAGACCTCCGCCCCCTAGAGTGAGTGAGTGTATATATGTGTACAGGTATAAATAGATATAGGGCACAGGACCAATTGAATAGGAAGGGATGATACTTAAAAGGTGAAATTGAGAGGTTAGAGAGGAATATAATGAAAGAAGATGGGGAGAGAAAGAATGGGGTAAATTATCTCAAGGGTAAGGGTAAACAGTTACAATGAAGGCAAGGAACAGGAAGGAAAAAGGTAATGAGTCAACCTTACTCTCATTGAATTTGGCTTAGGAAAGGAATGACACACACACTAAATAGGATATCTCACCCTACAGGAGAGTAGGGGGGAAGTGGATAAGAGGAGATGACAGAGGGAAATTTAGGTTGGTGAGGGGAGGGAAGTTGGAAGCACACACTTTTGAAAAGGGACAGGGTCAAAGAAGAAAATAGAACAAGTGGGGAGCGGCATAGGATGGAAGGAAAAAGAGTCAATGTTTCATAATATATTCACTATAGAAATGTTTTGCATAGCTTCACATGTACAACCTATATTGAATTACTTATCTCCCCTGTAAGGGTGGGTAATGATGGAGGAAGGGAAAGAACCTGGAATTCAAACTTTTAATATAAAATGTTTTCTTAATATACATATTATTATTATTTTTTTACATGTAACTGGTACATAAGATATACAGGCACTGGGGCATAGAGATCCATCTTGCCGTACTGGAAAGTTAGAGAGGGTATGGGGGAGAATATAAGAGAGAGCAGATTGGGGGAGGGGGTATTCAGTGGGATCACTCTTTTGTGGGGGTGGGTAGGGGAAATATGGGGAGAACATTTTTAACTCAAAATCTTGTGGAAATGAATGATGTAAACTAAAATAAACATAAGAATTAAAGAAAAGGAGGGAATGACATACACTCAATTGTCTATCTAACCCTACAGGAAATTAGGGGGGGGGGAAGGGATAAGATGGGGAATGATAGAAGGCAGGGCAGATTTGGGGAGAAGGTAGTTAGAAGCAAACACTTTGGAAAAAGGATAGGGAAATGGGGCTGGATGGCACACAGAAGGGACCACCAGCCATGGAGTCAGGAGGACTTGAGTTCAAATCTGACCTCAGACACTTAACACTTACTAGCCATGTGTCCTTCAATAAATCACCTAACCCCAAATGCCCTGCCTCCATCCCCCCCTAAAAAAAAGCAAAAAGGGGCCATGGTCAAAGTGGAATATAGGTAATTAATGAAAGGAAATGCTAGGGAATGTGTTCTAGACATACCAAATGCTATATTGTATTATAAAGCAACATTAATAAAAGACACTTGGTGCTGGATAAGAAAAAAAATCGTGGATCAGTGGGATAGGTTAGGTTCAGAAGACACAGTAGTCAATAACTATAGTAATGTACTGTTTTATAAACTGCAAGATTCCAGCTTCTGTGATAAGAACTCACAATTTGTCAAAAACTGCTGGAAAACCTGGAAAATAGTATGCAGAAACTGGGCATAGACAAGCATTTATCTTACAACATATACCAAAATAAAGTCAAAATGGGTATGCAATTTATATATAAAGGATTATGCTATAATTAAACTGGGAGATCAAGGAATAGTTTAACTCTCAGATTTACAAAGAATGGAAGATCGTATGACCAAACAAGAGATAGAGAACATTATAAAATGAAAAATTTTGATTGCATTAAATTGAAAATTTTGCACAAAGTCAATGTAACCAAGATTAGTAGAAAAGCAGAAAAGTAGGAAAAAATTTTTACAACCCATGTCTCTGATAAAGGCATCATTTCTAAAAGATATAGAGAACTTAGTCAGATTTATAAAAAAAAAATAAAAGTCATTCCCCAAATGATAAATGGTCAAAGATATGAACAGGCAGTTTTCAGAAGAAGAAATTGAAGATATTTATAATCATATGAAAAAATGGTCTAAATATTTGTTGATTAGAGAAATGCAAATCAACACTACTCTGATGTACCATATCATACCTCTCAGATTGGCTAACATGAAAAAATGGGAAAATTATAAATGCTGGAGAAGATGTGGGAAAATTGAAACTCTAAAGCATTGTTGCTGGAGTTGTGAACTGATCCAATCATCCTGAAGAACAATTTGGATCTGTGGCCAAAGGGCTATAAAATGTGCATGCTCTTTAAGCCAGCAATTTCTAGGGATGAATTCTCAAAAGGTCACTAAAAATGGGAAAAGGACCCATGTGTGAAAAAATATTTATAGCAGCTCTTTTTGTGGTGACCAAGAATTGTAACTTGAAGGGATACTCATCAATTGGGGGATGCCTGAACAAGTAATGGAATACATTTGTGCTATAAGAAATGATGAGCCAGTGGACTTCAGAAAAACCTGGAAAGATTTATATGAACTGATGATGACTTAAATGAGCAGAAATAAGAAAATAATACATAGTTAGAGCTACATTGTACAGTCACTAAGTCTGATAGATTTGCTTCTCAGTAATGCAATTATCTAAGACAACTACAAAAGTTCATGATGGAAAATACTATACAGATTCAGAGAAAGCACTATGAAGTCTGAATGCAGATAAAAGCAGACTATTTTCTCTCTTTTGTTATATTTTATTTCTTTCTAATGTTTTCTCCTATTCATTTTAATTCTTATTTACAGCATGACTAATGTGAAAATATGTTTAATAAGAATTTATAGTTATAGACTTTATCAGATTGCACAATATCTTGGAACAGTGGGGCAGGAGGGAAGTAGAGAAAATTTAAAACTCAAATTTTATGCATGTGAATGTTGAAAACTAAAATTAAATATATTAATTTAAAGGAAAAAAGGAGCAGGCCAAAATTGATTCAGTAAACTGCTTCCAGCTGTCACTATATAGTCTCCTTATGTGAAAGGTTGACCTTGGGAGCCTGTCACTGGGAGAAGTCAAATGACTGCAGAACATTTAGGCATTAAAGCAGGTGATTTAGAATCATCCCACTTTGTGTATTTCAATGTGTCAGGACAAGAAACAAGACTAGGAGGGGAAATTGTTATTACCAATATATGTAGCAAACTCCAGTCACCTCTATAACAAACTCTCATTTTGGTGCTCACAAGAATTGAACCAATAATAACTCTTCTCTCAGCCTAAAAATGTTGGGTGTGTTATGCCCCCCAGGGGAAATGGATGTTAGTCTAATAATTGAACCACCTAAAAAGAAAGGGAAGGCTTGTGCCTCCATTGTACATTATTACATTTCCAATGAGATTTGACTTCCCTCTTTGTTCCTTGTGTCAAATGCCTCTATGGAAGTCTGGTGAAACCTATGGATCCCTTCTTAGAACAGTATTTTAAATGGATGGAATAAAATGCATAGCGATTTCAAAGAAAGACAATTATACAGAAATCCTTTTTATTCCTTTTTTTTAAAATAATAGACACCAGATTAAGGACCTCTACCCTTAAGAAATCTCAAATTAAAAAAAAAATCACATAGTATAGTATAATCTCTCCTGCTCACTTGAATAATGACCAGATTTTATCTTTATGTCCAATATTTTTTTCTTCCCTCCCCACATCCTACCAATATCCATTACAAATGTTACTTTTTCCTCATCCCTCATCCTTTCTTTCCACCTTCTTCACCAGGAGAGAGACATTCTGACTCTTGAGATATTGAGACTTCAAGGATGGTATATTAGTTACGTCTGTTGAAAATTCTTAATGGCAGAAAATTTTTAATTTAGTCCTCTGTTACTAAATCTGATCAAAAGGTAGAGGAAATATCTGATCTTAAATTTTTTGGATATTTGTTTTTGATTATTAAAATTTGCATTTTACAATTTATAATTGTGTTTAGAAAGTTGCTGAATTGTCCATGTTATTTGACCCATATATCCTATGGCTGTCATATATACCAGGAAGGGAAAAGATAGGTAAATCTCATAATCAGGAACATTAGGAATCTCTTCTCCAATTGACTCGACAAGGGGTGGAAAGCCTTGGTTTGTATAAGTGCTATAAGAAGGAATACGCTACTAGGCATTAAGTCTATGCTATATTTTACATCACTGTTGAGAAGAATTGCTTTATAGCAAAATAAAATCTTTCTTTTAAAAAGTAACCCCATTGTTCCTCCTTTGGTTCTCAAATAGTAAGCAGACCTAATGTACTTCTTCATCTATGTGACCAACATGAAATATTTGAACATAGTTTTCCTCTTCTCTCAGTTCTTCTTTAGAGTCCCTATATCCTTTATCTAATTATCACATGATGTGTACTCGAAGCCTTTCACCATCCTAGTGTGACTAAATTCTATTGTCATAAATGTCCATAAATGTACTTCTAAAGCAGGAACCCAAAACTAAACATATCTTTCAATATGTTCTGACTGCGGTTAAAAAGATATAATTTGTATTTATGTATTTATGTATGTATGCATGTATGCATGTATGTGTGTATATATGTACATATATATGTAAATCATTGTCTGTACATCTATATCCATATAAGTTTAAATATATTTATATGTGAATGTATAGATATAGATACAAAAATATAGATGGGTAGCTAGAAATAAGATATCTCTAAATATATATATGCATATGTATGGATATATATATATGGTTATATGTTATGATATATCTCTATGCATATAGTGGTATGTGTGTTTATACATTGAAATATTTCTCTATATATATTGATTTACATAAGTCTATCAATGTAGTTCAAAAGATACCTATATATTTAAATATATGGATATACAAGTACAGATATAGTTGCATTTATGTCCAGCAGACAATCATTGTTAAACCCTAGGAATAAGTAGAATGCCAAGAGATAGTACTTGTCCTCAAAGAGCTCACAAACTATTGAAGGAAACAGCACAAAACCAATATTTAAGAATAAGCTATTGTAATAGTAATGGAATTTAAAGATCCCCCTGTACTGGCTTGGTTTTTTGTTTGATTGTGTTAAAATCCAGAGCTTGTGAATCCCACTTGTGGGATGGACTTGTTGACGTGAAAAGTGAGGGCTGAACTGGGAGGAGCTGGTGACATAAATTTAGAGAGACACAAGAGAAGAAAGAAGCAGAAGAATTTTTTGGAAGCAGCATCTTGGAGGCAGAGAGAGACTGAGAGGATTGCTGAGGGCCACTTTGAATTGCCCAGGACTTTTGAGAGCTGCCACCCAGAGCTGCCAAGGACTGAAGAGACATGGCTGTTATGCTGGTACTTTGTCTGTCTGTTTTGATGTTGTTATGCCAAATTTGTCCACTGGTAAAAGACAGTCCTGTTGTCACAGAGGTGTTGGAACCTTGCTGTTGGTTCAGAACTCCTGAAGAAGGATTTTCTTGTTGTATGTTTACAGAAAACCTGGAAGGGGGTTTTACTTATGTTTTTAGGGGTCCTAGGAATGTTCTACAGACAGAGAATGAATTAATGGAGACACTGACAATGTATCTTGTGGCCTTGCTAAGCCTTGTCTCCCCAGGAACAAAGGTTGCTGAGAACTTGCCTCATGTCAAGATGAAGAAAAGACCTCCATTTGGGTTAAATGCTGTGCTTAAGCTTGTTGCAACTCTGGGGGTAGATTCAATTGTGATACAGGGGTGGGGAACTTTTGACCTTTTTGTACTCTGTGATTGAACAAATGAATGTACTTTACTTATGATTGGAAACTAATCCCCATTTGAGAAGAGGGGCTTTGTGATGGACTAAATGAATGAACAGCCTAGGGGTGGAGTAGTATTTAGAAGAGGGACTTTGTGATTGATTAAATAAATGTAATATCCAGAGGTGGGGTAGTACTTGGATATTATTGAATGACACTTGGTAAATGCTGTATTTTGAATTATGCTATATGTTGATTCTGTCTGTTCTTAATTTGTCACTTAACAAAATGGAGAGCACCTATGCTGGTATTTAGAAACTTGGGAAGTTGTCTTTTTATTTTGCTTGGGATTACAGCTATACAGAGGATAAAGAATAAATACATACATACATATCTAAATAAATAAATACATAAATAAATATAGATACATACATACATAAATGAACAAATAAATAAGAAAGATAAACACTACAATTAATAAATTAGAAAAGTGTTCTTACAGAAGATCAATTTTTATTTAGGAGTTGAAGAAAACCATGAAGTAGAATGGAGGAATTAGGACGTTCCAGAAATGTGGAATATCAAGAACAAACTTATTGGAGCTGAGAAATAGACTTTCTTGTTTCTGCAATGCCAAGGAGCCCAGTGTCACTGGATAGGACAGTACATAGTAAGGATTAAGGTGTAATATGACTGGAAAGTTATAAATTATGAAGGGTTTTGAACACCAAACAGAAAATTTTGAGTATGATCCTGAAGATTGAGAAATAGATTATTGATTTAGTATTTTATATTGATTCTATTCTGTCATTTCCTGAGGCATTTTTTGTCTGAATGAAGTTTATAAAAACAGACATTCAGTTTTCCTCACTTAAGTTTAAAAGCTATTTCCCTATGCATCACTTTAATTGAAAGAAAACTTATCTCTGTACCACTAGCTGCCCTTTTGCAATTAGAAGACATCTGCTATCCATAGAGGGTGCAGGTAGATGCTAAGGTTTCTGTTCTGGTATCTATGCAACACTAGATTTCCTTCAAAAAAGTCTAGTCTTTTATTTTTGTGATACTACCTAGCCCTGCAGGTGTATAGGACCAATGAACTTCCATAGCAACAAAACATGCCCTCTTGACCTCAATCCCACAATAGTGTTTTCGATCCTTTATGACCTTTCAGACTTTGTAACCAATCATATTGTTTTCTGTGATGTTCTTTATTCTCTTGCACTTCTCAATGCCATAGAAAGCTAACAAGCCTCACCTTGCAATCTTTTTGCTCATGGAGGAGCAGAGAGACTTCATTTCTTGGTAACCACTAGCTTTACCAATAAATTGATCATTCTTGGAACTTTGTGCTTCAATCTACCATAATTTTAATTGTAACAAGCTTATAGGGAACCAGTGAAGCTTTTCACGTAAAAGTATTACATGTTCAGACCCCCATTTTAGGAGTAACACTTTGGCAGCTGAATGCAAGATAGGTTGAAGTGGAGAGAGATTGGAATCAGGCAGACTCTCCAGCAGGACATTGAAGGACTTCAGGTGCGAGATGATAAGACCCTGTGTCATATTTGGGGAAATGTTAGAGGAAAGCAGGGATATTGATGATATGTTTAAAGGGTGACAATGTCAGGCTTTGACATAAGCTTGAATAAGATGAATGAGAGTGACAAGTTTTTATGACACATTGGTTGTGAGTGTGAGGTACTGCAAGGAAAATGTTGCCATCATCAGTAGTAAGGAATATATGAGAGAGTGAGTTTTCAGGGAAAGATAAAAGCTCTGCTGAAGACATGTTGATTTAAGAATGTCTCCTAGACATCTAATTTGAAATATCTTAAAGGGAGCTAAAAATGTGAAATCAGAAGTCACTCAGACAGTTTGGGCCAGGGTAGGTGGATATGGGAATTATCAACATAGAAATTGCAATTAAATCAGGGGAGCTATTGATATAATGAAGTGAGGCATTGGAGAGGGAGAAGAGGGAAAATATAGTTAGTTAGTTAGTTAGTTAGATAGTTAATGAGCAAGCTCTAGATCAGGATTGAGAAAAGATGTATAGGGAGTGGTCAGGTAGGTGGAAGGAAAAAGGGAGTGTTCTGTAATCTGAAAACATAGAGAAAAGTGACAACAACAATATCAATTATGGCAAAAAATTTCAAGGATAATTAAAATTGATAAAAAGTCATTGAATATGGCAATGAAGAGGTCATTGTTAACTTTAGATAAAGTAATTTCCATAAAATCATGATTTTGGAAGCCAGATTGCAAGTGGTTAAGGAGAGAAGAGAAAGGAGAAGAATCTACTGTGAATAGCCTCTGCTGGGACTTTAGCCACAGAGGGCAGAAGATACATAAGATGACAATGAACGAGGATACAAGGATCAAATGAGAGCATTGTTTTTAAGATTGAATGAGTCACAGACTTTTTGCAGACAATAATGAAGGAGCAAACAGACAGGGCGAAACTCCAAAACATGATAGGGGGAAATGACCGAGAGAACAATATGTTGAAATAGATGGTATGGAATGTGATGACATGAACAGATAGAGGTGTTACCCCTGGGGGTAGTAAAGTTCTGACCTAACATTTTCCATAAATTATAAGGCAAAATTATGAGCTGAATAGATGGCAGGAGTGATGGGCTGGGAATGAATCATGGGAAAATTGAGAAGAGATGAGAAAATTTGGATGAGCCTTTGAAGAAAATGGGACAGCAATTCGACTAGGGATATGTGGAAGCTTTCCGTCACAGTAGATAAGGTATAGTTGAGTTTGTATAATGCATATTCATGTTTATCCAGTAAAAGTAACCCCATGATTTTCTTCACCTTCATTTAGCACATGTATAGCAGTAGTGATTATCAATGCTGGAGGTCATTCAAGGATGAGTCTTGGCAGGGTGTAATTAGGGCAAGGTAAGTGCATTCAGGACTTAGTAAAAAAGGACAGTGTAGAGTTAAAATGGATGACCAAGGGGTCAAACTGGGAAAAAGCAGAAAGAGTGGGTAGTGTATGTAGATGGTCTGGAAGAGAACTGAGGGGAGGATGGAATGGAAGTCATGTTGTGTATGAAGAAGATAATTTGATAAGAGAAGCAGAGGGGAAGATAAAAAGCCAATAATTATGACCACAATAGATCTGTGGTCAGATAAGGGAATTTTGAAATTCTTGAACATGGTAGTGTTTCATAGGTGAGTGATGGCAAGATAAAGGAGATGGACAATTTTATCTATGTCTGAGGAATGAAGAAGCATGTAATGGGAAGTGAGTAGTCTTTAGGGTGACTGAAAATGTGTAAGTTGAAGTTCTCTGATATGAGCCCAGGAGGAGAGAAGGAGAGAACAACTAGAAATCAGGTATCAGATTCTTTGAGGAACAGAGGGGAGTTACATAGACACATGTAAACAATAGTTACTAGGATTTTCACTGGATAATAGCTATGAATGGCATGAATCTCAAAAGAGAAGACGATACTGAGTGAAAGACTTGGGAGAGAACCTGGAAGTGTCAGTGGGGAAACAAGAATTATTTTAGGGCCCTTTCTCAGGCATTGAGGCAAGTATAAATGATTATACAGTCAAATCAGGAAATGGTGGCTAGGGAGATTGTGTTATGGGGAAAGTCAGGTTTCAGTGATTATTAGAATATATATATATATAATATACATAAATATATTTTATTTATACACATATATGTATATATGTGTATGTATAATCACAAACACATCTGTCTATCTATCTATCTATCTATCTATCTATCTATCTATCTATCTATCTATCTATCTATCTATGTATCTGTCTATCTATGTATCTGTCTGTCTATCTATCTATCTATCTATCTATCTATCTATCTATCTATCTATCTATCTATCTGTCTGTCTGTCTGTCTGTCTGTCTGTCTGTCTGTCTGTCTGTCTGTCTATCTATCTTTAGTTTTCAACATTCATTTCCAGAATAATTTGAGTTACAATTTTAATCCTCATCTTTTCCCTAACCTCCACCCCAAGATAGTGAGACTCATGAATACCCTTTCCCCTGGCTGTTCTCTCCCCCATCCCCCCCCCAAAAAAAATTTTGTAGTGCAAGATGGATTTCTATACACCAGCACCTGCATAGCTTATTTCCTGGTTGCAGGTAAAAATCAATTTTTTAAAGGCCTTTATTTTTAAATCTTTATTTTCCAGATTCTTTTCCTTCTTCCTTGCTCACTCACCTCCACTAGGAAGACAAGGAATTCAATATAACTTGTACATGTGTAGTTGTATGAAACATTTACATTTTTCAAACACTTTTTAAAAATGTTTCTTCTAAATACCCTTTCTTCCAATTTGTCCTCCTTTCAATCATCTCCCTTCTTATCCCTTTCCATCCTACTTTCCTGTAGGTTAAGATACCAAATTGAGTGTGCAGGTTATTCCCTCCTTAAGCAAAATTCAATGAGAGTAAGGTTAACTCATTCCCTTTCTCTTCCTCCTTTTCCCCTCCATTTCTACAGTTTACTCTTGACTCCTTTATATGACATAATTTACCCTATTCTATCTCTCCCTTTCTCCTTCTCCCAAAATATTCCTCTCTCATATCTTAAGTTGTTTTTTTAGATATCATCCCTTCATATTCAACTCATCTTGTGCCATCTGTCTATGTATACGTGTACACACATATATGTATAAATAGACATACACCCTCCTATATATAATATGCATGTATATACATGCATGTATACACACAAACATACATACATATATACTCCCTTCAACTATCCTGATACTGAGAAAAGTCTTATGAGTTAAAATTATAAATTTCCATGAGGAATGTAAATAGTTCAACTTTAATAAGTCTCTTATGATTTTTTTTCCTGTTCACCTTCTCATGCTTCTCTTGCATCTTATATTTGAAAGTCAAATTTTCTGCTCAACTCTATTTTTTTTTCATCAAGCATGCTTGAAAGTCCTCTATTTCATTAAATAGCCATATTTTCCCCTGAAAATTCACTTTCTCATAGGGAATTATTGGTGTTAATCCTGACTCCTTTGACATCCAGAATATCATTTTCCAAGCCCTTTAATCCCTTAATGTAGAAGCTGCTAGATCTTGTGTTATCCTGATTGTGTTTCCACAATACTCAAATTGTTTCTTCCTGACTGCTTGCAATAGTTTCTACTTTACCTGGGAACTCTGGAATTCATCCATATTATTTCTAGGAGTTTTCTTTTTGGTATCTTTTTCAAGAGGTAATAAGTGAATTCTTTCAATTTCTATTTTTCCCTCTGGTTCTTGAATATAAGGGAAATTTTCCTGGAGAATTTCTTGAAAGATTATGTCTAAGCTCTTTTTTTGATCATGGTTCCCAAGTAGCCCAATTTTTTTTTAATGATCTATCCTGGATATATTTTCTAGGTCAGTGCTTTTTTCCAGTGAGATGTTTGACATTGCCTTCTATTTTTTTTTCATTTGTTTGGATCTGTTTTATAGTAGCTTGATTTCTCATAACATCATTAGATTCCATTTGTTCCAATCTAATTTTGAAGGAATTATTCTTTTCAGTAAGTTTTTGAAATTCTTTTTTCCATCTGGGCAATTTGGCTTTTTTAAGTCATTCTTCTCCCTATTTGATTTTTGGGCCTCTTTTGTCATTTTGTTTAGTCTATTTTTTATGTGTTAATTTCTTCAGTATTTTTGAAGTCTTCTTTTGCAGGCTGTTCACTTGCTTTTGATGATTTTCTTGCATCATTTTTATTTCTTTTCCCAATTTTTTCCTCCACTTCTCTTACTTGATTTTCAAAATTCTTCATAAACTCCTCCATGGCCTGTAACAAATTCATATTTTTCTTGGAATCTTTTGATGCAGTTGTTTTGACTTCCTTGTCTTCTTCTGGTTATATGTTTTGATCCTCCTTGTCCTCCCAAAAGATTCTAGGGTCTGATTGTGCTTCCTCTGTTTGCTCATGTTGCCAATACTTCACTTTTGGGCTCTTTGCCATGGTAGAACTCTGTTTCCAAAGTGGAGCATGCTGTGTCCCAAATTTCTGGGGATTTGCACAGCTGTTGTCAGCGATATGAGGAGGGCACTCTCTACAGCCACTACAAGCTCTGGCACACTACTGTTCCTCACCCCAGGACCACCACCCAAGACTGTGACCCAGATCCAATCATGTTAAAGCAAAAGCAATTATCCTCTGAATGGTCACTTGGTGCCCCTGCAATCTGTAGCCCAGGAGTTCTGGTGGCAGCCACATTGCAGAAACTGCAGCCACCATCACCTTCACTACAATGGGGACAGGGGCTGGACTCCACTGTTCTCTTACCGAGTTCCAACAGACCTTTTACTTTCTTTATGATATTTATGGGTCGAGAAGTCTGGAAACCACCACAGCTACTGGTGATTCACTCTCCTAAAGTCTGCTCAGGCTGGCCTGTGCGACTGGTCTATTTGAGACAGTGATCTCTTCCCTCCATGGTGTGATAGAACCTTTCTTTCAGCCTTCCAGGCTGCCTTCAACAGGAAATTTGTTTCTCTCTGTCATTTTGTGGGTTCTGTAGCTCTAAAATGTGTTTAGAGTCATTTTTTACAGGTATTGGATACAGTTGGATTGGGAGTTCAAGAAAGTTCCTGTTTTTACTCTGCCATCTTGGCTCCACCCCTGATTATTAGATTATGGAAGGAAAAAAAATTGAGGATGAAAAATATAGTTGCCTATGGAACAGACATTTGAGAGAGCAGAGGAGAAGGGGTAAGTGGCCTTTGCTAGAAATTAAAGGCAGAAGGGTTGAGGGGCAAGTTGATAAAGAATTGGGTTCTGAGTAAAGGGAGATGGGGTTTGGATAATGACCTACAGGATTACAAAATCATTAGAAGATTCTCTTCCCTGAAAATACTAGCATTCCAACAAATAGGTTGGGGGAGATGCTTAGGCTTTCTGTTCCAGAGAGAAACAATTGCCATTGACATTCACTCTAAGCTAAGAGGGCCTAAAATACAGCCATTAAATAGGACTTGGGTAGGGACCTATTTCTTTAGAATGAACTGGATTTAAGGTTTTGTGGAAGGAAGGAAGGAAGGAAGGAAGGAAGGAAGGAAGGAAGGAAGGAAGGAAGGAAGGAAGGAAGGAAGGAAGGAAGGAAGGAAGGAAGGAAGGAAGGAAGGAAGGAAAGAAGGAAGGAATATGTGCAAAGGCCTTAGCAGAGAAGGGACAGGTTTTCCCATCACATTCTGGGTCATCTCCATTCATTCTGATGAATATCTGGTCAGTGGACCCAGATGGCTCTGGAGGAGAAAATCATGCTGTTGACCTTGAACAGCCCTTTCTCACTCAAATCCAAGTCGACTTGCAAGTCATGTCATCATTTCCCTGATGCCACGGTCCTTTTTGAAAATGAAGGACATACAAATTTCAAGGATGAGAGAAACAGATCACAAAATGAAAATCAATGGTCAGATTTTCATATGGAAAGCTTTGTTTCTTTTATTTTCTACAAAGACTGAGGATTAAGAAGGAAATGACATACTAGGTGATGGGAAATCTAATTTCCTCTATATCTTCCCGCAAGAGAGTGCAACAGTAAAGGATGAAAAGCCTGATGCCTGAGACCTGAGGCTGTAAATAAGGCTGGCACAGAAGGTACAAGTCTCATTCTTGCTACACACACAAACACACACACAACATTGATAGTGATATATATAGAGAGATAAGTAGATAATCTTTGACACTGTGACTTAATAATACCTTTTATTAGAATTAATTTTAATTTATTTTTCATTATAGCATATGATTGACTCATATAACCAATAAATCTTGCTGAGATGAGCTTCTGCTTTGCCATCTTAGACTCAGGAGTTTGATTTTTTGTTAACTCAATAATACTTTGCATTCATTCTTATACCCTGTGTTTTGACTTATTGTTATTTCCCCCCACTTTTTACCCAGATTTTTCAACCAGTCTGTTAACAATGTCTCTCATTTGTTCATTCACCACTTATTAAATTGCAAGTTCATATAAGGCATCTTACAAGGTGGTAAAAATAGAAAATCAAAATAAAATCTTTTCTCAAGGGGCTCAGACTGGCTTGCTATGAATTACAAATTTGAAGAACATGTAACTTATTTATTTAATCAAGTCAATTTTTAACATAAGTTTTATTGATTTATTTGTTTCACTTTATTCTTCTCCCTC
This sequence comes from Petaurus breviceps papuanus, assembly GCF_028583685.1. Lineage (NCBI taxonomy): Eukaryota > Metazoa > Chordata > Mammalia > Diprotodontia > Petauridae > Petaurus > Petaurus breviceps. The sequence goes on along the minus strand of NW_027185852.1, from coordinate 2,408,351 downwards.
TCCCTTTATTCTTCCTCTATCCCTCTTAGAAAGGCACCTTTATTACAAATATAGAAAATATACTATTGCATTGTGCTTATTGCTTATTGATTTTAGAATAGTATTTGATTGCTAGAAGAAATTATTGCCTTGAATGTTTCAGTGAAGCTTACTTAAAAATATCTATGAAAGATATTTATACAGAGATAACACTTTTAGCAATCCCCTTAGTATTGGCATTAACTGGGATGTAATGCAGAGAAATATACAATCACTAAATGAAAATGTGGAACAGTGGCATAAATGATTCTGTTTAAAATCAAAATGAAAGACAGCTTCATCATTGGTGAATAGTCTATCTAAATCCACTGATTCAATGGTAATATTATGTTAGTTATACTGAGGTCCAGATTAATAAGAAACCTCTTTATGAAATAAGCATCAATATGAAGAAAAAATGAGTAAGAAAGTGTATAAGCATCATCAAGTATACAGCCCAACAACTTAATCTAGCTTTTTGTGTCATTGACAGATATTTTAAGGAGTCAATAAAATTAGCCTATAACTAAATAGTGGTGGGTTATTAGGGTTGACTTTATCCAGGAATGTGAGTATGAGTAAATCTATATCTATCTATCTCTATCTCTACATCTACCTCTATCTCTATATCTATCTGTCTTTCTGTCTGTCTATCTAGATCTAAATATACTGATAGACAGACAGACAGATAGATAGATAGATAGATAGATAGATAGATAGATAGATAGATAGATAGATGATAGATAGATACTTACATACATATCCATCTTTCCTACGAGTATTCACTCTGCTAATATTATGTGATTGCAAATCAAGGAGCACTACCACATTGGAAGCCAAAAATGTATTTATATCTCTTAAACAAACAGAAAAGTACATAAGTAGTATATATCATGTGGCCACTGAATCTTACCAGAGAAGCCTTGTGCTTAAGAGTGGCCTTAAACTATATTACTGATGATATACACCAGTAGAAAAGGAATTTGGCCAGTCTAGGTAGTGAGAATGAGATAAAGCTAAATGGGGACAGATTGTTACACCTCAGATATTAAAATAGTAAAATATAAATATCTATTAACAGGATATATCCTCAATGTGGAATTTATTGATTTTTAAAGTAGAGATTATGGCCTCAGAATAAGGCCCATTTAGATGAAAAGATCCATACTATGTGAAGATGACTTAAAAACTAAGAGAATTTTTATGTGTATGTGTAGAATCAAATATTTAAGAGAAAACCTACTACATATCCTCAAAAATTCAAGCATTATTATTTGAAGAGGGATTAGACTTAGTCTTTTTGGAAGCTGTGGAAATGAATAGTGGCTGAGGTTTTCAGAGGTCCTTGAATGTTTGACTTTCACACCTCCTACTCTTGCATTCATATCAATTTCCATTTTTGTCTTTATTATATATTTGTAGTAAATATTTTTGATAAAGTTTTATAGGCCTATTGTATAAAAAATATAAAAGACCCAGGACTATTCTTTGATAAGTTGTCAAAGAATATGAGCCAAGAAAAAGGAAATTATGTGCCCAGTATTGTGCAAAGCAATTAAAATAGATAAAGATATATTTCATGTGATCCTCATGGCAACTCCACGAGGTAGATGCTATTATTTTCGCCCCGTTTTATAATTGAAGAAACTGAGATAAATAGAGATCAAGTGACTTACCCAAGGGATCCAATGTCACACAGATACCAAGTAGGCTTTGTGAGCTTGGATTTTAATTCATGTCTTCCTGGCTCCAAGCCTAGCACTTCAACCACTGTATCACCCATTTATCTAAAATAAATTTTTAACAATCCCATGAAAGCATAATATAAATAAATAATACGAAAAATACAAATTTAAAATTGTAATGATTTACCTCAAATTCATCAAATTAGAAATGATAAAAAATAACAAATGACAGGGAGACTGAATAGAAGAAAGATATTAATGCAATTATATTAGAGTTTTGACTTTGCCCAAATATCCTGGAAAACAATGTGGAATTATATAAGAATAAAATAAACAGCCTCAATCTTTGAGTTTATCCTTTCTTTTTATAATGAAGTTAGAAAAATGGTTTATTTATATTATTATTTACTTTTTTTTCCCCATGAAACCAACTCCTACTTTTATTAGTTCATTGTGTAAACTGTCAATATTGTCAGTCTCTTTTATTTTGGAATGATTTAATCGACTATTTTTTAGTTGTTAAATTCTCTGTTCTGCTTTTCTCTTACGTTTACTAATGTGAACATTTAGAGATATTATATTTCCCCTAAGTTTTTTTTCCTTGAGTTCATCCCACAAATGCTGATATATTGCCTCATTATTGTAATTATCTTTACTGAAATCATTGATTGATTCTATGATTTGATCTCTGACCCATTTATCCCTTAGTATTCAATTAATTTTTCAATTTTTAATCTATGCTTCAAAGTTCCTTTATTTATTGTAATTTTTATCGTGGTTTGGTCTAAAAAGGGCGTGTTTACTATTTCTGATTTTCTGCATTTGTTTTTGAGGTACTTAAGCCCTACTGTGTAGTCAGTTTTTGAGAAGGTACCATTAAAACTTAGAAAAATTAAACTCTTTTCTATTTCCATTAAATATTCTCAAGAAATCTAACACATCTACGTTTTCTAAAATTATTTTCATTCATAACTTTACCCTCTTTATTGTTTATTTTATCATTAGATATATTTAGGCATGAAGAGGGTAAATTGAGGCCCTTACTGGTATAATTTTATTTTCTATTTCCTCCAGTAATTCATTTAACTTTTACTTCAAGAGTATGGATGCTGTGCCGGTTGGTGACTATAGGTTTCATTCTTATATTACTTTATTATTTTTGGTATCTCTTAACAAAATGCAATTTCCCTAAATATCACTTTTAATTGTGTCTTTTTTATTTTGCCTTGTCTGAGACAATGATTGTTATTCCTGAAATTTTTACTTCAGTGGAAGCATAGTAGATTCTGCTCCATGTCCTTATTTTCATATACTGTGTGTCTTTCTGTTTCAAGTGTGTCTCTTGAAAACAATATATAGTTTTGTTTTGGTTTCAAATCTAATTGCTATTTGCTTTCATTTATGAATGACTTAATATGATTTTTATTCACAGCTGCAATTGCTAACTTTTTGTTTCAGTATATTCTATTCTTTTCTATTTATTCTTCTCTTTATTTTGTACTACCATCACATAATCTGTTGAGATTTTTATCGCTGCCTCTATTAAAGTACTACCCCTCTTACCACCATTTTTTCCCTCTTACACCTTCCCCTATAATATAGTTTGATACTATGTTGAGTAAAACAAGTTTCTATTTGTGTGTGTATGTGCATGCATTTCCCCAACTTTATACCGGTTCAGATGAAAGTGTTTCAAGCATTGCCCATTTCCCATCTTATCTTCTGCTCCACTGTAAAAAAATTCTTTCTTAACCACCTCTTTCATAAATGCTTTCTTCTTTCACATCCATTTTTTTATCATGCTAACATAGTAGATGCATACCAAATTATTCTTTATCTATTGTTGCATTAAAATATCATAGGAAACTCCATTTTGCCATTTTCCTTTTTAACTATGTTTTTGTGAAGTTATATCTCGTCAATGTGAGTCACGAAATTTTGTAAATTGCACAAGTTTACTCCCCCTCTCCACCTTCACCCAAGCATAAGTATGCACCTCTAACCATCAGCTGAGTTTCTTTTTATCCCTTTACCAATAAGAAATCAGATGACTTAATCCTTGAATAACTTTTACCACTCCCTCAAAATTAGATACTAATCATATAGAACGTTATTCTTCTGAGAGCTTTGGGCCCAGCTTATTTCTGAAACTGAATGCCTTGTTGAAAAAAAAATGTAATACTATAGATTCCTTCTAATTCCCTTAATAATGACAAAGTGCTTAGGAATTAAATTTATCCACATCTTGTATAGAAATAAACAATTTAACTTTTTTATTATTCTTCATTGATGTTTACTTTTTATAGTTCTTTTGAGTCTTATGTTTAAATGTAAAATTTTCCATTCATCTCTGGTCTTTTCATAATAAATGCTTAAAAGTCCTCCATTTCATAAAATGTCTGTCTTTTCCCCTGAAGAATTACACTCAGTTTTTCTGGGTAGTTAAATTTTGGGTGGCATTTCAGCTCATTTATCTTCTAGAATGTCAAACCCACTGCTACTTTAATAGAGTAGCTGCTAAAGTTTGTGTTACCCTGCCTGTGTTTCCATGGTATTGAAATTATTTCTTTCTGGTTCCTTTCAGTTCTTATTCATTGACCTGGGAGTTCTGGAATTTGTTATAATATTAATTAGAGTTTTCATCTCTTTCAAGTTGTAATCATTGGATTCTTTCAATTTCTACTTTCCCTCTGGTTTTATGATATCTGGGCAGTTTTCCTTTGTAATTTCTGGAAATAAATGCCATATCTAAGATTGTATTTGGTTAAGGCTTTCAGGCAGTCTAATTATTCTAAGATAATTTCTTCTCAATCTCTTTTCTGGATCAGTTATTTGTTTGTTTTTCCAGTGAAATATTTCACATTTCCTACTATTTATCTAGTCTTATCTCTTATTGTCTCATCAATACAATTAATTTTATTTGAACCAATCTAATGTTTAATAAATTATTTTCTTCATGAAGTTTTCTACTCCTCAAACCAAGCAGTTAATTCTCTTTCCATATTTTTTCTTGCATCATTCTCCTTACTTTTTTTTTTTTCCATTTCTTCCCCTTTATTATTACTACTTGATTTGGAAAGTAATTTCCTCATCCTTTTTATGTCTGTCTTTAGTGTGTCTAAAAATTCTTCTTGGGATAATTCCCAATCTACATTTTTTTTTCTTTTTGGTTTTGTTTGCAATTTTATTTTTGCCTTTTGGAGGGGTAGGGCAGGGCAGTTGGGGTTAAGTGACTTGCGCAAGGTCACATGGCTATTAAGTGTACGAGGCCAAATTTGAACATAGATCCTCCTGACTACAAGGTTGGTGCTCTATTCACTGTGCCACCCCAAGAATTTTCAAATCATTGTTTTCTTCTAACTGTATGCCTTGAGCTTTCCAATTGCCATGAAAATGTTTATTATTGCTTTTATTCATTTTTCTAAATTATTTCTTGGCTATGGACTTTATATTATTGGACATTGTTCCCCCTTGGAATGGGAAGGGATGACTAACCTGAGCTTAGATGGCTAGATTTGGGGCTTGCAGTTTTTAATATTTCTATGGTGGTGTGACTGTGAAATGTTGTGGTCACTATTCTTCTGGTCTGCTCTAGTCCTTACACAGATAAGGCTTTGACTATCTAGTCATTATAGTCTATAACCCTGTAAAACTTCTCTCCAATGTGGAACTGGGTAATGGGTGAAGGTTGTGACAAATGGAGCCTGGTCTTTCTACTAGTGTTTGCACTAGGGTCCCCTCTAATATCTTTCAGACCAAGTGTTTAGCCTTCATATCTTACTTAGGGGCTGAATTCTGCTGGTATTGCATTCACGGCTTCTGCAAATCCCATAGTCAGTACTGCTTCCACCATATGATGATCTGTGACATCTCCCACCTTAAGGTCTGCAAATTTTCTTTATTTCCCCCTAACCTGTCCTAGGTTGGAAAGTGAGTTGTGCTTTTTTTTTTTTTTGGTTATCTGGCTTTGATTTGATAGAAAAAGAAGGAGAAGGAGAAGGAGAAGGAGAAGATGAAGAAGAAGAAGAAGAAGAAGAAGAAGAAGAAGAAGAAGAAGAAGAAGAAGAAGAAGAAGAAGAAGAAGAAGAAGAAGAAGAAGAAGGAGGAGGAGGAGGAGGAGGAGGAGGAGGAGGAGGAGGAGGAGGAGAGAACATTATCTCCTTTCTCATAAAAAGAAAGAGATTGTCATTAACATTTGTCAACAAACAATCACACTGTTTAATTATAAGACAAATGAACACGCTTGTGGAATCCAAAGATTTCCCAATCAATACAGAAGTTTGCATTTTTGTTACACTAAGACAAAGGAAGGCAGGGGTACTAGAAATCGCCACCTAAAATAATTTGGCATTGAAGTGGAAAAGGTGCAGGAAAGGTTGGAAAAAGGACAAAACCCTGCCCTCAGGGGAAAGACAAGTTAATGACAAAGTCATAATCCTTTCCCATAGGAACTGCAAGATAGAGTGGTCTGCTTATGTATATAGGTCCCAGATACACAAAAAGTTTCTCTGCCTAGCACAGACTGAATGATGCCTTTCTTCACTCCCAAGTACACATAAGGAGTTCATTTTGGGATGCAAACAATGAATTGGCTTAAGCTGGGTGGGGACCTTCATCCTTTACACATTCAGGGCCTCCTACATGCTCTGGGTCCAAAGTTTCTGGAAAATATTGCAACTCAAAGAGACAAGTTCAGGAGATGCCTTAACAGTTAACTCATATAATTTTAAAATTCCAATATGACTTATTCTTTTGCAAACTGATGTTGGATTTCTTCATGATGCATGTAGAAAACAGAATTGTGGTTCTATGCAGACAATCGTGTTTTGTTGTACATTTTTAAAGCTAAATTAAAGAAACAAATGTGTTTTTTTAAAGACATGGGATATTGCTTAAAAAAAAAGTTAAATCTAATCAAACAGTGCACATTTTAATGAAGCATATATACCCAATATTCATTTTATTATTATTTTTTATTTTTCCCATTCAAAACTTGATATGTGTGAAAATATTAAAACAATACCATATTCTGTAGCTTTTGAATTTATGAACTTTAAATTCAATATCAGGATAAAATTTGCATTCAAATAACTAAATGACTCTCATGTTGGAGAGGGTTCTAATTCATTTTTTTGGTCTCAGACAAAATTGTATGTTGTATGCACCCATCAGAGGGACCACCTGAACTTAGCTATCCCCAGGATTGAAGCAGGTTCAAAATAGTGGAGCCAGTTTTGTGGTTTTTCTGGAAACTCCCCATTGCTGAACATGGAGCCTACTTTTTTGTCCAAATGACACCACTTCTCAATCCTCTCTAGTCTTCTCTGTAGACTTTACACTACTTTGCAAAACAACTTATGTAACTTGTAAAAACTTAGAAAGTCTGTGCCTTCCATGAAACTCCATTCCTGTAAGAATGTGTTTCAAGCCTGCCCCCTAAATCCTGGATCGCAATTCTCTTTTCCTCTATTAAAGACCTTTGCAATTGCTACTTTGGTAGTCCTCTTTGTCTGTGGTTGAAAGGTAGAAACTTCAATAAGTCCAATATTGGTTTAATGTCCATAAAACTACAGCCATTAATTACTTCATCCCATTGGGAAATCCCTGCAAGTTAAGTGGTCTGCCTCAGAAAAGAACGGATCTCCCCTTCTTTCAGGTCTTCATGTTAGGCTTACTATCATTTGTCCATAAGTTACAATGGGACTATCTTGGTAAACAATTTAGTCTGGATGGACAGTGACAGTGAATTCTCAAATTTTGAAATTTTCAAGCTTTTCTTTTTGGTCATAGATGGTTTCTTTCTAGTAAATGTGAGACTGAGTTCATTTTTTCCATCTTGTCCTGACAGAAACGTTGTTTCAACCTGGCTTCAGAATAATATTACTTGCCTTGAATTAAAAAGTACCATTTTATGTATGTAAGAGAGGGAAAGATAACTGGAAGATATTATTAAAAGTCCTTAAAAAGTCCTTAACATTTACATAAATGTCTTCCTTTACACTAATATCCCCCAGCTTTAGTCTGTAAAAGGTTCAAAAGCTTTTAGTGCTAAATTGGGCATCTCTTTATGAAGGCCCCTGGCCTCTCAAAGGCAGTATACAGAATCAGATGGAAATTTCAATGGATTTTCCAGAACAATGGAACAATTTAGTGTTCACTAGCTGATGCAACAAGAAATAGGCATGCAGTCTTGTAAAACTTGCTTAAATTGGCTTAATTTATGGCACTCCAGAGTCTCTGCTTTTAAACATAATTGTCTTTTCAGAATATGTCCCTTCATCCCTTGTACTCTTCCCATGTCACTTTTATCCACCTTTGTCAAAATGTCACCAATCCGGTAGGTAGGTGTACCATTTTTCTTCAGTTTGTCATTGCTTAAAGTTTTTTGACAGAGAGAAATACAACTGGATGAGGACACAGAAGGCAAAAGCCCAAAGCCATAGCTTTATCTTAAAATTGAAGAATACAACAAAGAGAAATGCATTTGTCTTGGAAAGAGACACATGGAACTAACAAGGGAAATCCTTAAGAATCAACAGATTGCATGATTATAGATTTGGCACTTGAAAGGATGCCAATGACCACCTAATCCATGCCATTCAGGAAATGATTTGCACAGAAAAGTCCACACGGATCATTCCAGAACATGGACTGAAAGAGACCCAAGTGTTCCCAACTTGGTTCACAAGTCATGAGATAAAGAATTGAATATTGAGGGGGAAGAACCAAAATGTCAGAGTTAAAGCAGGAAATTCATTGAGCTCCCGCTCTAACCACCTCCAATACCTATAAAGTACAACTCTAAGCAAATTTTAGAGATACAGAACCCACAAAGTGACAGAATGAAACAAATCTCCCACTGAAGCAATCCTGACATGTTGACAGAAAGGGTCTATCGCACCATGCTGTGAGCTGAGCACAGTCCTGTGTGAGCCATGATGAACCCCAAACTGTGGCCCAGACCAGCTAGAGAAGACTTAAAGATAGTGAATTACTGGAAGCTGTGGCAGTTTCCAGAATTGTCAACTCATAAACACCTAAGATAAACTAAAAGGTCACAAGAGAACAAAAGGAACTGGGTAGAGAAGAACATAGTCTGGCCTCCACGCCCAGGGTGAGATGTGGTGGAAGCCCAGGGGCTGCATCTGAAGCCATGAGGCTGCTTCTGGAGTTCTTGGCAAGCAAATCTTAGGGGAACCAAGCAACTATTTACAGGGTAATTGCTCTTGCTTTGACCTGCTTGCATCTGGGTCACAGTCTTGGGTGGTGGTCCAGGGGTTTGTGGCTACTGTGCCAGAGCTTGTGGTGGCTGTATAGAGGACATCCTTCTCAGACCTCAGACAACTATGAAAACTCCAGTGTTCTGTGACACAGCTCTCTCCACTCTGGAAGCAGTGTTCTACTGTGGCAACATGTTCAAAAATCAAGTAATAGCCTGACAAGATGAACAATCAGAGGAAGTAGAATGAGACTATAGAATCCTTTTTAGGGGACAAAAAGGATCAAAACGTGGAAACAAAAAAAGTCAAAATTCCTGCATCAAAATTTTTCAAGGAAAATATGAATTGATTGCAGGCAATGGAGAATCTCAAGAAGGATTTTGAAAATCAAGTAAGAGAAGTAGAGGAAAAAATTGGAAGAGAAATGAGAATGATGCAAGAAAATCATGAAAAGCAAGTCAACAGCCTAGTAAAGAACCCCCCCCCCAAATGCTGAAGGAAATGATAAATTAAAAAATAGATTAACACAAAGGGCAAAAGAGGTCCAAAAAACCAGTGAGGAGAAGAATGCCTTAAAAAGCCAAGCTGCACAGAGGGAAGAGGAATTTCAATAACTCACTGAAGAGAATAATTCCTTCCAAATTAGATGGGAGCAAATAGAATCTAATGGCTTTATGATAAATCAATGTACTATAAAACAGATCCAAAAAAATGAAAAAAAAAAGAAGGCAATGTGAAGTGTCTCATTGAAAAAAAGCACTGACCTGGAAAATAGATCCAGGAGAGATAATTTAAACATTTTTGGACTACATGAAAGCCATGATGAAAAAAAGAGCTTAAATATCATCTTTTAAGAAATTCTGCTGGAAAATTTCTCTAATATTCTAGAACCTGGGGACAAAATAAAAATTGAAAGAATTCACCAATGATTAATCGAAAATTATCTGAAAAGGAAAACTCCTAGAAATATGTTAGTAAAATTTCAGAGTTCCCTGGTCAAGGAGAAACCATTACAAGACTCGAGGAAGAAACTCTTTGAGTATTGTGGAAACTCAAACAATATAACATAAGATCTATCAGCTTTAATATGAAGGGATCTAAGGGCTTGGAGTATGATATTTTGAAAGTCAAAGGAGCTAGGATTCCAAACCAAGAATCACCTACCGAGCAAAACTGAGTATAATGCTTCAGGGGAAAATATGGTCATTCAATGAAATAGAGGACTTTCAAGTATTCTTGTTGAAAAAAATCAAAACTAAACAGAAAATTTGACTTTCAAATACATGAAGCAAGAGAAGCATGAGGAGGTAAGCAGGAAAAAGAAATCATACAGAACTTATTGAAGTTGAACTATTTACATTCCTACATGGAAAAATGATCATTGTAATTCATGAAAGTTTTCTCATTATGAGGTAGTTGAAGGGAATATTTATGTGTGTATACACACAAATAGATGTATGCATGTACATGTGTGTATATATGTGTATGCATGCATGTATACATACATAATGTATAGAAGGGTGTATGTGCATATAAATACATATGAGTGTGTGTATATGTGTGTACATGTATGCACAGATGGAGGGCACAGGACCAGTTGAATAGGAAGGGATGATATCTAAAAAATAAAATTACGACGTGAGAGAGGAATATAATTGGAGAAGGGTAAAGGGAGAGATAGAATAGGATAAATTATCTCATGCAAAATAGGCAAGAGTTAACTGTTGCAATTCAGGGGAAGATCAGGAAGGTGAAAAGGAATGGGTCAAACTTACTCTGATTGAATTTGGATTAAGGAGTGAATAACATACACATTCAATTGGGTATCTTACTCTACAGGAAAGTGGAAAGGAAGTGTATAAGAGAAATGATAGAAGGGAGGGCCGATTGGGGAAAAAGGTAGTTTAAAGCAAACACATTTGAAAAGGAACAGGGTCAAAGGAGAAAATAGAATAAGTGGAGGGAAGGATAAGATGGAGAGAAATATAGTTAATCTCTCACCATATAACTGCTATGAAAACATTTTGCATAACTATACATGTACAACCTTAATTGAATTGCTTGTCTTCCTAGTGGGTGTGATTGAGGATTTAAGAAGGGAAAGAATCTGAAAATCAAATTAAAAAAAAAAAAAGAAATGTTAAAAAATGGTTCTTTTTGGGGCAGGAAGGTGGCAGCAAAGTGTTGGCTTTGGAGTCAGGGGGAACCGAGTTCGGTTCTGTCCTCAGATACTTAACACCCATACAAAAAAAAAAAAGCAAAAAGTAGCCATTTAACCTTGGGCAAGTTACTTAAGCCCAATTGTCCTCCAAAAAGCAAATAAAAAAATTGTTCTTTTTTACATGCAACAGGGAAATAAGGTATACAGCCACTGGAGTATGGAAATCCATCCTGCCCTACTAGAGAATTGGGGGTGGTGTGGGGGAAGATATAAGAGATAGCAGATTTGGGGAAGGGTATTCAGTAAGGTTGACATCTTGGGGTGGGTATAGGGGAAAGACAGGGGAACTTTGTACCTCAAATCATGTGGAAAAAAATGATGAAATCTAAAAATAAATAAAGTTAAATAAAGAATTGAATATTGAGTTAGCATATTTTAAATTAGAATAAGCCTAATTGGGAGTGGTGATAAATATCTTCATGAGATGAGAAGAAAGGTTGAAATAAAACCAAATTACTGATAGAAGTAGAAGAAAATGTATGATTTCTCATGGCAAAAACAAATGACCTTGAAAAAAATTGAGGAGAGAGAGTTTAAGGATCAATAACCTACTCATAAGCCAGGACCAAAATAGTGAGCCTAAACCTCATATTTCAAGGTATAATGAGAGAAACTCGCTCAGATCTCTTAGGAATAGAGGACAACTTGAAATTAGAAATAAAAATTAAAACAGAATTTATGTTGTGCCTTAAGTTTTGCAAAGAAGAACTATACAACCATTTGAGATATTCCATGTTACAGATAAAGAAACTGAGAATGAAAGAAGTTGTGACTTGCCCAGGATCACACTTCCTTTTTTTTTTTTGGAGGGCAATTGGAGTTAAGTGACTTGTCCAAGGTCACAGGGCTAGTTTTTGTGTTAAGTGTCTGAGGCCAAATTTGAACTCAGGTCCTCCTGACTCCTGGGCTGGATGCTCTTTTCACTGCACCACCTAGCCACCCACAAGGATCACACTTCCAATAAGGATATGAAATGGGACTTTAGGTCCTAACTCCTAACAAAGCACTCTTATCCACTGCCCCATAGAGATAGTCCCCTAGTCAATTAATTAAATTAATTAAAATTCCCAGTATTATTACATTCAAAGTATACACCCTCACCATTAAAGAAAAATATACCACATGAATATGGAAAGGTTTCTGACACTAAGGTTTCACTTCCAGAATGTCACAGAATTGACATGCACAACCATAAAGTAATGGAAAGTTTAGAATATGATTTACAAAACATAAAAGATGTAGGTATATAACCATTAATAATTTACCTGGCAAAATTGAGTATAATAGGAAAGTAAAAGAAATCTATATTTAAGTAAATATAAGGTTCCAAGAATTTCTGATGAAAATATAAGAACTATACAACAACTATGAAATACTAACACAAAAATCAAGTAAACAAACCAACAAAAAAGATAAGTGTGAATGAAAAGTTATAATGGATTAAACATGGGACATCTGTTTATATTACAATACAGGGAGAAATGTCCCTTCATAATCCAGTAATCATCAAGGATTATAGAAAAATTACACAGGCAGAGGATTTTGGAGAGATTTTGTTATAATGATTATAAAAGAAGAATGGAAAGAAATAAAAGATTAAAACACTGTAGGATCTGGAGAAATACATGGAAAATTATCTTGTATTCATAGAGTACAACATTACAAGCCTGATAAAACAAGGAGAAAGGAGTGGTCTTAGTCATGGATATTTGAAACTCACTCTTATATGAACTTGTGAAAGGAGGGAGAATATATGTATTTGTGTGCACAAACATATACACAATGACAGATAGAATAAAGATATTTCTAAGTTTCAGTCTAATCTATAATAAGGGAAAAGTGTAAAATTCTCTAGTTGCGTAAGAAGATATTTTAAGCATAAAATGAATCAATGCACTACATAAATGAAACACACAAAACAGTATTAAATTATTTTGATGTTAACTAAATTTATATTATTTCCACTTAGTGCTACTTCAAAATGTATGCATCAAGGTTTGATTACTTTTCATGTTTAATCTGATTGTTTACAGATTAATTGGTGTTAATGCTACAAAACCATGCAATTTGATTACAATTATTCATTATTCATTTTAATCATATATTTGTATATGTATATATAGGTACATAGATAAATAAGACATAGTACATGCTCTAAAGACTTTCATGGTCTTCTAGCCATGACAAAACATGCATACTTTAATTTCCCACAAATTTACAAAATTGTCAGTGAAATAATTAACTCCCCAACTACAGATTGTACCTCTAGGATTTCTAAAAATTGCCAACATGAACAAAGAAGAAAAGAGAGACAAAGTGTTTGATTCTACACAAAATTACTGTGGATTATATACAGATCTGGGGAATTTACTGTCCAATATTAAAAAAAAAATATGAAGACAATTAGAAACAGCTGTTTCCAGAAAGATAGACCTAAGGCATTGGGGATAAATATATGTGTGTGTGTGTGTGTTTCATATATAGGATGAGCCATTCATTAAAACGGAAATAGTAACTGAATTTATTTATTGCACATGAATCAAAGCACCAATGGATGACTTCAGAAAATTAGTATAGTAATGAAATTTTTATAGGAAAAAGTCTTGAATGTCAAGAGAATAAAGTGAATAGAAATAGAAACAAGTGAGACCCAGCAGAGCCAGATCTCCAAGGATAATACAAAGCAGTAATTGATCAAATAAATTGGCAAAGGTTTGAAAAGAGAGAGCGAAATTATATTAATGGAATTATTTTTCTTAAGTGCCTACTATATGCTGGACATTATTGTAAGCACTTATCAATAAAAGAAACAAAACTATACACACATATCTACATATGTGTGTTTAGATGCATACTTGTACAAAGATTAGCTGCAAATATATATATATATATATATGAAGTAGTTGTAAAATGTCATATCTTGAACAAATTAGAAAAAATCAGAAATAAAATATTTAATACATATGAAAAGATAAAAGTTCATGACAATAAAAAATAAAGGAATACAGAAGATAGAATGGGCAATTACAAATAAATGCAATTAAGATGTTTTGCACAAAAAGTTCTATAGAGCTAAGATTAAAAGGGAAACAACTAACTGGTGAAATAAAGTGTACAGCAAGTTTCTCTGATAAATAAATAAATAAATAATTTCTAAGATATGGAAGGAATTGTTTGAATTTATTTAAAAAAACGTGTTATTATCCAACTGATATGTTTTCTAAGGTTCTAGAGCCACAGATATCAAAATAAAAGGTCCAGACTACATTTTCATATAGAAAAAAAAAAACATTTCAAATTTCTTCTCCAATAACATGGTAGATAATCTTTGAAATTTTGCAACCACAAAGACAAATATTACTCTTTTGGAAAAACTGGTGGTAGCTGATCTCACATTAGCCTGGCCAGACCTTTCAAAGTAGTTTTTTGTTTTTTGTTTTTTTCCCCCAAACTCCAGAAACCTTTCCTATTAAGCAAGACATTTCACAATATATTCCTTGTACTTGTCACTCTCTGGAACCCAGTTCCACCATTTCACCCTCATGAAATAGGGTGGTATTTTCAAATAAATATAAAAAAGGTTTAAATTTGATAAATTAAATGTTGAATTCATTAAAATATTATATGAGTTCAGATGAATTTTTATCAATTGATGATAATCATAGAAGGTTTCATTCAAGATCAAGATGAGCTGGAATTTTCAGGGTTCATAGGGTGATAAATGACAACATAATGAAGGGGCTCATGCTAGATACAGTAAAATCTCAGGGGGAACAGAAAACATAGGAGAGGTATATGAGTAAAAGTGGAGCTGATGTGACTGAAAGATAATGTTCTGGAAAGAGAATGGTTCAAGATAAGATAGGAGAGGGAGGATAAAGTGATTCATTTAGTATATTGCCACTTTATCATTCTCTAGGGTCTTTGGCGCATGCTTTTTAAATCCCCCACAGGAGTCACTGAATGCAACTGGAGTTTTACTCTAGGCTTTTTAACACTGTGTGGGTACTGAATTAACACATAGTTGTTCCATCTATTATCCTCTTTTCTCCCAGTTACACATCATTTCTGAGTCATATAAACTTATTCATGATAAATTTTATGTGATTGTTTTTAAGGAACAGGGAAATCTTCATAATACATTGCAACTTCTGGTGGGGCCAAGAAAACTCTTACTTCTTGTGTTAGAGCACACATCATTAAAAGCCTCCACTCCATATTGTTACAAGCCAAGTCAGGAAGAAGCATCAGTTGGCACATAGGGAAACATATTTTTTTAATAGAACGAGTGAACTTCTGAATAAATATAGTTTTCCATAAGTACTTATAATAAGAGTAGAAACATGATTTTAAAAGGTTCACAATCAGTCAGTCACTGGACACGTGCGCCGTTAAGGAAAGAGAACAAAGCCTAGAGCAGAAATACTTTAATTTGGTGGTCAATCATTGGCATTTGTGGTCTGAGGCACGGTGAAATCTTTCTTTTTGTCTTCCATAATAACTAGTATAAAAAATGGGAAAACATGGGATTAGATGTAAAGGCCCACTTAATAAGATAATACAGAATTATTGTTATCAGGAAAGAAAAAACATGCACTTTTTCAACAAAAATAGATATTGATATTAACAGAGAGGACAAAATACTAAAGTAAAAAAATAATCTGCCAATTAAAGTAATTCTAGTATAAATAGTTTTCCTCTTTTTCAGAACTGTCAAGGAATATTTCAAATATTTATTCTTTACTACCAAATATTTCAATTTGCAAAGGGGATGCTTAGATTATGCACCTAGGGAAAAAGTGGATATGAATATCAAGGAACAGAAAGAAAGAAATAATTGAGACAGCAGCTAATGTGTCCAAAAATGTTCAACACAAATATCATTGACAAACTTTGTAATTATAAGGATAAATTAATATATGCTTTTTTTTTCTTTTCCAATGCTTAGTCTACTAAGGTATATACTAGTGCTGCAAACCATGTTTAAGGGGGGAGTGTTTACAGTGATAAAATTAAATATCTCTGAAGTATTGAAATAGACGCATGTTCATATATGCAAAGATACCAAGGTATATTTATACTGATAAATATACATGCATATAAAAATATGTCCTTGTACATATGTGTGTACATATGCATTTGGTACATATGGAATGCGACCATCTTCATGTGTTAAAATTGTCATCTATCCAAAGGGCAATACATTTCCCTAGCTTTCTAAAGGAAGTTTTTCATATCTCTTGGAAATCGGTACTGAGATTTCAATGAAATAGTGAAATCCTGGTGAAAATGGTTCTTTTCTGGAGGAGAAGGATAGCTTTTCTGCACAGTGTAGTCATAGAAAAATGGCTGGGCCACAGAGTGTTTTTTCTTCGTTCTTATATCTCAGTTATTTTTATTTATTTATTCCTTTATTCTTTCATTCATTCATTTATTTGTTTATTTATTTATTTTAGTTCACAGGATTCAATTCCACAATTCCTTGAGTTTCACATTTTGTCCCCTTCCCTCCTCCCCCTGACCCTCATGGTGGCATACATTCAAGCATAGGATCTGTAAATACTTTCACATTATACATTAATCAGGTTATAAAGATGGATTGTACCAGATGGAATGAAAAATGGTAGAGAGGACATAAAACAAAACTAGAAAAGGAAAAAGATCAGGTATTTTGCTTCCATCTGGATATAGACTCAGTTCTTTCTATTTCTTTCTATGGATGCACATATTTCTCTCCATCATGAGTCTTTTGGGATTGACTTATATCACTGCATTCCTGAGAAGAGTCCAGTCTAAACAAAGTTGGTCATCACACATAACGTTATGTCTGTAATTGTATACAAATTTCTCCTGGATCTGCTGTTCTCACTCAGCATCAGTTTGTACAAGCCTCTCCAGGTAGATATGAAGACAGTCTGCTCCTCAATTCTTATAGCAAAATAGTATTCCATAACATGCATATACCACAACATGTTCAGCCATTCCCCAATTGATGGGCACACCCTTAATTTCCAATTATTTGCTACCACAAAAAGAGCTGCAATAAGCATTTTTGTACATATGGGTCTTTCTCTCATTTCTATTATCTCTTTGGGATATAACCCTAGGAATGGTATTGCTGGATCAAAGGGTATGAAAGTATTTATAACTCTTTGGGCATAATTCCAGATTGCTCTCCAGAAAGGCTGGATCAGTTCACAACTCCACCACCAATGCATTAGTGTTCCAATTTGCCCACATCATCTCCAGCATTTATCGTTTTCCTGTTTTGTCATCTTAGCCAATCTGACAGGTGAGATGAGGTACCTCTGAGTTGTTTTAATTTGCATTTCTCTAATCAATAGTGAATTAGAGCATTTCTTCAGGTGCTTATAGATATCTTTAATTTCTTTCTCTGAAAACTGCCTGTTCATATCCTTTGACCATTTATCAATAGGGGAATGACTTGTATTCTTATAAATTTGACTCATTTCTCTGTATATTTTAGAAATGAGTCCTTTGTCAGAGACATATGCTGTAAAGAGTTTTTCCCAATTTCCCATCTCCCTCGTAATCTTGGTTACATTGCCTTTGTTTGTACAAAAGCTTTTCAATTTAATGTAGTCAAAATTATCCATTTTACATTTTATAATGTTCTCTAATTCTTGTTTAGTCATAAAGTATTTCCCTCTCCACAAGTCTGACAGGAAAACTATTCCTTGTTTTAGGAGATTTCTTACAGTATCAACTTTTATACCTAGATCATGCACCCATTTAGACTTGATTTTGGTATATGGTGTTAGATAATGGTCTATGCCCAATTTCTGCCACACTATATTCCAATTTTCCCAGCAGTTTTTGTCCAATAGTAAGTTCTTAAACCAAAAACCAGGGTCTGGGGGTTTATCAAACAATAGATTACTATAGTCATTGACTTCTGAATCTTGTGTGCCTAATCTATTCCATTGATCCACTCCTCTATTCCTCAGCCAGTACCAAGTAGTTTTTATGACTGATGCTTTATATTACAGATTGAAATCTGGTATAGCTCGTCAACCTTCCCTAGCATTTCTTTTCATTAATTCCCTTCATATTCTGGACCATTTAATCTTCCAAATGAATTTTGTTACTATTTTTTCTAACTCTATAAAGTCATTTTTTGGTAACTTATTTGTTATGGCACTAAATATATAATTTAATTAGGTAAAATTGTCATGTTTATTATATTAGCTCGACCCAGCCATGGGCAATTGATACTTTTCCAATTAGTTGGATCTGACTTTATTTGTGTGAAAAGTGTTTTGTAGTTATAGTCATATAAGTTCTGGGTTTGTTTTGGCAGGTAGATTCCCAAATATTTTATAATGTCTACAGTAACTTTAAATGAGATTTCTCTTTCTATCTCTTGCTGTTGAATTTCATTGGAAATATATAGGAATGCCTAGGATTTATGTGGGTTTACTTTATATCCTGCAACTTTGCCAAATTTATTTATTGTCTCAAGTAATTTTTTACTTGATTCTCTAGGATTCTTTAAGTATATCATCATATCATCTGCAAAGAGTGATAGCTTGGTCTCTTCTTTGCCTAATTTGATCCCTTTGATTTCTTTTTCTTCTATAATTGCTACTGCTAACATTTCTAATACCAGATTGAATAAGAGGGGTGATAGTGGAAAGCCTTGTTTCACCTGAGATGTTTTCCCCATTACATAGAATACTTGCTAATGGCTTTAAATAGATGCTACCTATTCTTTTAAGGAAGGCTCCACTTATTCCCATACTTTCTAATGTTTTTAATAGGAATGGATTTTGTATTTTATCAAAAGCCTTTTCTGCATCTATTGAAATGATCATGTGGTTTCTGCTAGTTTTATTGTTGATATGATCAATTATACCGATGGTTTTCCTAATATTAAACCATCCTTGCATTCCTGGAATAAATCCTACCTGATCAAGGTGTATTATTCTTGGGATAAATTGCTGTAGTCTTTTTGCTAGTATTTTATTTAGAATTTTTGCAAGTATATTCATTAGGGAGATTGGTCTATAATTTTTCTTTCTATATTTTATCTCTTCCTGATATAGGTATCATTACCATATTTGTGTCATAAAAAGAATTTGGTAGCACTCCTTCTTCACTAATTTTCCCAAATCATTTGTAGAGTATTGGAATCAATTGTTCTTTAAACGTTTGATAGAATTCACTAGTGAATCCATCTGGCCCTGGAGATTTGTTCCTAGGGAGCTGACTGATGGATTGTTCAATTTCTTTTTCTGAGATGGGATTATTTAAATAATTTACTTCCTCTTCAGTTAATCTGGGCAACTTGTATGTTTGTAAATATTCATCCATTTCCCTAAGATTGTCAAATTTATGTGCATACAATTGGGAAAAATAATTCTTAATTATTGTTTTGATTTCCTCTTCATTGGGGGTAGATTCACCCTTTTCATTTTTTATATTCATAATTTGGTTTTCTTCTTTCTTTTTTTATCATATTGACTAAGGGTCTATCAATTTGCTTGTTTTTTTCATAAAACCAGCTCTTGGTTTTATTTATTAATTCAATAGACTTCTTAATTTCAATTTTATTAATCTCTCCTTTGGTTTTCAATATTTCTAATTTAGTATTCAATTGGGGATTTTGAATTTGTCCTTTTTCTAGGTTTTTTTTTTTTAATAGCATGCCCAATTTGTTGAGCTCCCTTTTCTCTAATTTAACCATGTATGCACTCAGGGATATAAATCTTCCCCTAAGAACTGCCTTTAATTTATCCCACAAGTTTTGGTATGTTGTCTCATTATTGTCATTCTCTTGAATGAAATTACTGATTGTTTCTAAAAATTTCTTGTTTGACTCACACATTCTTTATGATTTAATTGTTTAATTTGCAATTAGTTTTTAGTCTGTCTTTCCCTGGGCCATTACTGCATATAATTTTTATTGCATAATGATCTGAGAAGGATGCATTTAAAATTTCTGCCTTACTGCATAGAATTGTGAGGTTTTTATGCCCTAGAACGTGGTCACTTTTTTAGTATGTGCCATTAACCGCTGAGAAGAAAGTATATTCCTTTTCATCCCCATTCAGTTTTCTCCAGAGAGTTTTCTATCATACCTATCCTCTCTAAAATCCTGTTCACCTCCTTAATTTCTTTATTGTTTATTTTGAGGTTGAATTTATCAAGTTCAGAGAGGGGGAGATTAAGGTCTCCTACTAGTATAGTATTGCTCTCTATTTCTTCCTCTAATTCCTTTACCTTCTCCTCTAGGAATCAGGATGCTAAACCACTTGGTTCATATATGTTAAGTAATGATATTGCTTCATTCTTGATGGTGCCTTTTAACAGGATATAGTTTTGTTCCTTATATCTTTTAATTAGGCCAATTTTTGCTTTTGCTTTATCAGAGATAAGGATTGCTACTCCTACTTTTTTTTTTTTACTTTAGCTGAGGCATAATATATTTTACTCCAGCCTTTTACCTTTATCCTGTGTGTATCCCTCTGTTTCAGATGTGTTTCTTGTAAACAGCATATTGTAGGATTATGATTTCTAATCCATTCTGCTATCCTTCTTCGTTTTATGGGAGAGTTCATTTCATTCAGATTAACAGTTATTATTGTTACCTGTTTCTTTCCCTCCATTCTATTCCCCCCCCCATTAATGTTCATATTTTCCCTATCTTCTCCCTTCCCCCCCTTAATAGTTTTCCTTTTGACCACCGCCTCCCTCAGTGTTCCCTTTTCGGCCCTCCTCCCTTTTCCTCCCCTTCCCCCTTACTTCTTCCCTCCCTAAAAACCACTCCCACCCCCTTTCTTAACCCTTTCCCCCTCCTACTGCCTGTAGGATATTTTTATATTTAATGCAGTACGTTATTTCTTCTTTGCACCAAGAGTGAATGGAACAAATCTCATGCGAAGCTCCTCTCCCTCTCCTCTTTCCCTCTAAAATGATACTTTTTGCATTTCTTCTCCATAGAGTCCTATGCTTAATGGTTGTTATTCCCTCCTTGTACCAGAACCAATGATGGGAAAGCTCATATGCTTCCCAGCCCCCTCCCTTTTTTTTCCCTCTGCTATACTGTTTTTATGCCTCTATGTGTGGCATAATTTACCCTTTTTCACTTCATACATTCCCTTTCTTCCATTACAGTCCCTTTGTAGCCCTTAATAAGATTTTTTTAAATCATCATTTTGTGTATTTTATACTCATACCCTCTACTTGTCTATAACCAGTTTGCTCTTATCAAATAGCAGGGTGTGTGTGTGTGTGTGTGTGTGTGTGTGTGTGTGTGTGTGTGTGTG
>NW_027185852.1:2367922-2386908 GCF_028583685.1 Petaurus breviceps papuanus | reverse complement strand
GTGTGTGTGTGTGTGTGTGTGTGTGTGTGTGTGTGTGTGTGTGTGTGACCTCCTTGTTTACCTTTCTAAGTTACTGTTGCATGTCGTAATTGGAGGTTGAATTTTCCATTGAGTTCTGGCTTTTTTATCAAGAAGGTCGGAATTCTGTTATATCATTGAATGACCATCTCTTTGCCTGGAAGAATATGCTCGGTCTCGCTGGGTATGTGATCCTTGTTTGTAACCCGAGCTCTCTTGCCTTCCGGAAAATTGTATTCCACTGCCTCCGATCTTTCAGTGTAGAGGCTGACAAATCCTGTGCAATCCTCACTGTGGACCCTCAATATTTGTATTGTTTCTTTCTGGCCACTTGAAGTATTTTCTCTTTTATCTGGTAGTTCTGGAGTTTGGCCACAACATTTTGAGGACTTTTCAGTTTGGGATCTCTTTCAGCATGTGTCCGGTGGATTCTCTGGATTTCTATTTTACCCTCAGGTTCTAGTATCTCAGGGCAGTTTTCTTTAATGAGCTCTTGGAGAATGTTGTCGAGGCTCATTTTTTCATCATAATTTTCTGGTAGGCCTATGATTCTCAGATTCTCTCTTCTGGATCTGTTTTACAGGTCAGTTATTTTTTCTTTAAGGTATTTTACCTCTTTTTCTAATTTTTCTTTCTTGTTATTTTGCTCAACTAATTCTTGGCTCCTCATAGAGTTATTTTTTTTTTTCTATTTGGTTAATTCTAGTTTTTAGCAAATCATTTTCCTTGGTTAATTTTTGGAGTTCCTTTTCCATATCATACATTTTTCTTTTTAGAGAGTTGTTTTCCTCATTATAATGTTTTTCTAATTGTGCTATTTTGCTTTTGAGAGAGTTATTCATTTTGTCTTTTATCTCTCTCATTTTGTTTTAAAAAGTTCCTTTTGATCTCATCTAGGAGAGCCTTCTGTGCTTGAGACCTATTCCCTGTTGAAGTTTCAGCTTTGGGTGTGGAGTTCACATTCTCTCCCTCTGAGGTTGGTTCCTCCCTCTGAGGATAGTAGGACTCCAGAGCTTTTGTCTTTGTAGGTTGCTTTCCACCCATTTTGAGGCAGGGGCCTAGCCACGCCCTTCCTCTAGGATCCCAAGCCTTTACTGTAGAGGGTTTTGCCCTGGGGCAAGAGTTACTATGTTTTCAGGGTCAGAGGGGGTTTTGGAGCAAGTGAGGTTCACTCTATCATATTGGTCTTTGGAGGTCCTGAAAGGGGCTTTTTTTCTAATTTCTGGGCTATGAAGTGGTAGTCCCAGGAGTGCTTGCTGTCCAGGACAGCCGCCCCTGTATTTGCTTCTTACCTTGCTCTTTCCAGTCCCAGCCCTTTGGTGATAGACCTGGTAGTGGCCCTTGTGGTTGGTGGGAAGACTTGCCCTCTGAGTTGATCAGGCCCCTTCCGGGCCTGCCTCTACCCCTGTGCCTTCCCGGCCTGCATCTGTGTCTGATCACAGAGTGTTTAAGGAATTTGTTCAGTGGCACCAAGACAGTATTGACCAGAGGCAGAACTTGAGCCCAAGCTTTCCTCTCATTCCATTGAAGCCAAATCTTTATCCACTGTGCAATGCTTCTTCACAGAGAAAAACCAATGATACTTCTTGATGATTATGGTGGTGGTGATGTTGATAGTGATGGTGGTGGTAATGATGACAGACATAAATAGATAGATACATGTGTGTATATATAGCCATTAAATATGTAAACATGGACATAGACCAAGGCCTACATCTAAATCCATATATATAAATATAAAATTAGTCCTATACTGAATCCTTGACCTGGACCTCATCTTCAGCACAGATACAGCCCCAGCACTGACAGAGCCATCTTCCTGCATGTGGATATAGATCTAGAATTGGTCCTAGACCAACACGTAGACATGTAACTAGACCTAGAAGAAAATGTAGGCCTTGAATCAAGCCTAGAATTCAATATAGGCATGGAAATAGACAAAGTCAGGGACACATATGTAGGACACAATATGTCATAATAGAGAGAGCTGGAATCCAAATCTGGAAGGGTGTGGATGGAATCTCACCTCTGACACAGTATTTACCCAACCCTGGGCATAAAACTTAACACCTCAGCATAACCAGGAGGCTCCCAAGAACTAAAATTGAATTGAAGGTAGGAATCTAGATTTATAGAAGGAACTTTCCATAGGAAAGTCCTACACTGATGAAATCACAGATCCTGTCAAGAACAAAGAAAGAAATGACCACTCGATATACATATGTTCCTCTTCCTGGATATGCATATATAGACAAATACATGTACACATTCACGTGTAGAGTGTAGCTAGTTTAACTGGATCATAGTGTAGATGAAGTGAGGTAGAAGACTTCACTGGAGTCATGCCTATCTATCTGTCTATGTACCTCCCTGTTTACCTATCATTTACCTCCAGACTTTCTCATCATATGTAATTGGTATTCATTTTCTCTTTGAATCATCCAAAGGAATATGTCCAGTAGTTCCAAAGGTCTTCTCCTGTTTCTCTTGATGTTATGCTGATACTAAAGCAGCACCCAGTTTGTATTTATGTGTGTGCATTCATTCAAGCACACATATTTTTTGCATGTTTGTGCACATTCACACCTATTTCATGGTTTAGTCATATGCACATTTAGGTCCATATGAATATATACACACGTTGGATATACACATGCATGCATTATATGTGAGTGTATATTTTCCTACCATAGGAGATGTCCCAGAGTAACGTGAACAAAGATCTCTGTTAAATAAAATATCACATTAACATATAAACCAATGAATGAATGAATAAGCGGATAGACACATGAACCCAGGCAATATTTTATTCATAATATTACATTAAAGTATAAAACTGAAGTCTGGTGAGCAATAAAACTTTGCATTGAGTTTCCAAAGTGGGAAAAATAATTATTCTCTTGGGGGGAAAAGGAGTCTTGTTTATAGCAATGGCTAAGATTGTGTTAAAAGGTCACAGTGATAGGACACATCAGTTTAAGTGGACAACTTCCTATCACTGATGAGAATGAATTTCTGAGTCTAATGAAAATAATTCTGAAGCTGATTTAATCCATCAAAAGAACAGGATCTGGTGGAAAAATTCACCTGACAAAATCTCCCCTAAAACTTAATCAGGAAAATTATGCATGTCCTGCTCATTCTTTTTTTTTTAAACAGAATATCAAGTAACTCATGATTAGAGAGCAAACTTTAGTTATAGCCTAGACCTACTTGACCTTGTAAGTGTTTCTTGATTTTAAAAGATGACATTTAATTAAAACTGCCTTTCTTGAGTATGGTAATTATTGGCGCAGTTAAAAAAAAAAAAACGATTTACAGAAACACAAGGCAGAAGATGGGTAAAAGTGATACTGACTTTTAACATCCTGATATATCATTTACAAAATGTGATCTACTATCTAGCCTTGTATCATTTAGAAGCACATCAAGTTTTCTGGTTGAATTAACCCACAGGATTGTGGAAGAGGCATTTCAATTAAGCCCGCAGTCAAACAGCCTTCACAAATATTCTACTTTTATTTGCAAAACTGCACATAAAATCATTCAAGCATCCTATTGAAGAATGAGAACTCCTGGAGTATGAAATCGGACCAAAGTCTCTGTCCTTAGTAGATTATATCTTTTGCTCATAATACTTTGCAACTCTTCAGCAAGTGACATTTTGTAATGTGTGAGAATAATTGCTGAGTTTACTGCTCATTACCTCTTTAAAATCCAAGGAAGTCAGAGCACACTGATTTTTTTTCTAAGAAAATAATTTTCATTGTAAGTTTAAAAAAGTCACCATTATTAATACTTTAATTTTTACCAACTCTTTCTTTGTTATTTGCAAAACATTAATGAGAATATCCATTCTGTTTTTTCACTTAAAACAGACTTCCATAAAACTTCAAGGTTATCATTCTATGCATTAAAAATAGAATTCTTATCAACCTATAGTTTACCATCAGAAGCTTTCTCTTTGTAGAGATATCACATTTTTTTCAGCACATTTAGAGAATTTTTCTCTGATAGTTCTATACTTGAAAGATTAATTATCCTATGCAAAAAGTAAATATAAAAATCAAATATACATGTGTTCACCCAATGTAGGTTAAAAGGATATGCATAATTTCCTTCTGATTATCCTTCTAACCTTAAAGAGTATAGCAGAATTCCATCTAAGATTTATTAGTGATAGAGTTGTAACTGAGTTCTCTACAGATTAGTAAGGTGCAATATTCATATAATGTTACTCCTTTTATTCCTGCATTCAAATTAATCTAACAGAGCACAACACATACATTAGTTAAGTACTTTATAGTTACCTATTATTATTTTCTTGTTAATCTACAGATTATATGACAGATGTTCAGTATTCTGTGCTCTGAATTAACACTAAAGTGTAATGAATCCCCAGTTTCCCAAGATGTCTAATTGGTATTAGTAGATCCTCTCTATTTACAAAGATGATATTTTTTTTTAATTAAATCACCTGTGCTTAACTGTAACAGCTTGTCTTGAATGATTTTCACTAAGAAAATGTCAGGCAATCATTTTTTCTGTCTAAAGAGGAAAAATATATAAATAATTTTAATAACTGCATATGTATGTTATGCACACATATGATATTTGTCAAAATTTTGACATTAAAGTGCTATATAAATTTCAGTTATCACTTGTAGTTTGATTATTTTGATGCAATTATTTTCTAATTTTTAGAGAGAAAAGATCCTAAGACAAGTTGCTATTCTTCTTTTTGTTCTTGCAAATCTTTTTTTCATTTTTTCATTTTAATTTTTTTTAATTTTATTTTTACTTTTGGTTTGTAACATTCATTTCCACAAGATTTTGGTTTACAAATTTTCTCCCCATCTTTCCCTTACCCACCACCCCAAAACAGTGATCCCACTGAATACCCCCTCCCCCAATCTGCTCTCTCCTATATCCTCCCCCATTTACCTTCTGACAAATTGCTACACTATGTTTAAGTTTAAGATTTGCAGATTTTGACATAGTTTGAAAAATTCTGCTTGTTGTAATTGATTGATAATGTTAGAGCATAAACTCATTTTCTATATGTTACTGAGACTATCCTAAGAACAATGTTGGCAAATAGATTTAGGGCATAATATGTACTTCATTCTGTTTCCAAAAGCTTTTTTTTTTTTTTTTGTTAAATTTATTCCTTTGGTCTCTTCATTCTTACAGTTTTTCATGATACATAGGTTGGGTATTATAAGTTTTTGATATGGTGACATTATTTAAAACAGGCTTTTTTTGGGATCAGTTTTATGTTCTGGTGACTGGGCATTATTTATGTCTTTAATTGATGCTCTGATTCAACTATAATTTATTTTGCAAATTCTAAAGTATATTTTGTGTTTGTATTTGTAGAACAGGGATTTGATATTATTTCATTTAAGAACTATAAAGTACTTTGGCTGTATTTTTCTGGCAATAGGGTTATATTTTTTCCTAGATATTCACCTAATATATTTATAGTATGTCCTTAAAGAATATTCATCGATGAATATTCATTGTTTAATGAAAAATCTTCTGTAATTTCCTTTAGTCATGGAGCAATTGTAGTAAAAAATCTTCTATTACAATCACAAGTTATGAGGAACCCTTCCTCATGTTTGCCATTTGTAATTATTAGGAAAATTTGTTCCAATTGGACTGAAAACTATCTTCCCCATAATGACTAGATATTGTTCTCAGTTCTTTCCTGTGGATCTAATGAGAAAAAGAAATCTAATTTCTCTTTCAGTTGACAAGCTTTCAATCATTTGATGGTTGCTATGTAAGATTTGGTGACTTCAATGTGATCATGGTTACTGGGGACTATGACAAAACCTATTGGAAAATATAGCTATGAAAAAGGGCAACTCTGGTAAATTACTCAGAAGTCTCAGATCTTTAATTTGTGAATACATTCTTTGAAGGTGATTCGTGAGGCATCAGGTGTTACCAGAGCAAAAGGAAAACAGAAAAAGGAATTAACTTAATTCTGTTCCAACACATGGGAAACAACTAAGAAACAGCATAGGAGTCATATTTAATGGCCTGTGTAGGTAGCCAGACAATAAGCATTCATTAAGTACTTATACCCCAAACACAATGTTAGGCATCAAGGGTAATAATGTAAGCAGGATTAAAACTGTCCACACACTCAAGGAATTTATATTCCCATGAGAGAAGGAAAGACAAAAGGAAACTCATATAAAAGGTATTCATGGGAGGACATGACAGTGAAGTCCAGAGAGTAAGAGGCTCAGTCAAAAAGGGAAAGAAGAATGACTAGACTGTTCCCTTCCCCAAAATGAAGGTCCTAGCAGGACATTGACAATGGGATAATAGGATTATAAGAGTGAAGTTATCTCACAGGATTAGAAGGGCCATAATCCCTCAGAGAAGGTCCAGGGTAAATTAAATCCAAAAAGTTAGAAGCAGAGCCAGGAGTTTATTGAATAATTGCTGACCTGGTCACCTGTGCAAAATGGCAGCCCTAATTGAATAGCTACTTCAAGGTGAGAAGCTCCACATGCTGAGAGCCTTTCGAGGGTAAGAATGCAGCTAAAGAATGGTAGCCACATCAGAAGAGTCAGCTATAGTACTGGAAGAAGTATGAATACAAAGTGAGAAGATAACATTGTGCACAATTACAAAAGCTCCAATCAGATTTTAGGCAATCTTTCGCTGCAGAAAGTAACAGAAAATAGGCAAAATTCAAGAACTAAAGATATTGCTTAGTATTATGACCATTTCTCAGGGAATTGGAAGTAACATAAAAGTAGCCAAACAAATGGACCAAGGAGTCAAAAAAATAGTTGAGCAGGTAATGCTTTATCTCCTTGTCCAAAGAAAGAACAGGATGACCAAGGACAACTCTAATCTGAAGTTTAAGTTCATTTCCAAAGCATCATGCCTGAGAATTGCAAAAGATTAGGAACCACATTGACTTAGAAAAAGCAAAATAGTCAAGTGAAATTTCTCAAAGGCTGGACATGAGACTCATCAAAAACCTATCATTTTCCCAAATGCAAAGATAAAACTTGAAGGAGACAAAAAAAAAAATACACAGATACCATGTCATTCAGCCAGAGTTTCTAGAGCAGTCTAGTTTCATTTCAAATAACGATGGAAACAACAAGCATGCCTTGGCTGCCATTGATCAGTGCATTGTTGACTGTGAACAATTGAATTGTACCCTTTAAAAACACTCCAACTCTTTTCTTCAACTTTGTCAAAAGAGTTTTTGTTTTTATCTCCACAATTTCAATTTGAAAGCAACTTATTTTTCTTGGGGTAATATTCCCTATATGGTTTTAGGCAATTAGGTCCCCCAGTCCTTTCTACAACCCCTGTTCCCACAAAATGGACATAATTATTGTTCCCTAAAATCAATATTTCATTTTCTACATCTAAAACTTTACACAGACTATACACCGTACTTGGAAAACATAATGGTGTAATTATTTTAATGAGGGTGATATCAGTAAAAAAAAATATAGGCAAGGGTCAATGCAATATTTAATATGGCAAGACACAACTCCTACAAAACTATGCTGGACTGACTCCACCCTAAAAAATTACAGGAAGTCATAAGAGATAACAACAGTTATGGGAAACCAGAAAACCAAAACCACTCATATCAAACCACAGTATCCCTCTGCATACATAATAGATTTATAACCAATTCTGTATTTACAGGCACACTTTTTAGGTTGAAATTACTTGGCAAATGTCTTTTGCCAATACATGCTCCGTCTCTCCCATACAAGATGGTGTCCTCTATGTGGCACAATGTCTGCCATGTCGTTAC
Organism: Petaurus breviceps papuanus; assembly: GCF_028583685.1. NCBI lineage: Eukaryota > Metazoa > Chordata > Mammalia > Diprotodontia > Petauridae > Petaurus > Petaurus breviceps. Next base: position 2,379,080 of record NW_027185852.1, on the reverse strand, counting down.
TTAATAGTTCTTGGTAATAGATTGGCTGATGCTGTTCACTGTATAAAGAGTCAGGTTCTTCTCTTTTCTTTTTTCTTTATTCCTTTGATAATGAGCACTGGTATTGTGACGGTCAATTGTCTCCTCTCTGTGTTCAGTTTCATGGCAGTTTTTCTGGACCAGCTCATGTACATGTCACCAAAAACAGAGTTATTCAGTGGAGGCTTGGGATCCTCAGGTTCTCTCACTCATAGTGTACTGTGAAGTTAGTAATCTGTGAGATCCCCCAAAATCACTAGGTACTAGTGAAGACTACCTAGCTTCAGCAAGTTTGTATCTACATCTATTTTTTGTCACACAGATTTTAAAATATTTTGAGAAGACTCCAGAAACTTCATAAGATTGTTCAATGGTTCACAATACAAAGAAACATTAAGAATTCCTTCCTTAAATATGACAGATTCTGGCTAAGTAATGCCCCTAACAGGTATGTACAGCAAAATGATCAAAGGCAGTGGAAAAGGGTATATATACACAAACATTTATAGCAGCCTTTCTGTTGTATGAAAGAACTAGTAAAACTCATGGTACCTATCAATTGGAGAATTATAAAACAAAAAGTAGTACATAAATGAAATAAATTATAGTAGCACCAGAAGAAAAAATACAAATATAACGACTAAGAGGAACTAAGACTTGTATCAAGTAAAACATGGTGAAATGAATCAAATTAGGAAAATAATTTACAGGACAAGATGACCACAACACATGCATATAGAAAGAAAAATACATCTTTTAAAAACTTTCAAAATGCTTATCAAAACAGTGACCCAATATGATTTTAGAATACCCATGATGAAAAATACTGAGCCCCCACCAAAAAGGTGATAAATTGGAAAAGCAGAATGAAGAATACATTTTCAGACATGGCCACTGTTGTTATTTCTTTTCTTTGGAGAATACACACAAAAAATAAACATGTACATATATGTGTATGTACATACACCCATTTTGCGTGTGTGTTTATATATATATATATATATATATATATATATATATATATATACACACACATATATATCTGGTAAAAGGAAGAAAGTGTATTTAAGGGGGTGGGGATTAAAGGATAATTGATGTTATTTCCTTTGTTATATTTTTTTTGACACCTGTGACTTCATTGGTATTCAGAAATTCCAATAAAGAAACTGCTTTTACCCATGCATATCAACAATGCTTCTGCAATTAATATTGTTTGTAAAAATTTTTATTAATTAATAAATTTTTAGTTTTTAACATGCGTTTTGGCAAGACATTGAGTTCCAAATTTTCTTCCCATCTCTTCCTTCCCCCTCCCCCTGAGAGGGCATGCATTCTCATTACCTCTTTCCCCAGTCTACCTTCCCTTTTTTAATGCTCCTCCACCACTGCCCCTTACTTTCTTGTAGGTCAAGATAGATTTCTTATACCCCGTTGCCTGTGTATCTTATGTCCCAGTTACATGTGAAAACAATTTTTAACATTTGTTTTAAAAGCTTGAGTTGCAAATTCTCTCCCTTTTTCCCTCTCCATCCACCCTCATTGAGAAGGCAGTCAATTCAATACAGGTTATACATGTGTAGTTAGGCAAAGGATTTCTGTAATAGTCATGTTGTGAAGGACTTACTATATTTCCTTCCATTATATCCTGCCCCTCCCCCATTTATTCTATTCTCTCCTTTGACCCTGTCACTTTCCAAAAGTATTTTCTTCTGACTACCCCTCCTCCAAACTCCCTTTCATTCTATCACCCCCTCCAACTCCTATCCCATTCCCCCTTTCTTTCCTGTAGAGTAAGATACCCAATTGAGTGTGTATGTTTTTTTTCCTCCTTAAACCAAATTTGATCAGAGTAAGGTTCACTCATTTGTTCTCACCACTCCCTTCCCCTCCATTGTGAAACTTTTCTTGCCTCTTTTATGTGAGATAATTTATCCCATTCTTTCTCTCCCTTCCTCCTTCTCTCAATATATTCCTTTCTCACCCTTTAGTTTTATTTTTTAGATATCATTCCTTCATGTTCACCTCACCCTCTACCCTCTATATATCTGTACGTATGTATGGATTTATTTGGAACTATATATAACATAGATACACACACATAAACATAAATATGTATATATTGCATATATAGATATAAATATAGATATGTAGATATAAATACATATGTGTATGTACTTTTTTTCTCCAAAAACCCTAATACCAGGAAAGGTCGTATGAGTTAAAAATATATTTCCATGTAGGCATATAAATAGTTAAGCTCTAATAAGTTCCTTATGATTTTTAAATCCAATTTAGCATTTCATGCTTTTCTTGATTCTTGTATTTGAAAGTCAAATTTTCTATTCATTTCTGGTCATTGCAGCAAGAATGCTTGAAAGTCTTTAATTTTATTTAAATTCCTTATTTTCTCCTGAAGTATTATACTCAATTTTACTGGGAAATTCTTTTTTTTTTTTTTTTTAAGCAATTGGGGTTAAGTAACTTGCTCAAGGTTACACGGCCAGTTGTTTCTGGGTGTGGTGCTGAGTATCTGAGGCCGGATTTGATCCAGGTCATCCCGACACTGGAGCTGGTGCTCTTACTCGCTGAGCCACCTGGCCACCCCTAAGCAATTGGGGTTAAGTAACTTGCTCAAGGTTACACAGCCAGGTGTTTCTGGGTGGGTGCTCAGTGTCTGAGCCCGGGATTCGATCTCCAGGTCTTCTCAACACTGGAGCCGGTGCTCTTACTTGCTGTGCTACCTGGCCTCCCCTGGGTAAGTAATTCTTGATTTTAATCCTAGCTTTTCTGACCTCTAGAACATCATCTTCCAAGCCCTTCAATCACGTAATGTAGAAGCTGCTAGATCTTGTGTTATCCTGATTGTACTTCCACAATACTCAAATTGTTTCCTTTTGGCTGCTTGCAATATATTCTCCTTGACCTAGGAACTCTTCAATTTGGTTACAATAGTCTTAGGAGTTATCCTTTTGAGACCTCTTTTATGAGGTGACTGGTGGATTCTTTGAATTTCCATTTTATGCTCTGGTTCTAGAATATCCAGTCAGTTTTCCTTGTTGATTTCTTTAAAGATGATGTCTAGACTGTTTTTTAGATCATGGATTTCAGGTAGTCAAATAATTTTAAATTATCTTTCCTGGATGTGTTTTCTAGGTCAGTGTTTTTCCAATGAGGTATTTCAAATTTTCTTCATATTTTTATTCTTTTCATTCTGTTTTATAATTTCTTGATTATTCATAAAGCTATTAACTTTCATTAGCTCCATTCTTATTTTTATGAAATTGTTTTCTTCAGTGATCTTTTTTTCATTTAAACAATTATGGTTTTTAAGGCATTCTTCTCTTCATTGGCTTTTTGGACCTCTTTTGTCATTTGGATTGGTCTATTTTTAAGGTGTTATTTTCTTCAGTATTTTGGTGGGTGGGGGGTTTAGGAAGTTGTTGACTTTTTTTTTTTCATTATTTTCTTGCACCACTCTCATCTTTCTTCCCAATTCTTCCTCTACTCTTTCTTGAATTTGAAAATCCTTTTTGAGCTTTTCCATGGCCTGAGACTAATTCATTTTTTTTTATTGGAGGCTTTTGATGTAGGAGTTTTGACTTTGTTGTCTTCTGATTCTATGCTTTGATCTTCTTTGCCACCATAGTAAGATTGTGTAGTTTGAGGTTTTTTTTAATACTGTTTGCTCATATTCCCAGCTAAATAATTAACTTTCTAACTCTGTCAAGGTAGGACTCTGCTACCAGGGGGCAGGGGTGGGGCTGGTGGTGTGTATTCTGTTCAATTCTTCAGGGGTTTTGCATCAGTTGATGGATCCCCCACTGTCTGTGGACCCAGAGCTCTGGAAGCAGCCACTGTTGCTAATGCTTCCACCCCCCTCCCCTCATGCCACTGCAGGTCTGGGGCAGGACCCCAGCTGGACCACCCTCCTCTTTCACCCAAGTCCCACAGATATTTCCCAGTGACCTTCTATGCTGTCTTTGGTGTTTGCGGGATGAAAATTCTGGAAACTGTCACAGCTGTCAGGGATTCAGTCCCCTGAGGACTGCTCAGGCCCTGTCTATGCTGGTACAGCCTACACTGGAATGCACTCTGCTCCCAGCCCAGTATGATAGACCCTTCCTGTAAGTGTTCCAGGCTGTGTTGGACAGGAGATATGTTTCCCACTGTCATTTTGTGAGTTCTGTTTCTCTAGCATTGGTTCAGGGTAATTTTTTTTACATGTATACAGAAGGTGTTTGGGGGTGATCTCAAGCAAGTCCCTGCTTTTACTCTAACATCTTGGGTTTGCCCCAGTCCATTGCCTGCAAATGATATTTTTAAAGAGTTAGTTATCTGGGGTAGTGAAATGTGATGACTCACTTTGGGTCATATCAAATGTGTCAGAACCCTAGTCATTCTTATTTTGAGACCAGCTGTTAAACTATATGCCTTTCTTTCTTTTTTTTTTTTTTTTGGTTTAACAAGCTTACTTTAATCAGTCAAATATGTATCGTTTACCTAGTTCAGGGGAAAAAGGTCAGCACCCCGAACTTCAGAATATACAGACAGAATTATCAAGACAGAAACGAGCAAGTAGACAGATTTCCAAACTGTCCAACCATTACATCCATACCAAGCAACATCTGGGTTTTTCAAAGCCAGGGGAGCTCTCAACAGGCTTCCCAGAGTTTCATCTGATCAAATCACAGAACACTTCTCAAAGTGAGCCCCAAAACAAAGCCTCAAATCAGGGTTTATATAGCCTGCTCCTGGCTCAGAGAATGTAGCAACCTTCTGGACCCACTGGCCAATGGGAAGGAGGAAGGAAAGAAGTAAAGAGGAAATGAAGGAAAAAGGAAAAATGGGGAAAAAAAAAACATTAAAACGTGTAAAAAGAAAAAAAAAGTTCAGAAGATTGTGAAAACAACAATTTGTTTCCTGTTTCATTAAGTTTAATACACATTGTAAAAACTATATTTAAGTTCTTAGGTCATTTTGTCTATTTTTATTCCATTATGAAGGATCAGTGGAATAAGAAGTGAATTTATAACCTAAAAGACAAGAAGAGGAAGATGATGCAGAACTCTAAAATTTCTGACCATCCTGACTGCAGAATTACTTGAGTAGAGATTGAAGGTCAGACCTTTGGTCATGCCAAATGAAAACTGAAAAAGAATAAGTCCCATCTTGGTATATTGTGGTAAATGTTTAACAACTAAATCTCCAGAAAAATAAATAATACATAACCCACAGCAATTTTAATATTTATATTTCCTCTATCAATTTCTTAAGGTGAAACAATAAACAAAACAATAAATCAAGCTCTTAACTCTCGTGTTTGCTTATATAAATATACTTACACTGAAGATGGAACCATCAGCTCTCCTATGCCAATATAAGCTGGATCCAGCACACACTGAACCTATGGAGGATGTGACCAGGCCTCCCACATGATTAAGACGCCTTACCTCTATTATCTGATAAAGGATGGTTACCAGCTTTTGAATCCTTCTTGATAACTGATTTTCAATCCTCAATTGAGCTTTACCTGCCTAAACTCAATTCATTTTATTGAGTAGTATAGAACTTCGTGTCATTCTGAATGGATTGTTTTCTTTGTGACTAAAAGCAACTTTTCTGTAATAAATGATCTACTCTTGTTCTTCCGTCATTTTTCACTCTTGTTTGATTCTTCATGACCCCAGTATCTTGGCAGAGATAATGGAATTGTTTGCCTTTCTTTCTCCAGCTAATTTTCCAAATGAGAAAACTAAGGTAAACTGGGTCAAGTGGCTGTCTCAGGATTACAGAGTATTAAGTGTCTGAGGTCAGATTTGAACTCAGGAAGGACTCCAGGTCTAGCTCTCTATCCATTATGCCACTCACCTGCCCCAAATCATCTCTACTTTGTTGTTGGAGAAAAGTTTGCATAATCAAATTTCAATATTATATTCATGTTTAACTTTTAAAAATTCTTCTTTGATTAATGACATGCTCATGTTTGTTTATTATAAAGTCATTTTTAATGGCAAAGATTCAGAGTTTTACAATATTATAAACACAAGTCTCATTGCATTCTCAAGTTCATGTTCTAGTGAAGATGTTCAAGGGGCATCTAATGTATAGAACATCTATGTATGGTTTTATAAATTAAGGAATAAATGAAATGGGACAAAAAGGAACATCAAAACAACTGTTTCCTTTTCTTAATGGAATAGAACTATTTTCAATCACTTGATAAAACAAGGAAATAACTTGTGTGAGGTAGCACATATGCAAGTCCTTTCAGAAGTTGCATAGGTGTAGGAGCAAGAATCCACTTTCATCTCATTTTTTCTCTCTTTTTGTAGAATTAAATTTAAATATTCTACTTTTATCACAAAGAAATTATTTTAAATTTGCATGTATACTATATTTCTATTTAAAGAGTAATGTAAATGGACTCTAATGCACCACATTTATATGCTTGTTATTGAGGTAAAATATAACTGTCCATATTTATATCTACATTCCTATCTGTAGCTATATTAATATCTACAACTATCTATCTATAATATCTTTATATATATGGTCATACTATAGAGATCAACCTTGAGATCCTTCCCAGGTAGGAGTGGCATCAATATATAATGCTATACAGAGGAAGATCTATAGACTTCTTGTTGTCCCGTATCCCTTGGGCCATTTTTTTCCATATGGTAGCACCACTGTATAGAGTATGGATAACAGGCCAGTAAAATCAATGGTATAGCATACAATTGAATCATTTGGCTTCTGAGGCATGATATCTTTATATAATTCATATTTTTTGTCTTTCCGAACATCATGATTATAAAGATATTCTATTTCTCTCTTATTATCTGAAATAACAATGAAATTTGAAGATCCCTTTATATTTCCAAGCTAACCGGTAGTTAGCACTTAGTTTCAAAGTAAGCCTCTCTAAAGAAACAGGAGGTATGGACCCCTATTGCTGATGTAACAGGAAGGGGCTGAATAGGGAGGAGCTAATACTCTATACAAGGAAAAGCCCCAGTTGGAAGAGTCAGAATTTCTAGGGGTAATCATTATGAAGGCTATTAAAACAGAGCAGCTGCTTGTGGAAAGAGAGAGAGAGAGATACAGAGAGAGAGACAGAGAGACAGAGACAGAGAGAGAGAGACAGAGGGAGAGACAGACAGACAGACAGACAGACAGACAGACAGAGACAGAGTGAGAGAGAGAGAGAGAGAGAATTTCTCTAAGCAAGAATCAGGGCTCTGGGCTGCTACTGCTGGACAGAAAACTGAACTGATAATTCAGAGGAACTGAGAAGATAAATGATAATTGAAAACGGAGACACAATTTCTTGCAGTAATCTGTGTGGAGAGTGGATAATGTGATTTTGATTTTGAGAACGGACCTGGAGAAAGTGATTTTGATTTTGAGAGCAGAACTGGTGGTGGTGGAGCTTCTTTTGAGAGCCAGCCAAACTCCTGCTGAGGGCTTCTCAGAACATGGAAGAGCTACCAAAGACTTCTGAGAGCCAGCCAAGCTGCCAAGAACTCCCAAGGGCCAGCCAGAGCTTCGAGAGGAAGCATTACTGTGGTATCAGTACTTTGTCTGTCTGTTTTGAGTCTATGCTGATTTAATAGACAGAAAGTGAATTGAGATGATAGTGGGACCGTGTGTGTGAATATTGTTGTAGTTCCTCTAAGCTTGATGTGTGTCTATATTGTTGTGGATTTATTAAGCTTTTTCTTCCCAGGAACAGAAACCGTGGAGGACTTGAGGTGGACTGGACACTGTGAGCTTCAATGTGGAACAGGAACTGCACGGACAGCTAGGCAAGGAAATGGGAGCTGCCTGTATGTGAACTCAGGTGACATTTTGGTGGATTCAGGTTGGAGCTGGGGCCATGGAAGAGGAATCATGGAAGCTGAAAGTCTGCCTAGAGTCAAGATGAAAAGACCTCTCCATGGGCACTGAGTAGTGACTGATGAAATTGTAACTTACTTATGACCTAGGGTTGGATGGCCTTTCTATTTTCCACTACTCCTTAAGAGGGTACTGAGTAGTGACTGATGAAACTGTAACTTAATTGCATCCCATGGCTGGAGGACTTTGACTTTAGTATTTTGTGATTGAATTAAGGACTTTGCGATTGACTAATGAAAGTATTTTGCTTAAAACTATGTGACCACTCTGGTGAAATCTACATGGCCATTTTAGTGATAAATTATGTTATGGCAAAATGCTGTATCTTCATTTCTGTGAATGATTTGCCTAAATTTGCTATTGAATAAATAGAGAGTTCACTGTACTGTGTAATCAGAACCTTGAAGCTGTTCACAGCAGCCGTCCTCTGGAAAGCTGCTTGTGCTTGGCTTTATATCATCATACCATATTTTATTATGGTTCTTATACTTTTTTCATGCTTTATTATCATGGGTAAATATTGAAATATGACACATTGCATATAGTGCATCCTTATATAATGTCCCTTATTATTATTATTATTTTTATTGACATAATTGGAGGCAATGGTGGTAGTAATAATTATTATTGCAGTGTTTAGTAGGAAGAAAGGGAGGGCAATCTACCCAGGTTCAGTACTGCTCACATAGTATGGGAATATAGAATTTCACCAGTAAACACATGGTACACTTGTGTTCAGTAGGGGAGTAAAAGAGCAGAGTGCAAGGAAGTCTTCATTGTTGGGAAGAATTTTTCTAAATAAAGTGTAATATGGTCTCATTCATTGTGACTTTCTGTTTTGGTATTCCTATGTAGAGAAAATGGGAATGTTTGTTTTTACTGATTTCTTTGAGTCCTTCATGGGAATAGATCTAATTAAAGTTGTTAGGCCTCTCTTTGAGCACATGGACATAGATTCTTACAAATTGATATCCTTGACTTTTCCAATGGTTATTTTACTAGTATTCATTTAGTCTAACTTTTGGAGGCATGAAAATCAGCACAATCCAGTAAAAACAATTGTTGTTTTTTTTTAATTCTAGTATCCCCTGGTGGAGAACATCATCTTGAATTATCCTGGAAGAGATGGAAACAATTCTATGCATTTTACTCCTGTTTAGACATTGAATGGTTTTGATGTTTCTTCTCTTCATTCTCTTTTTTAATTTAAAAATATTCCTTTATACATATGGGTGTATATACAAACATACAAGTATTCGTATATGTACATGAATAAGTGGCCTTCAAATGGGGTTGTGTAGGAAAGGAGTGTTGATCAGGTAGTAATATTTCGGATAGGAAAGTCAGGGGAAGTGGTGATTTGAATCATAGGGAATTCATTGACTTTTTAAAATTTTGTTTTCTTGGGATTTTTTTTAATCATTCCTCTCAGCAATAGTTGGAAAGGGATGAAAAAAGCTGGATATGTGGAAGCATTATATGGAAAAGACCAAGAAATGGAATGCCAGGAGAGATATGGTCAATAGTAACAGATCAGATCAAATGCAGTCAGACTTCTGGATCTTCAAAATCTCTCGTTTAATATATGAAATAATCTAGTCATTGTATTGAGTATCATGTAATAGTATTAGATTTTGTCAGAGATATTTGAATTACAGACTATAGTTCAATTTTTTTTTTCTAAAATTCACAAATATTTCAAAGTAGAATGAGATATTCCTGGAAGCAGGGAGTTTAAGTCTTCTAATTAAATGTCTAGTTTATTTTTCTATCATAAACAGTGACAAAATACTTTTAAATTGGTCTTGCTAGGGTTGTAACAGAAGGTATTCTGGACTGGCTATTATTTGGATTAGACAAATGATGATGTCTTTTCCTACTCTAAAGTTTCATTGCCTTTTCTGCATTATGTCCAAATTTGAACAATTATTGATTCCATCAATGTATTTTAGTCTTTACAGTGGGATGTATTCAACATACTTTGAGAAATACTTGTCAGTTTGAACTCTTATCTCTGTATCCTGTCTATTATGTTATAAATATGGAAACAATTTCACCCCCAGGACTTCCAGTACCCTAGGAAAAGGACTAAGAAAAAATTGAACTGTGAGTTAAAGATGAAGAAAGAGTGTTTGCAAATGCAAGTATAACTTCTAAATGCATTTTTTAAAATTAGGTCCATCATTCAAAAGGTTACACATCAATTTGTGCATTCCTTCCAATGATGCAGAACCCAGCTGCTTCATACATGCCCACCCTGTACATCCAGATTCTCCCTATATTATCACAAGAATTCTCTCAACCTGCAGGAACCTTCCTTGATTCACACGTTGTTTTGAGGATAGCAATGGCATATGGTAGCCATCACTTAAATGTTTGCATGGAAAATATGGACCTCTGTTATAATAGAAAGTTTGTTATCAACATTTGTATCATTTCCCAAATGAAATTGATATCACATTGTTTTGTTTTTTTCTGCTTCTAGCCAAACTAATTTGCCATCTGTATTACATTTGGAAATATACATGTTTTTGGAAAAGCAATGGAGAGTTTCCTTTCAGAGATATATGATAATGCAGTTGTTCAATCATTGGTTCTGGAGTGAATAAAATGTAATTTCAAATCAGATATCAGACTCTTACTAGCTGTGTCACCTTCTGAATGTCATTCAAACGTCTGTTTGCCCTAGTTATTTTTTAACTTGTAAAGTGAGAAAAACAATATCCTCTTCTTTCCTCAAAGGTTGTTGTGAGGATAAAATGAATAAATATTTGTAAAGTGCTTGGGACAGTGCCTGCCACATGGTATTGTTGTTCTGTCATTTCAGTCATGTGTGATTCCACATGACCCTATTTAGGGCTTTTTTTTTTTAAAGATACTGAGTCGGTCTGCCATTTCTTTCTCCAGTTCATTTTGCAGATTAGGAAACTGAGGCAAAGAAATGATTTGTCTGGAGTCACACAGCTTTTAAATATCTGAGACCATATTTGAATTTAGGAAGATGAGTCTTTCTAACTTTAGGCTGTGCATGCTATCCACTGTGCCACCTAACTGCCCTTGGCAAAGAGTAGGTGCTGTATGAATTACTCCTACTCTCATTTCTACTGCTACTGCTGTTGTTGCTGTTGCTGCTTCTGCTACTACAACTACTATTGCTACTACTACTATTATTACTACTATTACTATTATTACTACTATTACTACTACTATTATTACTACTACTATTACTACTACTATTATT
>NW_027185852.1:2323791-2367912 GCF_028583685.1 Petaurus breviceps papuanus | reverse complement strand
CTATTACTACTACTATTATTACTACTACTATTACTACTACTATTATTTCTACTACTATTACTACTACTACTATTACTACTACTATTACTACTACTTCTATTACTACTACTACTATTACTACTACCTCATGTTAAAATAAAGGACAATAAACATTCTCCATCCCCTTGTTCCTACTTATGTGGGTAAATAAACCACAGCCCTGGGATGGATGGCAGTTGCCTTCCAGGAGACTTTAGTTTGTCATATGTTGGATGTTGATTTCATCAACATTATATTATCTATAAACAGATGCATCTGGAAGACCTCGTCATGCACAGAAAACCCTTTCTCAAACTGGACTCTATTATATGATTAAAGGATGTAAAATACTGTTAGTTCTATTCATACGTGACGGATTGATTATGAAGTAATAATACAAACTAAAATGTGTAGGCCATCTTTATCTAAACTTTAATATTGATATCTTGAAAGACAATAATCCTTTTCTACAAGATTTCTTTTTGTTCAATTCTTAGAGAAAATGATTTGTTGGATGTATTTGGGAGTATGATTAGAATTCTTATTATCTGACTAATTATGATAATTTGTATAGTTTGTGTTCTCATGACAACCATAATTCTGACCTAGATTTTAGAGGCATGGTCTCAGTAATAATAACAATAATAATATTTACATCCATTAAGGAAGAATAGTTCTGTATGCATGTATTTGTGTATGTATGCATGTATGTTTGTATGTAGTTATCATTATAAATTTCATGCAGGTGTTATTGTCAATAATATATGCATAACCCAATGGACACAGTTCAAAGCCATGCATGCATCAGTATATTTATCCACTTCATATAAATCTATATATAAATATTAATATATGTAAAATTCACATATATCCAATATGAATGTTTTGTATGTATGCATATGTGTGTGTGTGTGTATATATATATATATATATATATATATATATATATATAATGTGTGTGTTTGAATATCTGCATCCATGTCTATGTATATGGCATCGAATACAGTATGGTAATGTGACTACAGGGCTGGTTCTAAAGATGGAAGGCCTAAGTTCCAGCTATTCCATTGAAATGCTCAGTGTAGATCTCTGAGCAAATCATTTAGCTCTCAATGACCCCAAGAAATTTTCACAGAATATAATTGGAAGAATAGTTCATAATCTGATTTTTGGGGAGTTAATCTTGCTTTAATCAATCAAAAATATCATTTACCTAGTTCAGGGGAAAAAGTTAGCATCCTGAACTTCAGAGTATACAGACAGAAGTTACAAGCAGACAGAGAAATATTTCAAGAAGACAGGCCTCCAACTGTCTGACCATTACATTCATACTTAATCACAGTTACCAGAGAGGGAAGCATAAACATCTGGGTTCTTCAAAGGCGGGGGTTCAATGGCTGCCCAGAGTTTCATCTGGTCAAATCACGCAACACTTCTCAAAGTGAGCCCCCCATAATCCGATTTGAGAGAAGGAATTCTTTTACCTGGATTCCCTCTAGCAGTAAAATCACATACACACATAATGTATATACAAAAACATATAGGTATATATTTATATGTAAATATATGCATACATTGATGCTTAAGATCCAGAGTGTTTATGTGTATATTTATGTGTGTATGCACATATATGTATTATATAGTATTCATAGATATAGATATGTGTGTATATATGTATACACACAATAAATGCTACAAATAAATAATTGGGATAATTATTATTCCATGAGGAGAGTGTTGATATCATCATTACCAGTAATAACCACATTTAAAACCAGAGAAAATTGATTCAAGCAAGCTCCAAAGAAGATGACAAAAGTATACTTGCTGGTTGTCTTGTAATTGTTGTCAAGACCCCACAAAGCACCTCCACAAGGCATGTCACGGATGTGAAGGGTGAAGTGATTTAACAACGCTCACATTGCAGGTCAATATCAGCAGTTATATCTCTACGCATGTCTTCCTGAATCTATAGCTTCCATTCTGTCCATGAAACCAGGCATGTGCTTTTCAAAAGGTCATTTAAATATACATTTATTCCATTTTGATAATTATTTCAAAATCCTTGTAACATTTCCATGTCTTATATGTTGTTAAGCAAGATGACCATTTCTTAACAGAAAAAAGTCGATTTTGTACCTGTTGGGGTTGTCTATGTCATTTGGGAATCAAGCTGAATTTATATGTTATAAAGAAAATGTCTTCTTACCCAGGGTTTAACAAACAAGGATACATAAAGGAACACATGAACGGAATGATCCTTTGCATGTTTAGCAGACTAAGTATCAGGGGTCAGGATATGGTTCAAATGATTACAGCTGTTTTGCCCATCAGAAGGGCAAAGTGGAAGCATACATATTTCATCCTTTTAATTAGTTTCTGTTCTTAATTCTCTCATAGGATAATAAGGAAATAGTGCAGCACTTGCTGGAGGAATAGCCAATTGTAGGAATCATTTTAAAGACATTTGAAATTATTTTTGGGTAATTTTCTTTTCAGAAAAGTGTAAGCTCATTGAAGGCAGATCTTGTCCCATATTTGTCTTTATATCTCTTGCATTTAGCTCTAGCACCTCAGAAAGATTAACTGCTTAAAAATTTTCATTAACTCCAATGAATTGCAATGTATTCATTTACCCTAGATTGAGAGATGGAGGAAAAATACAGGGGTTAAATTATGGAATCTCTATTAGACCAAGCATAACTTATTTTAAAATCATCCCCAATTCAAAATATTGCTGGCTTTTTTAATAAGGTAAAAAGCTATGAGTCTCACATTCTTTTTTTTCCTCCTTCTCTCCCAAATCAGAGAAACTCAATTCTTCACTTTGACTTTTCCAGTGTGGATTTATTCTCACTGGGTAGTCTTTCTTAGATTATTTTTTCTAACCCACATTGCAATTGAAAACCTACTAAGGCCTGTGGGTGAAGAATTTCAGAAAGCGGTATGATACTTCGATTTTTATCGGGGTATATATTGCTCAAAAGTTTAATTTAAAAGCACATGTATCTCTTTTATTTTACTCTCGAGTTTCAGGATGAGTTATAGCTTAGTGTTGCTGTATGAGACTGCAGTCTTTCACTGAGTATCTCAGGAAGAATCACCATCCATCAAATTTACTACACTCAAGGAAATGGAAGCACTTTCCCTTGTGGGGAAGATGTATCTTCAGACATCATTGTTGGGGTTATCCAGTCATGGTGCTTCTGTCTGTAAGCATGTTATCTGATTGGTCATGAAAGGACAGTAGAGATCATAGGAATGCCAAAGTGCAACCACTCCTCTCCATTTTTGACTAAGCTGTGATGAAAAAAGCTAGGATCACGTGGGCCACTCCTTGTCAGTAACCTGCTTGTCATGCATTAATTGTTTGTACAGTTCCCTCTGGCTGCCTATATGCTAAGGTGAGGCACATTATCAGCCTTGAAATGCTTTGGAACAGCACATGTGCTTCTGTGTGTGTGTGTGTGTGTGTGTGCATGCGTGTGTTTGTTATGCACAAAGAAGAATTATCTTTAACTTTGAAAGATGGCATATTTGAGAAGGTACTAACATAAAATAGGACAGAAGAAATAATAAGGAAACACAAACAAGATCTAAATTAAATGAGGTCTACCTCCTCAGTTGAATTGAGTGCTGAATATATTAACAAACGTGATGACACAGGCCAGCAAAAGCAGTGCAAAGACACTGTCAAAGTCTCTCTTAAGAACTTTGAAACTGATTGTGTGACATGAGAGCCACTGGCACAGAAGTACCCAGCATGGTGAACCCACATCAGAGAAGGTGCTCTAGGAGTCAAACAGATTGGAAACAGGTCAAAGGAAACACAGGTTGTACAAATTTAAAGCATTCAACCCAAAACTTCATGCACACTATTTGTACCCAACCTGTTGGAGAGCCTTCCAAGCTGGGATTGGTCTGCTCAGCCACAGTCAAAAACACTGAAACTTAACCCTAGAAGATTTGAGTGATTTTGATCTTCCTCAAGAAGGGAAGACAACAGCCAGTCAATGAAGTAACAATCTAAACAAAGTCTTGGAGATAGGAGTAATTTCGGAACATGGAGTAATCCAAAATGCACCGAAAAGGACAATTCAGAAAATAGAGAATTCTGAACCTGCCATTTATTGGCAGCAAAAGAGTAGAAGCTTTTATCAAACACATGATTTATAAGAATTTAGAAAAAAAAGAGATGATATTTACATACAATGAGCTCTTGTGGTTTCACCCAGAAGTTCCTGCACGTAAACTTCATTCCTCTTTGTCCTGGAGTCATTAAATCAGTAAATGAGGTTAATGATACTAGGTTTTATATCAATATTTCAATTAGACAACTTACAAAATTACAATTAGATGAATGAAATTAAGTCAGTAACTCAACCAATAGATAAAAACCTATCAAGTGCTTAATATATTCTAAGTGTTAATGAAAACTGGAAATGAAAAAAAAAAGAAGCCAAAGAGACCCCTGGCTTCAAGGAGGTGTTAAAGCTATTTATCAGTATTGGTTTTTCTGTATGAATCATCTCCTTAGCAAATGAAATGGAAAGGAGAATTTCAATGTGCTTTTTTGTTTGGTAGTTTTAAATTTTGTTTGACTCTTTGTGGCCACATGTGGGTTTTCTTAGCAAAGATCCTGGAAGGCTTTGCCATTTCTGTCTACGTTTCATTTAACAGATGAAGAGAGACAAATAGGGTTAGGTGGCATGTCCAACATTACATAGATAGTGTCTGAGGATAGATTAGAATTAAGGGTTTTCTTGCCTCTAGGACTTTCACTCCATTCACTGCACCACATAGGTGTCCCCCTCCACATGCCTAATAGAAGAGAAAAAGAGAAGTGTTTATGAAAATTCAGCTTTCTGAGATGTATATATTGCTTCTCTTTTTATGTTTTAATATTTACAATTGTAGTAAGAATTTTTAGGTGGGGCTCCTGCTCCCACCTCCTCCAATTCATATAAAAATTGCCTCTGAACAAACTTTGGAGCTACAGAACCAAAAAAATGACAGAGAGAAGCTAACCTCCCACTGAGGAGAGCCTGGCAGGTCAGCAGGAATCAGCAAGCACAGCGATCTGGAAGCCAAGCCTGGCCCTGCTCAAGCCTGAGGTTTTCACCTCGGGCCAGGTCTGACTTGTCCCCAGCTGGAGGGACTTCAGATCACCAGCAGCTGTGGCAGTTTCCAGATTTAGAAACCCATAGATGCTAATGACAAAGTGAGATGTCAGTGCAGTGTGGACTTTGGGATCTGGTCGTTCACTGAGGCACATACATATATATTTCTATATAGGAGGGTTTATGGGCATATGAATACATATTTGAATTTGTGTATATATGTGCACAGGTATACATAGATAGAGGGCGCAAGACCAACTTAATAGGAAGGGAAGATAATTAAGAGCTGAGAGAGGAATATAATGAGAGGAGAAGGGGAGAGACAAAATGGGGTAAACTATCTCGTATAGAAGAGCCAAGGGGAAATGGTCACAATGGAGGGAAAGAACAGGAAGGCAAAAGGGAATGAATCAACTTTATCCTCATTGAATTTGGCTTACGGAGGGAATGACATACACACTAAATAGGTTATGTCACCCTACAGGAGAATAGGGAGTAAGGGAATGAGCAGGGGTTGATGGAAGGGAGGGAGGCCTGGTGGGGGGGAAGGAAGTTGGAAGCACCCACTTTTGAAAAGGAAAAGAATCAAAGTAGAGAATAAAGCAAGTGAGAGGTGGGATAGGAGGGAGGAAAACATAGTCTTTTACAATATATCCACTAGAGAAATGTTTGGCATAGCTCCACATGTACAACCTATATTGAACTGCTTATCTTCCCAGTAAGCATGGGTGACAAGGGAGGACGGGAATAAATGTGGAATTCAAAGCTTTAAAATCAAATGTTCAATTATATTTATTATTGTTATTATTATTATTATTAATTTACATGTAACTGGGAAATAAGATATATGGGCACTGGGGCATAGAGATCCACCGTGTCCTACTGGAAAGTCGGAGGCAGTACGGGAGAAGATATGGGAGAGAGCTGATTGGAGGAGGGCATATCCAGTGCAACCAATATTTTGGGGTTGTGGGTAGGGGGAAAAATGGGTAGAAAATTTGTAACTCAAAATCTTGTGGAAATGAAAGATGTAAACTAGAAGCTATTGAAGCAGTTGATAAAAAAAAAAAAAGAATTTTGGTAGACCCCGTATAATCATTAAACATACAGCTTGTCTCTAATGTAAAAACAAAACAGAGCTTTGAAAATTCATCCAAAGAACATTCATTTGGCACAATACACTCCATCCCAGGTTTAGTTAATACAGGGTGAATTTTAGGAGAAAGAAAGAACGGATTTCAAGTGTCATCTATTTGCTCTGTACCTGCTCCGTTGAAGCACCCAATTTGTTGATGCCCCCAGATGATTCTCCTGTACCAGAAGCTATGGAGCAGCTTCAAAACATGTATCAATATCTCCCTCATCAGATTTAAAGGACATTGAGGGAAAGGACTCTGTTTTATCTTTCTTTGCATCCTCACTGTGTGCATAAGATGGTGCTTGGCACATGATAAGTGATTAATGAGTACCTGGTGTTAATGTTGAGATGAAGGAAGCAGTAGTAGGGGCAGCCCCAGTGGGAGCAGACACTGCATGAATGAAATCATAAGTTGTGACCCCTCCCCCAATAAAACATGGAGTGTGACATGGAAAGAACTGCAGATAACTAAAGCCTTCGGTCCTTGGGCCATCTGTGATCGAATTGAGAGATGTGACAAAAATGCACACAGCTGTAAAACAAAATAGAAGACAAGCACATAGGAGATGTTTGAATAAATGGAGTTACATTGTGTATAAAGAAGATATGTTTTTTTTTCAGTATTGAGGAGCAATATTCATAGGATTAATTAATGCATTACAATGCACAGGAAGTAGAATCAAAACATCAGAGAATCAAGATCTACATATGGAAGTGGCCTCAGATATCCTTTGGTTCAACCTCCTCATTTTATAGGTGAAGAAGCTGATGTGTATGTATGAGATGTTACTTGCCCCAAATCATACAGATACTAAATACCAGGAAGTATTTGGACAGAAGTCCTTTTACTCTAGTGTCAGATTATAGAATAAATTGAGATATCAACGTCAAATTTATTAAAATTAGAGCTAATACTCTGGATGGAAGAATCAAGACTCAATATGTTCTGAGCTACTTAGAATTATGAAAGAAATTACCAAGATAAAGTTCAAGTAAAAAATAATTATCAATATTTGTTAATTAATTTTTGACATTTGACTTAAAAATAATTTTTGCTAGTTTAGAATGTGAATAAACTCGTTTAAATATAGTTCCTGTAAAAATATTTGGAAGGTTTCACTGACCCCCTCCCCCAACTCCATAAAATTTCAATATAGCTCAAAACATGATATGGTTGTCTAGACAAAAATGTAATATCCAAATGAAGAAAGATAATAGACACACCATATGATGCGCTAGTCAAACCAAATATGGAACGATGTGTTCAGTGGTTGGCACTTCATTAAGTAAGCACACTGACTAATTACCATATATTAAGAGGAAGTTGATTGTGGAAGTTAAAGACAGAGAAAATGTTAGAGAGGGATATTCCATACTGCAGCCTAAACAAGATTTCAGATATTTGATCAATTCAGTGCTTGACTGGCAATAAGTCTACCAGTAGCACACACTATGTTAGGGGGGCTGTACTTGAAATAGACAAACAAAAATGAAACAGCCCTGCCCTCAAACTGCTTACATTCTATAGAGGGAGACACACACACACGCACACACACATGTACACATGCACATGCACATGCACAATTACTTTGAGAAAAGCCACAAGCACATAATTTCAAAGAAAAAAAATGACAAATGGCTTGGAGACTGACATGAACTTTGAAGGAAACTAAATATTCCAAGAGGAAAAGGTAAAAGGGGGTAGAATTTCATTCATGAAAGACAGTTTCTGAAAGGAAAATGGGTGGGGCAAGAAGAGGATTGTTCTATGTGTGTGTGATGAACAGCCAGGCCACTTTTACTGTAAAATACAGTGTGTGATGGGAAATAATGTACAGTAAGATGGGAAATGTATTTTGGAACTAGGTTATGAAAGGCTTTAAATGACAGATAGAGGAGTTTATACTTAATGTCACAGGTAATGGTGAAGCAATTGAGTTTATTGAGTAGAAGAGTAGCATAATTCCAAGTGCACTTATTTCTATCACTTGGGCAGTTTATAGATGTTGTTTGAGAAGGAGAGAGACATAAGGAAAGGAGACTAATTAAGAGGTTCTTGCCTCTAGTTCTTAGCCAATACAAAAAAAAATGTTATAAATTTTGTTATACAGGGGTGTTAAATGTTGTTAAAAATGTGGTGTATGTGGTGGTTTTCTCCTTATAAATGACTACTTTGTATCATTTCACCTTGGAAGCACTGAAAATTTTCAGATCCCCAGAAATAGCTCTGAAAACAGCAGTACACAAAAGTCTGGTGGTTGGGATGGTGCCTCCCCAGGCCAAGTGGGCAAAAACTAACCTTAACATAAAGTTTAAAGAAAAAAAATTGACTAAAAATGGGCAAACAACAAAACAAATAAGTCTATCATAAAAAGCTAATATAACAGTGAAGGTAAAGGCATAAACTCAAAAGAAAATTGAGATTGCAAAATGTAAACTCCTTGGAATACTATGGTCAAGTTCCAGGGCCAAAGTTGAGGAGAAAATATTGCAAAAAGCCAGAAAGAAGCAAGTCATATATTGGGGGTGGAGTCAAGATGGCAGAGTAGAAACACTATTTTTAGAGGTCTCTGGCTGCCACCTCCCCCAATTCATGTAAAAGGTGATGCTGAACAAACTTTGGAGCTACAGAACCCACAAAATGACACAGACAAGCTAACCTCCCATTGAGCACAGCCTAGAAGACTGGCCAGAAGCAGCCAGCTCAGCACTCTGGGACCCAAGCCTAGCGCATCATAAGCATGTTGTTTAAGCCTCATGCAGGTCACAACCACCCATGGACGAGAGGGGCTTCAGATGATCAGCAGCTGTAGTGGTTTGAGAATTATCAACACAGATGTTGAGGACAAAATGAGATGTCAGTGCAGTGTGGACTTTGTGAAACAGGAGTGTGGTCAGGCCTATATCCCCTGGAGGGAGAAGTAGCTGAAGGCCTGCGGCCATGCAGGCACTGCTATATGGCTACTTTAGAGCTCATGGTCTGAAGATTGTAGGGGTACCAAGTGACCAGTCTGAAGGGTTTTCAATATTGCTGTAACTAACTTGAATCTAGTTTGCAGTTTAAAGTGGAGGTCCTGGGGTGTATGGCCAGTTTGCCAGAGCATGTGGAGGCTTCAGAGAAGGCACCCAAGTAAGAGCTCCAGCAGCTGCAAAAAAGTCAGCAATTGGGCAAAGCTCCCCCCTCTGGTAGCAGACTACTACTGTCGCAAAAAGTTCAAAAGTCAAGTTATTGAGTTGCAATGTGAGCAAACAAGGGAGTCAAGGCAAGCAAATCAGTCCAACTTTGGATTCCCTTTTTGGGGACAAAAAGGATCAGGGCATGGAAAAGGAGGAAGACAGTGAAGTCAGAACTCATGCACCAGAAGTTTCCAAGAAAAGAATAAGCTTCTTACAAGCCATAGAGGTGCTTAAGAATGACTTAGAAAACCAAATAACAGAAGTGGAAGAAAAATTAGGAAGAGAAATAAGAATGATTCAAGAAAATTATTAAATGAGAGTCAACAACCTGACTAAAGAAAATTACACCTTAAAAAAATAGACTAACTCAAAATGCAAAAGAGGTTCAAAAAGCCAATGATGAGAAGAATGGACTAAAAAGCCGAATTGCCAGATTGGGGGGAAAAACAAAGAATCTCCAAAGCTCACTGAAGGGAATCATTCCTTCAGAATTTGATTGGAGCAAATGGAAGCTAATGACTTTATGAGAAATCAAGACATTATTAAATGTATCCAAACAAATGAAAAGATAGAAGGAAATGTGAAATATCTCATTGGAAAAACCACTGATCTGGAAAATAGATCCAGGAGAGATAATTTAAAAATTATTGGACAACCTGAAAGCCATGACCAAAAAAAAAGAACCTAGAAACCACCACTCAAGAAATTCTCAAGGAAAATTGCCTGATGTTTAGAACCTAAGCACAAAATAGAGTTTGAAAGAATACACCAAAAACCTCCTGAAAAAGATACTAAAAATAAAATTCCTAGGAATATTATAGCCAGGTTCTGGATTTCCCAGTTCAAGGGGAAAATATTACAAGCAACCAGGAAAAAAAAAAACAATTTGAAGACTGTGGAAACACAATCAGGATAACACGGGATCTGGCAGCTTCTACACTGAGGGATCAAAGGTCTTGGAATATGATATTCTGGATGACAAAGGATCGGGAATTAAAATGAAGAATCACCTACCCAGCAAAACTGAGTATCATGATTCAGGGAACAATATTGACATTCAATGGAATAGAGGACGTTCAAGCACTCTTGATGAAAAAAAGCAGAGCTAAATAGAAAATTTAACATTCAGATACAAGAAGCAAGAGAAGCAGGTGGAGGTAAACGGGGAAAAGAAATCATAAGAAATTTACTAAAGTTGAACTACGTGCATTTCTACATGGAAAAATGATAATTAAAACTTATGAAACTTTTCTCTGTATGAGAATAGTTGAAGGGAATAGAAATGTGTGTATATGCACACAAATGAAGTATACATACATACATATGTCTATATAGCAGGGTATATGCGTGTATGGATACATATGGGAGTATGTGCATATATATGTACAGGTACACATAAACAGAGCACAGGACCATTTGAACAGGAAGGGATGGTACTTAAAAGGTGAAATTAAGAGGTGAGAGGAATATAATGAGAGGAGATGGGGAGCGACAGAATGGGGAAAATTATCTCATATAGAAGAGGCAAGGGAAAACTGTTTCTATGGAGGGGAAGAACAGGAAGGTAAAAGGGAATGAGTCATTCTTATTCTCATTGAGTTTGGCTTAGGGAGGGAATGACATTCACCTTAAATAGGGTTTCTCACCCTACAGGAGAGTAGGGGGGAAGGGATTATGGGGGGATGATGGAAGGGAGGGCAGGCTGGGGGGGGGGAAGTTGGAAGCACCCACTTTTGAAGAGGGACAGGATCAAAGTAGAGAAATGAACAAGTGGGGAGTGGGGTGGGATGGAGGGAAATATAGACAGCCTTTCAAAATATATTCATTATGGAAATGTTTTGCATAGCTACACTTGTACAACCTATATTGGCTTGCTTATTTTCCCAGTACAGGTGGGTGACAAGGGAGGCAGGCAAATAATATGGAATTCAGAGGTTTAAAAGCAAATGTTAAAAAACTATATTATTAATATTACTATCATTATTACTATTAATTTTTTATTATTATTTTACATGTAACTGGGGAATAAGATACTCAGCACTGGTGCAGAAATGTCCACCATGCCCTACTGCAAAGTCGAAGGGGGGATGGGAGAAGATGTGGGAGATAGCAGATTAGGGGAGCAGATATTCAGTAGAATTGCTGTTTTGGGATATTGGGTAGGGGAAAAATTCGGAGAAAATTTGTAACAAAATCTTGTGGAAATGAATTATGTAAACTAAAATAATTTTTAAAAAAACTAAGGAAGAGGTTTCATAGTGGAGAGGAACATGTGGGAGTGTGCCAGGCAATGCTTCAACCTCACTCTCATTGGAATTGTTTCAGAACTGGAAGAATACAAAGACACACACACACACACAGAATTAGACATAGAATGTTATCTTAACCTATTTGGGAAGTAGGAGGAAAAGGGGATAAGAAATATGGCGAAGGCACTCATAAAAAGAAGGTTGGATTAAGGAATTCAGTGTCAGAAACAAAACAGAGTTTTGAGGAAAGAAAGGGTAAAAAGGGGAAGGATAAATGGAAGAAAACAGGATGGAAGGAAAAGGATAATTAGTAGTCATAACTGTGAATTTGAATGGGATGTGTTCATCCAACAAAAGGAAGTGGATAGAAAA
This sequence comes from Petaurus breviceps papuanus, assembly GCF_028583685.1. Taxonomy (NCBI): domain Eukaryota; kingdom Metazoa; phylum Chordata; class Mammalia; order Diprotodontia; family Petauridae; genus Petaurus; species Petaurus breviceps. The sequence goes on along the minus strand of NW_027185852.1, from coordinate 2,355,838 downwards.
ATGGATTCGAAACCATAATCTAACAATTGTATAAGAAACATGTTGAAACAGAAAGACACATAAAGAATTAAAATAAAGGACTGGGGAAAGAATTTATTTTGCTTCATCTAAAGTTAAAAAAGCAGGGATAGTTATCATGATCTCAAACAAAACAAAATGAAAAATAAATCTAATGAAAAGAGATAATGAGGGAAACTAGATTTTGCCAAAATTTCCATAGACAATGAAGTAATATGCAAAAGAGAAATTATGGTAAACTCCTCTAACAAGAGCATCTTTTCTCAAATATATGAGGAACAGGGTTCAGATTTATTTAAAAAAAGTTTTTCACAATTTGGTAAGTGATCAAAGAATATGAATAAACAATTTTCATAATAAACCAAAGTTACCTATAGTCATATAAAAAACATCAAATTACTATTGATTAGAGAAATGCAAATTGAAAAACTGAATCACCATCTCACATCTATAAGAAAATGATATATGCTTGAGGGGATGAATGAAAAATGTGCACTAATAAACTGTCCGTAGCACTATAGAGAATAATTTGGAAATATACCTAAAGGGCTATAAAATTGTGGATGCCTTCTGACCTCGCAATTCCACGATGCAGTCTGTATGTTGGAAAAAGGTAAAAGAAAGATGTATGTATGTATATGTGTGTATGTATGTATATATGTATTTATGTATATATTTGTTTACTTATTTGTAGCTGCTCTTTTTGTGGTGGCAAATAATGGGATTGAGAGGATTTTCATCAAATGGGGAATGACTGAACAAGCCGTGGCATATGAATGTGGTGGGGTATTATTGTGTTATGAGAAATGACAAGAGCAGTGGACAGAAGAAAAAAAAAAGTGACAAGACCTGTATGAGCTGATGTAACATGAAATGAGAAGAATCATATCATTGTGAGAATTAAAGTAATGATAGAAGGCTGATTAGCTGTGAAAGGCTTGACTTCACCGATTGGTACAATTATACAAGATAATTCAAAGAAACTCATGATACAAAAAATATATTTTGAGCACATGCAAAGAGAGAAGCCATGAACACTGAGTTCAAATCCCAGTGGACTTTTTCACTTCTTTTTCACAAGTTCACTGTTCCATTGATATGGCCAATAAGGAAGCATGTTTTGTGTTATTACACGCTTGTAATTGATGCCATTTTGCTTGCCTTCTTAGGAGTGTGTAGCAGCAAGCACCCCAGCATCCCCAGGGTGGCTGCCAGTATAGGTTCTTGGATCTGCTTTGATAAAGGAAAGCAACTCAAAATGGGTTAACAAGCTTACTTTAATCAGTCAAACATATATCGTTTACCTAGTTCAGGGGAAAAAAGGTCAGCACCCCAAACTTCAGAGTATACAAACAGAATTATCAAGACAGAGAAACAGATCAAATAGACAGGTTTCCAAACTGTCCAACCATTACATCCATACCAAATCCACATCTAGGTTTTTCAAAGCCTAGGGGCTCTCAACAGTGGCTTCCCAGAATCTCATGTGATCAAATCACAGAACACTTCTCAAAGTGAGCCCCAAATCAACATCTGGGTTTTTCAAAGCCGGGGGGCTCTCAACAACAGCTTTGCAGAGTCTCATCTAATAAAATCATAGAACACTTCTCAAAGTGAACCCCAAAACAAAGCCTCAAATTAGGGTTTATATAGCCTTCTCCTGGCTCAGAGAATGTATCAATCTTCTGGAACCACTGGCCAATCAAAAAGTATCTACTGAAAAACAAGCCTCCCAACCCAGGCTCCAGGTGAACTTTAGCTTAGGGGTAGGGAACATCTTTAAATTTGCATTTTCATTACAGGGTGGAAGAATGGAGGAAAGGAGGTAGGATTTTTGGAATTCATATTTTTAAAATAAAGTGAATAAATAATATATTTAAGAATATTAAAGAAACCACATTGAGCTTTATGCATAGCAGTCTAACTTATGTATCAAATACCACAGACATTTCAGTAAAATGATTTCTTTAAATCCAAATTACTTTCCTAAATAATTGTACTGATTAACATTGCACCAACAATTAACTGGTTTGCCTATCTTCTCACCCTTACAAAACTTACCATTCCCATCTCTTGGCACCTTTGGGTAACTAGGTGGCACAATGGATCTAGTGTCAGGCTTCAAGTAAAGGAGAGTCATTTTCTTGAGTCCAAATTTGGTCTTATGCCCTTACTAATTGTGTCACCGTGGGCAAGTCACAACTGTGTTTGCCTTAGTTCTTCATCTCTAAAATGACCTAGAGAAAACAATGGCGAACCATTATAGCATCTTGGCTGCTGAGCTTTCTCACAATTGCTGTTCATTGCTCAGGCCTATATCATAATATCATAGATATATTGTCCAAAAATGTGTGCACGTTCCATGTACTGATAATGAGTGGAGTTAATTTCACAATTTTGAGTGTGTATCTTTGTGTATTAATTAAAGGGTGGTATGGCTGCCTGCTCTAATAAGCAGGCCAGGGTTTGGACAGTGAAGAAAATTTTCAGGACACCAATTCTAACCCCTTCCACTCCCAAGAGGTGACCAGTGGAATCATTGAAAGGGCTGCCTAAATACCCAGGGGGTCACCGAATCCCAGTGCTATTTCACACCAGTGAGAAGTCCACCCTATGCCCTGGGTCATCTGGGTGTAGGATTTGAGCTACAATTTCTAGTGTATCCATGCCTGCTGGTTTATCACTCACCTGTCACTACAGAAATTCAAGGTAGATGAAACAGTGCACGATGAATGATGTCCTGACTTGTATGTGAATTTAAGTCAGGCAGATATGAGCAGTCATCAACCTCACTCTCTTTTCCAGAGTCATTGATGTCCAGTAACAAGACAGAAGTCAAGATGAATGGTGATAGGCTGGGATGCAGTGGGTAATATTGGCCCCTTCTATTTCTATTCCCCCACAAACCTTCACATGTTTGGGTGGTCATTTCCACTAAGTTACCAAGAGGTTTGAAGCCTATTAGTTACCCCTAATGTAGTTTGACCCATCTGCTGACCCAGTTTTTTTTTTTCCTGGGTGTGGTCACTGAACATGCTGCAGCTTCTTGGAGAAACAGGTCAGTTAAATGACAGGTGGCCACCAAAGGTGAGTTAGCAGGCCTGAAATGGCTCAGTAAGCCCTCCGCTCAGACATGTGTGTCCTCCCTGAGCACTCCATAATAAAGAAAATTTTCCTTTTAAAACATGGTACTTTACTAGGTTCATGACTTTATTCACTCAGTCTCATATTCCTAGAATTTTTTTTTCCTTTTCATCTTTACCTGTTTAATTCCTACTCTCCTTAAAACAAGTCAAATACTACCTCATCCAATAATATTTTCCCGATCACTGTGATTAGTAAAAACTTTGCTCTTGACCTCATCAATAATTCACTTTTACACTAGTACTAGTGTGTGTGCATACGTATTTGTGTGTATTCATATATATATATATATATATATGTGTGTGTGTGTGTACACATATGTGTGTCTATGTATGTGTTTGGATTTCAAGTCTAGAAGGGTTGGTAGTGTGCTATATTTTATCTTTGAATTCCCCAGGAATTTAGAACACTATATGGGACCCAGTCAATGATTTAGATATATTTACTTATTTGAACTACAAGACCCAGGAATTCTTTAGCACAGAGAAGACAAGACTAATGGGGTCATGATAGCTATCTTCAAATACATGGAGTTCTTCCATATGCAAAGTAACTGGACTTTTTTATATAACATTATTAATGCATGGTGAAATGTACAGTATACTTATGTAGAAATTAAAGGTATCTATAATCATATAAAATTATCTAAAACACTATTGTTTAGAAAAGTAAAAATTAAAACAATTATGAGGTACCACTTCAATCAGTAAGAATGACTAATATGACAGAAAAGGAAAAGAACAAATGTTGGAGAAGTTTGGGAAAATTGGAACACTAATGTGTTTTTGGTATAATTGTGATCTGATCCAACCATTGTGTAGAGCAATTTGGAACTATGCCCAAAGGGCTATAAAACTGTGCGTGACCGTTGATTCAGGAATACTGCTACTAGGACTATATCCCGAAGAGGCCATAAAAATGAGAAATAACCCACACGTACAAAAAATATTTATAGCAGTTCTTTTTGTAGTAGCAAAGAATTGGAAACTGAGGTGATACAGATCAATTGGGGAGAAGCTGAACAATTTGTGGTATATGAATGTAGTTATATACTATTATATTATAAGAAGTGATGAGAAGGTATATTTCAGAAAAAAAAAACCTGGAAAGTCTTACATGAACTGATGCTGAGTGAAGTGAGAACCAGGAGAATGTGAGCAACATTGTGTGATGAACAACTTTGATAGACTTAACTTTTCTCAGCAATACAATTATACAAGATAATTCCCAATGTGTCACAATGAAAAATGCTAACCACAATGCAGACAAATAACTAGGGAGACTTTTTAACTTCTACAGAGCCGAGGAAAGTAGGGGAAAAAGTGGGGGAGGGACTTTTCCAGGGGTGGGGAAAGGGAAATGATAAAATAATAGTGATGGGATGAAAAGAAAAACTGAGAAGGAAAATAGCAAGCAAAAATAAAATGGAAATATATTCAAAAATATCAATTATACATTCTAGAATGTTTATAGCAGCTCTCTTTGTGCTGGTAAAAAAACAGAAATTACAGGAATCCCCATCAATACAGGAATGGCTGAAAAAGCCATGTTATATGCTTGTGATGAAATGCTACTGTCATAAGAAATAATGAACTCAGTGATTTTTGAAAAATGAGGAAAAACTTGAAGGAAATAATGAAGAACAAAATGAGAAGAACTAAGAGAGCATTGTATACAGTAATAGCAATATTGTTTTAAGAATGACTTTGAGTGAATAAGTTACTATGTATATTATCAATACCAAGTTAATTCTAACAGACAACCAGAGAAAGAAATGTGTCTATATCTATACGCAATACATATATACATCTATATGTGTATACACATATATGCACACACAGATGTATATACATACACACATATGCATGCATGCAAAAGTATACAGATGTGTATATGCACACACACTGACACACATAAATATACACACCTACTATATATATATATATATATGTACATAACTATTTGTGTTTAATGGTAGTCATTTATAGGGAGAGGGGGAAAGGAAGGATAAAGATAAAAAATTTTTTTTTCTTGACATTTTTGTTCCACATTTGAAAGGAAAAGAGTGTTGTACATATATAATAGATTCGTTCTTTCATATATAATCAGCTTTTTTATTTTACTGTTATGGAAATACTTGTATTATTGCATAAGTTAAAAATAAAATAAAAAAAAGATCCAATATTTACTGAATAGCAGAACTCTTACTTGTACCTGTTTCTCTTCAATTTACTCTTGTTCTTTCCTTTATGCCATGTTATGTTACCCTTCTTTGCCACCTCCTTTTCTGTATGATGCTATAGTTCACTATCACTATGCAATTTGAGACTATATACCAAGTCACTTTTCAAAGAAGTTAGCAATAAGTTCTGTCAATGCAGAGTACATTGGAATAGATGACCTCTAAGGTCCCTTATCTTTCTTAATATACTTGTGAGTCTTTTATTTTCATACATCTGTGTCTACTCATGACATTTTCTTATCATATAGCTTACCAATGCCTTCAAGCACTGATGGATATATTGTAGTAGAGATCCTTGTTCAGATACAAAATAGACTAAATCGTCCCTGACACCTCTTTTAACTCAGAGACTCATTGATTCTGTGTTACTACTACTGCCACTCATAATATCAGTACCAGTAAATAATAATGTTATTTGATAATGGGAATCTTTATTAATAATTTCTAAAATTATCATTAATTTAATGATGGTGATGATGATGATAATGATGATGTTATTGTGAATTTGTTGAATCTTAACTATTAGTGGTGTGATTCTGGATGGAAATACTGAAAACTTTAGCACACAAGAGAGCAATAAAAAGTTTTTTAGTGGGTAGTTTCTGAACTACTTTCACTAATAATGTATTGGCAAGAAATTTCAACAAATTCTTAAGTCATATAGATTTGTTTGAAGTCACTTAAAAGTTCATGAGGGTAGACCAACACATCATTGTCTCCAGAACACAGGGAATACTTGTCCTTAAAAATGTATATCTAGTTATCAATATAAAAGGCAAAGAAAAGTTGACACTCTATTGTTTTACCTGCTAAAGTTGAGCAGGTAGAGAAAACATGATCTAGTGCCTGGAAGTAAAGATCCCAAATTTGTTTTTCTCCATGAATTTATGAATGACAAAAAGACTCTAGAACTCTAGAACCCAAAGAATTGAAAAAAACTAGCAACAAACTCTACTGTTACCAAAACATCAAACTTCCCTCGCAATTAAACAAAGCATTGTCTTATGAAATAGACGATAAACTAAAAACTAATAAAAATCCATTTCAAAAGATATCATCATTTTAAATACTTTGATTATATAAATGAAATGAAATAAAAAGTTTTCAAAACATATTGAAATCTCTGATGGGATGAAAATCCTGTGGCCAATGGAGAAGGCATCACTGTTTCATTGTGCCTCTTACTGAAATTGTACTAAAGATATCTGTGCCCAGCATACAAAGGAATGACCTTCTATTATAATAGTCTTTTTTCCACTACAAATAAATTCATGTTTGCTACCCATGCAAAAGCCTAATATTTGTATGTATATATGTATATTTATGTGTATGCAACGTAGGGACATTCTATAAAAAGAATGAGAATAAGGTAATGATGCTAACAATGTGAAAAGTAGTTAAATGCTTATCTTTACATAATATAATGATAATTTAACTGTGTTATATTTAAGATGAAAGTCCAATGGGATCGTGAGATTATTGTCTTCATCTTACAAATTAGGACAGGAATGCTGCAAAGTTATTAATTGTTTTGTTCAAGGTTATATGCTTAGTAAATGTATGATATTGAATTCAGATTCTAGAATTCCTGACTCAAGTATAATTCTCTATCCCTAAGAATATCATGAATAATTAGTGGACTATGTGATAACACCTGGTTACATTTTTTCCTGTTAGTATTAGCACATCTATCTATGTATTAAAAATCTGGGATTTAATTACTCTAAAATCTCCCTCAAACAGAGATCTTAGCACACTTAGCATTTACAATCTTAATGTCATGAATGACAAAGTGTTTCAGTGACCACAAGTCAAGCCTACTATATTTTTCTTAAAATCAGGTCATACTGGTATTTACTATATAATCTGAGAGGCAAGACACATATACATATATGTATGTGTGTACATATATGAACACACATGTATATGTACATGTGTGTATAAGTATATGTTATAAGTTAGATATCATAAAGGCTTTAGTACCATAGAGAGAGGGGTAACAGTTCCTTTGGGTGGTTATGATAACCTCAAACTTGAAGTGGCCTTTGGATTTGGGGGGGGGGGTTACCAAACGGGGAGGACATTTATCTGGTGTCTTGGAAATAAGGACAGAACAAAACAGGAAAAGAGCATTACATGAATAATATTTATAGTACAGAAGATAGGTCTGTCTTCTGAGAATGGACAGTATGAAAAATATGATTAGAGCAATACAAGGGAAACCATTGTAAAGGTTGAGCAGGGTCAGAATTAAATGTTTCTTGAATATCATATTAAAGAGTCTGTGAAAAAATGGAAAAATATTAGAGACTTTTAAATCCAAACATATCCAGATTGTAATAGTTATTTTCACACAGCAAAATGACAGGATTTTGGAATATTGATGTATTCGTACAAATACTTTGAATCTGTGTGTACAGACGTATAGGTATTCATGTATACACACATCTGTGTGTATACATTAATGTGCACACATATACTTAGGTGTGCATAGAGAAATGTGTAGATATTCTATATAATCTATATTTATGTGTGTATATGTATACATAGAATTATATACACATATAAAATTAGTGTTTGATGATTCAATGCTTAAGAGATTTATTCTATGCTTAAAGAAAAGAAACATGTGTAGTGATCCTTCTCCCATTCTAAAGATTGATGCATGGTTGTGCAATCACATCTTTAAAAAAAAAAAAGAAAAAAAGTAGTATTTTGATGCTGACCCTGGATTTCCAGTTATTTATTCCTTTTTTGAAGATGCTTACAGATAAAACTTAAAAGAAAAAGAAATAGCATTTTTCTGCAGTTAACCCTTAGTGATAGAGATTGTGCCTTTGTTCCTGTGTTAAGGGAAGAAGGATGAAAGAACATTGAAATACTCTTAAGTGAGCTGATATATAATCCAGAAATGGTCTCAGACCATGTATATTCAGACTAGATGATGGTAACTCTTTTGACCATTACCCAATCACATACTGTTCTCATGTAATCTTACTATAGAATTACCATAACATGTTGCATGTGTTTTGCTAAATAGTTTTGCTACATTCCTTTTTTTAAAATTGAACTTGTTTCTTAAAAATATCACTATTTACCCAAAGGCCCTGGAGCATTTATCAAAGAGGTAGACAAGGCAGAGACGGAATCATATGTAATAGGTTGGGTAGCAGCAAGAGGACCCATCGAAGAGCTCCATACTTTCAGTTATAGGTTGAGTGCGATAACATGAAATGTAATAGGGATAAATATAAAGTCCTACATGTGGATTAAAAACAACAAACAGTTACACAAACATAAAGGAGCATCAAAGCTAAAAAGCCCTTCATAAAGAGGAGAAAACATCTCTGAGGGGGATTTTTGAATTGCAAGCTAAGTGTGAGGAAACATGGCACTACAGCTAGAAAAATCAATGTAAGTTTTTTGTTGTTTTTTTTGGATAATGTTAGGAAATAGAACTATAATTTAAGTGTTATAAGGAATTCCCTCTATCTCTGATCTTCATTATTTACATTGAAATTATATTAAATGTTGGAGATTTTTTATAAATTTGTAGTTTTAGAAATTTTCTTCAAACATAGAGGCAAGACAAGTGTTTATTAAGTGTTTATTCTGTGTCAGAACTATAAGCAGAATTCAGAACTTTCCAAGAAGGTGGCAATGGCTTAAACTAGAATAAAATGTGCAATCCATGAAAATTAAACAAAGTGGAAAGGACTGCATTAAGCAGTATGAAACTCAGTATCACTGAAAGTCTTTGAGTCAATATCCTTGTTGCAGATGTTGTTGGAGTATTTCAGGTGAGATCCAGGATGGTAAAGTAACCATTACTTTGATGCAGAAGGACAACTGTATCCATATGTAGTCTTTCTCCATGTCTAATTCATCCTCCACTCAACTATTAAAGCAATCTTCCCAAAAAGTCATTCTGACCATATGGACCCTACACTCAATAAAGTGTGGTGACTTCCAATCACCATCGAGATAAGATAGAAAATCCTTTGTCTGGATTTTAAAACTTTTCCTAACCTGCCCTCCTCCTACTTTCCAGACTTCCTAGGTCCCAGTTACCCCCACATATTTCCTGGTCTCCTTTTTGTTCTTAGCATCAGAATCCTTTCCTAGTCCCCTTAATGTTAATTCATTTCTTTTTTTATTATCTCCAAGTTATCCTGTGTGCAGCCTCTATAAAACATTAGCCATTTCCCTGTTTTCCTCCATTTTATTGCAAGCTTCTGGAGAACAAGTATTATCTTCTGCCTTTCTCTGAATTCCCAGTGCTTAGAATCAGACCTGGCACAAAGTAGACACTTAGTAGTGTTTGCTCACTGACTGATTGAGTCCTCAAAATATCCTGGTTTCTGTTGAAGTCACAGTCACCTGCCTAGGTACTCAGGTTCTTAACCTCAAATATGGAATTTATTCATGCTCACTGTGTCCCTCTTGCTTCCAGAATAAAATCTTGGGAATGATTCTGAGAGCCATCTACACTATGAATTCAACTTGCCTCCAAAGTCTACTTTCATATACCTCCCCTTCAGAGCAAGCTGTAATCCAGCCCATGAACCTATGTGCTCATCCCAGAGAACGACTCCCACCTTCCCTTTTGGTGTCTTCTTCCTTTCTCCTTCCTGTTTCTCACAATTCCCAAGATCTTCCTCAAATGCTTACATCAAGTACCATCTTCTATTTGAACTCTTTCCTGCCTCTACTCCTCCCTCCCATACAACCACATCGGCCTCTTTGTCTGTTCTTTGTTATATTACTTCATGTTTACTTTTCTTTATGTATGTTTTGTTTTCTACTTTCAAACCTAGTAGAATACCAACCTTCTGAGAAAGACAAGGTTTTGTGTCTGTTTCTTTGTTTATAATCCCCAGCCTGTGTAGCAGCAAGCACCCCAGCGTCCCCAGGGTCGCTGCCACCACAGGTTCTTGGATGTGCTTTGATAAAGGAAAGCAACTCAAAATGGGTTAACAGGCTTACTTTAATCAGTCAAATATGTATCGTTTACCTAACTCAGGGGGAAAAGGTCAGCACCCCAAACTTCAGATTATGCAGACAGAATTATCAAGAAAGAAACAGATCAAGTATACAGATTTCCAAACTGTCCAACCATTACATCCATAGCAAATCAACATCTGGTTTTCAACATCTGGGTTTTTCAAAGCCGAGGGGGTGGGGTGGGGCTCTCAACAACGGCTTCCCAGAATCCAGATCAAATCACAGAACACTTCTCAAAGTGAACCCCCAAAACAAAGCTACACATCAGGGCTTATATAGCCTTCTCCTGGCTCAGTGAATGTAACAACCTTATTGACTCACTGGCCAATCAAGAAGTATTTACTGAAAAACAAGCCTCCCACCCCAGGCTTCAGGTGCATTTTAGTCTAGGGGCAGGGAAGATCTTTAAAATTTACATTACCATTACAGCCTGACACAGGGACTTGACCATAATAAGATCATAGATTTATGAATGGAAGGGACATTTACAATGAACTTAATTTATATCCTCATTTTACAGATAAGGAAACTGAGGTCTAGGGAAGATAAATGAGTTGGCGAAGACCATGCTAGGATTACCAGGTCCTCTGAATACCTCTCTACTCTTCTTTCTAATATGCCATGTTGTTCAAACCTCCTGGAAAGTATTGAATCTGTTGTTGCTGAACTGATTTGAAATGAATCGTGTTGTTTTCATAGCCCTTTGCCCTACATTGTATGCATTATGAGCCAGGCCACCTTGGGGAACAGCATATTATTTTCTCTATCTGTATCACTTCCTCACTTCCAGTATTCTGGACACTACTCCACCAATCATTTGAGACTGGCCTTCACTACACCTTTAAAAGACAACATTGGACATTGTGGGGTTTCTACATTTGGAGTCAAATGTTATGGGGTTAACCCTATCTGTTTACCTTCTGCACTTATGACATGAAGCCTGTCCTGGCCTATCACTTCATCCACAAAGTTGGAACCTGGGCTACCTAACTTCTAAGCTCCAGGATCCTTAATCTAAGACTTTTATTCTTTAATATGACTATGATGATGAAGAAGATGATGATGATGATGCTAACTAGTATTTAAATGGTATTTGAACTTTTACAAAGAACTTTGCAAATATTTTCATGTTTTTCCTCCTAACGATCCTGGGAGGCAGATACTATTATTGTCCTCATGTTACACATGCGAAACTTGGGAAGAGGGAGCTTAACTGAGCCAGCCAATGTCACAACAAACATGCTAGTTGATTGAGTGTCCCTAAATTTGTTCCAGCTTTCGACTGGCCACCATGATGTATCACCAGCTGAAATTCACAGAGTAATACGAACTGCTCATCTCAGCTAGCAGATCAAGTTCCTTTTTCCTACGTTCCTGTTTATCTTAAGTTGCATTATTTTTCCTCTCTACCAGATCTTGATATCATTGGAATATAGATTTAGAGCCAGAAGATATCACAGGGGTTGTAAGGTCCAATCCCTTTATAGCTCAGATAAAACAACTGAGACAGAAAAAAAGGTAAGGGGCATTCAAGAGTGACCCAGCCAGCAAATAGCAGAGGCAAAGCTAGAATGCCACTCTTATGGATTCCAAACCCATCCTTCAGTGCCATTCAAGCTTTCCTCACTACTGTTTTTCCCTTCCTCTTGGTCCACAAATCCCTCCTACTGCTCCTTCTTCCGCAGGAGACTTGACATAGATCCTGCCATTTGCATTTTCCCTTCTGCCATCCTGGTTGAAGCATTTAGAACTTCTTTTTGATGGTATTGTAAAAATGTCCATGCTCTGTGAGATCTGTTCCTTGTGACATCCTCCCACTGCAATCCACGGCACGCACTGCTCAGGATATGCAGGCCTAAAGCACATCTCTCACCATATCACTCCCGTGCTAAATACTGTCCGTGATTTTTCATTGCCTGCAAAATTTAAATGAATACAAATTAACATCGGTTTGTGTTGGAAACTCTTCCCTGACCCAGCCCTGTTTTTCTTTTGCAGCTTTCATGATTAAAAAAATTAATAATATTCAAGGGAATGATCACCGTCATCATCATCCATCAGATTTTTCCTGGAGATTGGCCTGAGTCACCTTTGGCACATTGTAAAAAAAAAAACAATGGATGTAGATTCAGGAGATGAAAACTTGGATACTGTCTTTTCTGATGACTACTTTGGAAACTTGTAAAACTTTCTCCTTTTTGAATTTATTTTATTTTTCTATAAAATGAGAGAGTCAAACTGGGTGATTTTGAATGTCCCTTGGAAATTTAAATCCTGTTATATCATAACTGAGTGATGTATTTAAGTACCAGTAAGTACAATTTAGGACTGGAGGGATGAAAATACAGGGATGAAGCCTTGAAAAGGAGCTTTTGTCTGACATGGAGGGCCTTCAATACCAGGGTAAGAAGGTCGGAAATATACTTGAAAACCGACAGTCAAAAAGTGTGTTAAGTATCTTCTAGGTGCTAAACATAGTGCACAGTATTGTGACTAAGAATATAAAAGTTAAGTTGTCAAGGATACTGTTATTTGACAGTGGAAACATCATGCTCATATATGGCCATTTAAAACAGAAAAGGAAACATGTCTGAGCCAGTGTCATGACAATTAGGGAAAGAACAGGTCCTCCTTTAGACAAATTGCAGATGAGAAGCATTGTGTGAAGATGAATTATTCTTTCCCCTCCCCCTGTCTTTCAGTCAATCAGTCAATAAAGATTTTTGAGAGCATACTATGTGCCAGACAGTAGGAGAAGTACTGATAGAAAGAATGTCCAAACACAGTTCTTGCCCTCTAGAGTTTCACAATCGAATGGGAGAAAGAACACACAAATCAACTACATACAAATTAGTTATGTTTAGGATATATAAGACAGAATTAATAGAGTGAAGTCATTAGAATTAAGAAGGCTTGGGAAAAGTCACCTGTAGAAGTTTAGATTTGCGCTTATAATTGAAGGATACTAGTGAATCTGAAAGACAGGGCGCACGAGAGGGAACACTAGAGGAATGAGGGAGAGTTCAGATAAAATTAATGTACCTGAGATAGAGTGTTTTGTAGCAGGGAAAGGAAAGAGTCCATGGAGTGTCACTGGATTGAAGAATGCTTATGAAGGAGGTGAAGTGGGAGAAGCCTGGAAAGTAGCTGGGGGCTGGATGATGAAGGCCTGTGTATACCAAGAATAGAATTTTGTATTTGATCCTGCACATGCTTGGAAGCTACTGGTGTTTTTGAGGGCATGTGTGTGGGGGAGAGGTGACTTGGTTCCACTTGCATTTGGGAGAATCATTTTGTTGCCTGAATGGATGCTTGATTGGGTTGGTAAGAGACATATAATAGACACACCAACCATCAGGGCTGTAATAGTCTGGATATGAGGAGACAAGGGCCATACAAAGCATGGTGGAAATATTAGAGTGGGAAAGGGCTTATCTGAGGGATGCTGTAAATGGGAGAATATCAAGAGATTGAATATGAGGATGAACCATACTAAGAAGCTGAGGTGCCCCTTGGCTTGTGAGCTGGGTGATTGGGAGGGGTAACCTTTGCAGTAGCAGGAAAGTTTGAATGGGGGAAAGATGATGAGTTCAATTTGGGACACAAGTTCAAGCTTCTTATGGGACATCCAACACAAGATATTTGAAAGTTGGAGATGTGAGACTGGTAGGTGAGCAGAGAGGTTAGGGGTGGATAAGTGGTTTTGAGAATCATCCACAGAGGGAAAAGGATTGAATCCTTGGGAGCTGATGAGATCCTGGGGTGAAACAGTGTAAGAGGAGAAGAGAAGAATCCTGAGGACAGAACCCAGAGGGCTACGTAAATAAGCCGCAAGAGGGATACAGGTCCCACATAGGCTTCTTGATATGATATCCAGTGTTTTCTGATTTTGTGGAGCAGGAATGAGAAGTGACAATAAGTCCCTTTGCATATGTGTGTGTGTGTGTGTGTGTGTGTGTGTGTATTTTTTCTTCCAAGTTCTTGTAAAAAATGCAAGGAAAAATGTTTCCTAAAATTTTGCCTACATTAATCTTAAGGGACCAAGTATTGCTGGGTTCAGGTATTATGCAAGAGCTGAGGCTTCCCCCAGAAAACTGTCTCTTCCTTAGTCTGTCCTTCAAGTTATTGCTTCTCATTTTCACTAGTTTATTTGAACACAAGTACCAAAATCTAGTGAAACATGAAGGGGAATAAAAGATTTACAAAAATGAATAATGAGGCATGAACAGCTGTGTATGTGGTGAGATGTGGAATATCAATGTAAATGGAAAGCTGTGTATCTATATTCTGTGTTGTGCAGGACTGATTTTGGAATTCTCTTTGATCACTGGTGGATGTCATTGCTGTCTACAAAAAGAACAATACAGGGGGGGCAGAGTCAAGATGGCGGAGTAGAAGTAGCACCTTTGAGTGGCTCCAGCTTCCATCTTCACCAATCAATGTAAAAAAGGGACTCTGAACAAACTTTGGAGCTGCAAAACCAACAAAATGGCACAGAGAAGCTAACCTCCCGCTGAGGACAGCCCAGCAGCCCGGCAGGAATTGGCCATCTCGGTGCTCTGGGAGCCAAGCCCAGGCCCGCATGAGCCAGAGGTTTTAGCCCCAGCTAAAACTGACCAGCCTCCAGCTGAAGGGACTCCAGATCAGCAGCAGCTGTGGCCTTTTCCAGAATTATCAACACATAGATTCAAAGGAAAAAGTGAGAGGACAGTGCAGTCTGGATTTTGGGACCCAGTAGTTGGGAGCGTGTCAGCTTTTTCCCCAGGGCGAGAAGACACTGAGATGCCCAGCAAAGCCAGCCAGGGCCACGTGGGAGCTTTAGCTCCTGTTCTGCAGAGGGTAGAGGGACCAAGCAACCATTCTGAGGGGTAATCACTCTTGCTTTAACCTGCTTGGATCTGGATTGCAGTCTAGGGTGGAGGTCCTGGGGTGTGTGACCAGCTTGCCAGAGAGTGTGGAGGCCTCAGAGAGGCCACCCATATAATACCTCTGGCAGCTGAGAAAACACCAGCTTCTGGGATGAAAGCTCCCTTGTCTTATGGCAGAGTCCTGCTGTGGCAAAAAGCCCAGGGGTAAAGTGACTGAGGGGTGATATGACCAAGTAAAGAAAACAAAAAAAATAGAAGATTTCAACATTTGACTCCTATTTAGGGGACAAAAAAGAGCAAAGTACGGAACAGGAGGAAGATAGTGAAGTCAGAAATCCTACACCAAAAGCTTCAAAGGAAAATACAAGCTGGTTACAGGCCACAGAGGACCTTAAGAAGCAGATAAGAGAAGTGGAGGAAGAATTGGGAAGAAAAATGAGAACAATGAAAGAAAATTACAAAATGAGAGTCAACAGACTGACTGAGAAAAATCTCACCTGAAAAAAACAGACTAACTCAAATGGCAAAAGAGGCTCAAAAAGGCAATGAGGAGAAGAATGCCTTCAAAAGCTGAATTTGCCAGATGGAAAAACAATCTCAAAAGCTCAATGAGAAGAATCATTGTTTCAGAATTAGATTGGAGCAAATGGAATCTAATGCCTTTAAGAGGAATCAAGATGTTTTAAACTGATCCAAACACATGAAAGAATAGAAGGCAATTTGAAATATCTCATGGGAAAAACCACTGACCTAGAAAATAGATCCAGGAGACATAATTTAAAAAATTATTGGACTACCTGAAAGCCATGATCAAAATAAGAACCTATAAATCAAACTCCAGGAAGTTCTCAAAGAAAACTGCCCTGATGTTTTAGAACCAAAGGGCAAAATGGAGGTTGAAAGAATCCACCGATCACCTCCTGATAAAAAGGACCCAAAAAGAAAACTTGTAGGAGTATTATAGCCAGGTTTCAGAATCCCCAGATTAATGAGAGAATAGTACAAGCAGCCAGGAAGAAACAATTTGAATATTGTGAAACATAATCAGGATAACTCAGCATCTGGCAACTTCTACATTGAGGGATTGAAGGACTTGGATATGATATTTCAGAGGTCAAAGGAACTGGGATTAAAACCAAGAATCACCTGCCCAGCAAAACTGAGTATCATGTTTCAGGGGAAAATATGGTCATTCAGTGGAATAGAGGACTTTCAAGCATTCTTGATGAAAAAAGCAGAGTTGAATAGAAAATTTGACATTCAGATACAAGAAGCAAGAGAAGCATGAGAAGGTAAACAGGGAAAAGAAATCATAAGGAACTTATTAAATTTGAACTATTAACATTCCTCCATGGAAAAACAATAATTATAGCTGATGAAACTTTTCTCAGTATGAAAAGATTTGAAGGGAATAGAAATATAAATATGTCTATATATGAGGGTATATAGGCATATGAATACATATGTGAATGTGTTTATATGTTTACAGGTATACATAGATAGAGCATATAGGACCAATTTAATAGGAAGGGATGATAGTTACAAGGTGAAAATAAGAGGTGAGAGAGGAATGTAATGAGCGGAGATTGGGAGAGAAAGAATGGGGTAGCTTATCTCATAGAGAAGAGGCAAGGGAAAAGGGTTTCCATGGAGGGGAAGAATAGGAAGGCAAAAGGGAAGGGGTCAACCTTATTCTCATTGAATTTGGCTTTTGGAGGGAACGAAATACACACTAAATAGGGTAACTCACTCTAAAGGAGAGTAGGAGGGAAGGGGATGTGAGGGGGCATGATGGAAAGGAGGGCAGCCTGGAGGGGAAGGAAGTTGGAAGCACCCACTTTTGAAAAGGGATGGGATCAAATTAGAGAATAGAACAAGTGGGAGATGGGATAGGAGGGGGTGAAATATATTCAATCTTTTACAATATATCTACTATTTTATTGTATTGCATTAGCTACACATGTACAACCTACACTGAAGTGCTTATCTTTCCAGAAAGGGTGAGTGACAAGGAAGGAAGGGTATGAATCTGTAGTTCAAAGTTTTAAAATTAAATGTTTAAATATATATATATATATATATATATATATATATACACATATATATATATATACATATATATACACACACACACATATATATATACATATACTATTATTAATATTATTTTACATGTAATTGGGAAATAAGATATACAGGCACTAGGGCATAGAGATCTACCATGCCCTGCTGGAAAAGTGGAAAGGGTTATGGGAGAAAATATGTGATAGAGCAGATTGTATGAGGGGATATCCTATGGGACTGCTATTTTGGGGTGGTGGGTAGGGGAAAAATGGGGAGAAAATTTGTAACTCAAAATCTGGAAGAAATGAATGATGTAAATCAGAAGTTAATAAAGCATTTAAAATGGAAAAAAAAGAACACTACAACTTCTTAATTAAGTTTTCAAGTGATCAGAATTACTTTACTTATTGTTATGATTGCAATTAACTTCAATCAAAACAGTGAATTTTTCCCTTTACATAACAAATTTCATATATATGTATATGTATATATACATATATATATATATTACACATATAAAGCCCTTGGAAAATATGGAAGTTTCTCTTGATGTCATTCCAAAATGGGAGAGGCATGTAGATTTATTCCATGACTGGTATGCCAAGTCGTTACTCAATAAACATTATTAAATGTCTTTTCTATGTGCCAGTCACTGTGCTGTGTGCTGAAAATACAAATATGACAAAGAAAACCAGTTCCTGTCTTCAAGGAGCATATAATCTAATTCGAAGAGATAACCAAGGGAAGAAAAAACTTATAAACAGGAGAGAAGGAAAGCAATGCAGAATGAGCACAACTAGAATATAAATTCAAATAAAATCTCTTGCTATCATTTTTTAACATCAGAAGAATCTTCTAAGTCTGGACATTTCATATGCAGCAAAGTCCTTTATCCACCAAAGCCCAATAAAACACCTTTATATCTTCATTGATCTCTCTTTCAGGCAGTTTGGAGGCACAGTCAGTAGGCCTGGCCCTAGAGTCAAATACACCTGAGTTCAAATTCATCCTCAGACACTTCCTAGCTGTGTGATGCTGGGCAAGTCACTTTTAACCCTGTTTATCTCAATTTTATCATCTATAAAATGAGCTAAATAATGAAATTGCAAATCACTTTAATACCTTTGCCAAGAAAACCCTGAAAGAGGTTATAAAGAGTGGACATGACTTGTATTCTTATAAATTTGACTCAATTCTCTGTATATTTTAGAAATGAGTCCTTTGTCAGAGACATAGGTTGTAAAAGATTCTTTCCCAATCCGTCTTTATAACCTGACTAATGCATAATGTGAAAGTATTTACAGATCCTACACTTGACTATAAGCTGCCATGGGGGGGGGAGGGGAGGGAGGGGAAAAATGTGAAACTCAAGGAATTGTGGAAATGAATCCTGTAAACTAAAAGGGAACAAACAAATTAATAAAAAAAAAGAAAGTAAAAAAAGGAGTGCACATGACTTGAAAATATGCCAACTGAAAAAGTGTCTATGAATTCCAAAATCGGTCCTAGGGAACTGTCAGCTGTCCGTGCTTGTTGCGACCCCTCTCTAGGAGCACACACCTTTGAAAACATTAAGTATGGTGCAGTGGGATTTGAACCATGTATTCCTACCTCCAAGCCTAGGGCTACATGCACAATACTCCCACAATTTGACAAATTACTCTTGGCACAAGAGGTAAAAATACTTTGTGAAGCAATCTGATCCCATGGAAAAGTCATGGCTTTAAAGCCAGCAGCCCTGTGGCCAGCTTCCAAGACTATCGTTTATTACCTATGTTTGATCTGGATTGAATTGCTTTCCTTTCTGAGCCTCAGTTTCCTCATTTGTAAAAGAAGTAAGTTGAGCTAGATGACACCTTAGCACACTTCTGGTTCTAAATCTGTAGTCCCAAGTGAATAATGCTCGTATATTTTGTGATGGATTTGAGGGAACTCAAATACCGTTATTTGTTTATTAATTTCATTTAAACATTGTTATGGGGATTATTCACATGGCATTGAAGATGGGAATAATCTGGATATGTGTCTGTATGTGCTGAACTGATGGACTCAAGAAATGAGAGATCTACCCCCCAAGCACATGTACTTCAGTGTTCGATTTTTCTGAAAGTTGAAAAAGCCACATAGTATTTCTAATTGTGTATGCATGGTTGGCCTGGATACTTTTCAGAAAATGGGGGTTCAAGAAGGAAATGAATAATCAGAAAATGAAGCATAAATTCCAAGAAACAATGCGAAGTCAATCGATAAGAAACAGATAAAGATATAGGAGGCTATTAAGTTACTACTTGTCCAATCTCTGGCAAGTCCCAGCCTCCAAGGGGCTTGATTCCCAACTTCCCTGAGGCCTGATTCCCAGCCTCCCTGGGGCCTGATTCCTAATATGCAAAAGAAGAGATTGGACTTTATGCTTCAAAGACCCCTTTGAGCTTTAAATCTATGATAAAAAAATGTGAGGCCTTCTAGTTCATTGACCTCATTTTACAGGGGAGTCAATAGTCAAGAAAAAGTCATTAAACATTTATCAAGCATCTACTATGTTCAAGGCGCTATGCTAAGCAACACGGATGCAAGTAAGAAAAAGGAAGACAGTTTGTTGCTCTCAAGGAGCTAACCATCTTTTGTTGTTCATGCTTCCTTTGGAAAGAGGATCAATGGCATGACAGGGTGACATCTTGAGTTGTATGTGAATTGGATTTAAGTGAGGCAGACTTGCTTAAAGCCGGCAGCTTCATTATCTTCTTTCAGTCATCAAAGTCCAGTGGCAGTACAAAGTCACGACAAAGCCCAGGATTCAGTGGATGACCTTGGCATCTTGGATGTCTGACTGAGCTCTGAGCACTACACAGTAATTACTTCAGCTGCCTTCATGACTCATTGGAATAAATTATTCTCATATGCCCATCCTGCCAGCGAAAGCAGAGGCTGCATTCTTGGGATAGATAAACCTGTAACTCACCACCTGGTTTGAGGCATAGGAGTAACCCTGGGGCTAGTTTAGCCTGTCTCCCAAGACAGTTTAGCAGGGTGTAGCTAGTGTGAGTGCTGCAACTTCTTGGAGTTACAGGTGAAAGCTGAGGGCCAGGCAGACACTAGGGGTGGATGAGAAACCCTGAAAAGGGCTCAGCAAACGCTCACCACAGAGGCTAGTCCTCCTTGAGCACCTCATATACAAAAGGAGACTCCTTTGAGAAAGGAGTAGGGACTCAGGGGATATTGCACATGGGGCTACAGTGCTCCATAGGGGGAAGTGGTGAAGCCTAGCAGAGCAGCGGATGGAACAAAATGACTTAGAATACTCCAAGTCTTCTCTAAAGCTAACCTCAGAGAGATTACTACCAGGAACTGCAGTCCTCCAATCAAAGGGGAGAGACAACTTTGGGTACTGGGAAGGGATTGAGGACCAAAAGCTGAATCAATCTCTCTGGTTATGGGATTTAGGTGACGAGCTTTTCCTGGGGGAGATGTGATTATCATAGATTTGAACGGAAGGAGAGTAGCTATTGGGGAAAAAACAACAACAACAACAAATGACTTTTTTAATGAGAAAACTAAAGAGGTAAATAAGTGATTTGCCCAGGATCAAGCATCCAAAATAAGAGTATGATGCACATTTAAAATTTTGTCTTTCTAACCCCAAAATGAGTGCTCTATCTGCTCGACCACCTAGATGTCTTTCAAGAGTAGCATCCTGAATTGGAACCAGTAGGGAAAAAATTGTTTCAGAGGTCCAGGTATATGGTTTCAATTCCTGCCCCTTACACATAGTGATTTTATGACCCTGCACACATCTCAATGCTACCAAGAAGCCTATACTTGACAAATTGCAGGCCAATTTTGAATCTGTGCTAAGGGGACTTGCCATACTGGAGTTTTCCATATTGATGAAATCCCCAATAAGGACCAAGTAGGCATTGCTGTCACATGACAGAATTCTTGTTAACATTCTCAAAAACTCATTATGACCGCACAGATTTTTGTGTCTGTCATTTTCTTTCTTATTTTCCTGGTCATTAGAATATGCTTCAATTTATTTCATAATGAGCTATTATATGGCTCTCCTGTGTATGCTTCCTCATTTTTTTAGCCCTCCCTACTTAACATGAACATTTGGAAGAAATAGCAGTACAATGCAGGTCTATGAGAGGCACTAAATTAAAATAGTAAGTAATCACTTCCTTTCTGAGAGACAGCAAAAGATGGTGACTTCGTCAAAGGAACCACAAAGTCTAGCAAAGAATGCCAATGAAAGCAGATAATTCTGTCAAAAGTGGCATGAGAGCAGAGGCCTTTCGTTGGTTTGTCAGAGGTGAGAGTTCTTGGAAACTGGTAAGTTGCTGATATTTTATTTGGACAGTGATAATGCATTATGGCCCTTGGCCATGTTGTGCCGGCTTTGAGACTGAATCAATGCCTTGCCACATAGCCTAACACATCCTGAAACTCTCACAAGCTATGATCAATCCCATGATTAAATGATTTTTGTCTTCTATTATCCCTTCCTCTCTGGCTTCCTTACAAAGGAGAACACCTTGATTCTCTCACTCCTTCTTTATCTTCTCATCTCTTCCTACTTCTCTATCGCCCCTTCTCCAGAGGTAATTGCTCCCTTAATGTGCCTAAAAGGAGGGACACAGGCAGAGGATACTAATTTGTGTTGGATTTAATGTCAACTTAACTTGGGAAAATCTCTGTATTGTTGCTTTCTTCTTTTTAGTTTCAGGGTTTTTGTTTACTTGCTTTAATTTTATTGCTTGGTACTCACATTTGAAGGTTTTATTGCCTTGGTCTCTACTTAGTGGTAATCAAGGCCACATCAAAAGGTCACATATCAAAATGAGCAGTCTATTTGCTTATCAAAATGAAGGCTTGTTTTGGAAAAAAAACATGAAACAATTTAAAGGGGTTTTCCTCAAATGTTAAAAAAAAGTCACAGTTTTCTTCAAATTCCAGGTATATCTTCTTTTATTTATTTTTTCTTTTCCTTTGTAACTCTGATATTTACAGTCATATAACTAATATGTAGTTATCTGCTCAATAGACTTCAATTAATACCATTAATGTAAATAGTATTTCTTCATTCCAGAAACATTAAAAAAAAATTGGAGAACTGAAAAAGGTAGCTCATTCCTTTTTTTAAATTTTTTGCAAGTCATGCAATTATGTGAAAAGGGACAAAATTCTTGCCAGACTGGACTGGCTTTTTTTTTTCAGGAAGGTCAAATATTATTGGAGGAGATTTCTCAATATGGAATGGACTGCCTTTTTTCAGGAGTCTGCTGAAGTCAAATTGTTTATGACTCTTATGAGCATGGGAGACTGAAATGTCAAACTGGTAGCAGAGATATATGTTAATGTTTGTATTTTTCTAAATGTTGAAGTCTTATCGGAAAGAAAAGGACCCAGGTTGACTTAAATCTCTTATAAAACAGAAGTGATACTCAGTAAATATTAAATACTGTGGTAATTGCTTGATAACAGAATTATGCTATTTTTTCATTATACTTTTACTGTTTTAAAACTATATGTAAATACTCAACCCTCATATTTAATACTCAGAGGATAAACTAATGATGCTGCTGATGGTAATGATTTAAATAATTATTCAACAAGCATTTGTGGGAGGCATTGGGGGAAAATACTTAAAAAAATACTTCCCCTCCCCCCAAAAAAAACTTTCTTATAACAATTATATGACATACATGTTGTAATCACATCCATTTTACGTGTCCGAATATGACATCCAGAAGGAATGAATGATTCACCCATGGAAAATCAGTGTATGGTAATTATATGAAGATTGCCATGAACCCAGGTATTTCTCATTTTAGTTTGAAATCTCTAACCACTATCTCACACAGCCTTCATGCTATGTATGCATATAGTACTTTGAAGTTTGTCAAAACAAAAGAAAACAATTTTAAATGGATGATCTCATTGGAGCCACACAACCTGCCATGAGATAGGTCCTGTACATATCACATTTCACAGAGGAAGCAATTGAGGCTCTTAGAGGGGAGGTGATTGGCTCAGCATCGCACATGTCTTAAATCTGAGGCAGATTGTTCATCATGTTGCTGTGACTCTAGGGCCTGTGTCCTATCCCATACACCATGCTTTATGTTTCCTAATAATGTCTGCAAGCATAATGAGGATTATTTTTAGTCTCCATTTGTTATGGCACTAATTGATTCTTTGAGTTCTAACTCATTCAAAGAGTTTTGGTGAGAATTTAGTATTTGACAAGTATAAGTTATTTTAAAATGTTTGAAGCAATTTACATATACTTCAATTGCATCTCCCAATATATATGGAATGTATACACTAGAGAATGACTGGTCTCATTTTATAGGCGAAAAACATTAGATTAGAGAAGGTGACATCCAAAGTCACACAGATACCATGAGTTAGAGATGAGATTCTAACTCATATTTGCCCAACTCTTAGTCCTATACTCTTGCAATATGTCATATGACTTTTCTAAAAGCGTCTCTGTGATTGAGCTAAGTCAGCCAGCTGATTAAATGGCCAGTTGAACACTTTAAGGAATTTATTGGTACACAAAATCCAATTTAAGGAAAGAATTCCTGTAGATGCCAGCATGTGAGGTGAACATAGAATGAAATTGGTTTTCTGAAATGTAGAGGTAAGTAAATGATTTATTCCACACCTGTGGGACAACTTGTTGAAAATATCAGCAATGGGATATGGATTGCTAAGTTTGGTAAAGTACAATCAATGGGAGAAATGTGGGGAAATATCTGGAAAGATAAAATGGATCCATATCGTGAGGGTCATCAAAGGCCAATCTGAAGATTTCTTTGTTACCAAATTGTCAAAGAGGAGTTCATGGTTGTTTCTGACAAGGGAAGTGAAATGAATAGCTCTATGCCTAAGGAATATTCTGATGTGATAATGTATCACTGACCTTAAAGTGAACCAAAGAGACATGTGGACAACTATAGGAAAAAGGCACCTATTAAAAATGGCTATTTGGCTCTGATGATCTCATTGATTACACACATTATTTATAGCAGTGAAAACAAAAATTGGGATCTTGTCCCATGGTTCTGTGTGTAATGGGGCAGACAGGGCAATGCCTGGAATCAGGGAGATCAAATAGGAGTTCTGCTGAAATAGTTCAGAAGAGCTGGTTATGACCTGATCTAGCATGCTGACTCTGTGAAGGGAATGAGGCAGATATAAGAGACGACAAAGAAACAAAATGGAGCCATCTTAGCAACTGATTGGATATAGAATTTGAGAGAAAGAATGTAGAGAAATTAATGTAGATTGTAAAAGTACACAAATAAGAAGGTATTCATCTTTCCTTGTGAAAATAATGGTGTTGGGAGACAGCAACCAGTCTGGCATTGGATTATTGGAAAAAAAAAAATCATAGACGTATTTGACAAAGTCGTCATAGGATAAGATAAGGGAACAAAGGAAGTGATTTCTTCCATGTATGTTATGTCTTTATGCACACATATATTTACTAAGTGTATGATAACAGACAGACAGCATTGGCTTTAGAATCAGAAGACCCAGACTTGTCTCCAGCTCTGGTACTTCAATGCAAAGTGATCCTGGCGAAGCCAAAACTCTTGTGATATTATGATCCTAAATGTAAACTTTTCTTGTAGTATTTGCAGTATCTTTTTTTTTCAAATGATTGTTATGGGTATTCAAGTGAATTCAATGAACATTTATTAAGCATATAATTAATGAGTTTACTGTTCTGTAGTTGGTATCAGAAATACAGAAAAAGGCAAATGAACAAGTAACACAAACCTTCCCAAGGCTTCCAGTCCATTGAGGGAAACAATGAGACACATAATATGCAATGTGAGTGGAAACAACAGCATTCTGCTTCACAGAGAGCCATTCCTCAAGTTTCACCATGAAAATTTACACCTGGGAAATAGACACATACATCAGGATTTAATTGTTGTGTTGATTGCCAAAAACTAATGAATTAATAGAGAGGATGTTATCAATGAAAATTCACCTTCCAAGTGAGTCATGTATACATTTTTTTTTCTTGAGAATCAGATGCTAACCATTTAATAGCACAAGCTTCATAGATAAGCATATACACATAAATACAAGCTGATTTGGTGGAAGGGCAAAAGCAGTTAGGAAGAGATCAATAAATACATCCTGTAGGAGGAACTATTTAAATAGCTTTGAAGGAAATATGCAATTATAAGAGGCATAGGTAATGGGCCTTCTAAGCATGAGCCAATGCAAAGGGCTAGGTGTGGGAGTGCTTTTTGTATAGTAAAGCAAGAAGGTGAGTATATCTTGGACCAAAGAGACCATTAATGAGGGTAACTCATAATAAAGCCAGACAAAAGAGAGCACATATTGGAAAGGGCATCCAATGCCAAATTGAGTGGTTTATATTTTATCCCAGGGATAAGAGGAGGCCACTAGAGTTTTTTTTAAGGACAATGACCTAGCCATGCTTCCATTTTAGAGAAATCATTCTTGCAGCCATGCAGAAGGCTCAGTGTAAAGGGAAAACACTTGAAAGAGAGGCCAATTAAGAGGCAATTTCAATAGTCTAGGAAATAACTATTAGGAGGATAAACTGACATCATACACATGAAGTCTTCTGCAAGCTTGAAATTATTTAAAAATTGGAGTTATCATTATTATCATTTTATTTTTCACTTGAAAAATAGTTTTCTTCTTCAGTAAAGATATAATACTTTCATCTGATACAGTTACATTATTTTACTGAAGAAAATATACACTGATGATACAAGAAATGGACCCCTACCTTTTTCTTTTAACTGAGACAATCTCATTTTCATCCATATGAACCAATTCAACAGAACAAAATAGGAAACTACCCAAGGTTCAGATTATAGCGTGATTCATCATTGCTCCTTTATGATGTCTCCAGTGTTTACTGACCCAACAAGAGGTTAAATGCTGGTAGCTCAATTGAAGAAGAAAAGTTTTCTTCTCGTTGCTAGAAGATTTGTCTTGTTATGGCTTTCAGCCTAGTGGCCCATGACATGGTATTTGGTTCCATTTTCTACGCATGCTGTTTCCAGAACCCCTCCTGTTTCCAAAAGGAAAACAAGGCTCAGCCGGGCTTGAATGGAAGCTGGAATTTTCTTCTCAGTGGAGGACACTAATGTGAACATAAAACAGATTTAGAAGGCAAAATTGGATACAGCTGTTCCCCACAGAGTTGCTCAGCATAGTCTGCCATATGTAGCTATCTCTCTATGTGTGTGCTCTCCTTGCTTGATTGAAAGCAGACTAACAAAGTGGCCCCGATCTGATCTATCAAAAGGAATGAAATATACTCTAGCTATATGAGTAACAAACACTAGGGATCCATTTCATCCCTCTCACCCAATGACAGTCATTTAAAAAGCAATATTAGAATCATTTACCAGATATATGTATGTGTTTATACACATAGGGAAAATGTGAGAGAGCCCTATGATAGAATAGCATTAGTGTTCACATATGCCCGTTATATATGAAAATTAGGTTAGAATTAGATTAGAAAATATGATACATGGCACACAGAAAACTTTTGTAGCATCTGTTTTAGGATTATATTGGATTACTTTGAAACAGGTCAACAGAGGGGCAGAGACAAGATGGCACCGTAGAAGCAGGACCTCTGAGTGGCTCTGGCTTCCACCTTCCCCAATCCATGTAAAAGTGGACTCTGAACAAACTTTTGAACTGCAGAACCCATAATATGAAAAAGAGAGGCTAACCTACCGCTGAGGACAGCCTTGCAGGGCAGAAGGAATTGGCCAACACAGTGCTCTGGGAGCCGAGCCTAGGTCCACGTGAACCACAGATTTTAGCCCCAGAGCCAGCCTGATCACCCACCAGCTGGAGGGACTCCAGAAGAGCAGCAGAAGTGGGCTTTTCCAGAATTATCAAAACATAGATGCGAAGGACAAAGTAAGAGGTCAGTGCAGTCTGGACGTTGGGACTCAGGAATTGAGGGTGCATTTTCTTTAGCCCCCAAAGTGAGAAGCTGCTGAGAGCCTGGAACAGCCAGCCAGCACCACATGGAAGCTTCAGCTCCTGGCCTGCAGAGTGTAGGGGGACCAAGCGACCAGTCTGAGGGGTAATCGCTATTGCTTTAACCTTCTTGGATCTGGATTGCAGTCTAGGAGGTGCTGGGTTGTGTGACCAGCTTGCCAGAGTATGTGGAGGCCTCAGAGAGGGCACCCAACCAACACCTCTGGCAGCTGAGAAAACCCCAGCGTTTGGAATGAAAGCTCCCTTGTCTGGTGGCAGAGTCCTAATGTGGCAAAAAGCCCAGGGGTCAAATGACTGAGGGGTGACATGACCAGAAAGCAAAGAGAATATTCCAACATTAGACTCCTATTTTGGGGACAAAAAGGATCAACGCACAGAACAGGAGGAAGACAGTGAAGTCAGAATTTATGCACCAAAATCTTTAAAGGAAATGCAATCTTGTTAGCCACCATAGAGTACCTTAGGAAGCAGATAATAGAAGTGGAGGAAAAATTGACTAGAAGAGAAAGAAGAATGATGCAAGAAAATTATGAAATGAAAGTCAACAGCCTGATGGAGAAAAATCGCACCTGAAAAAATAGACTGACTCAAATGGGGAAACAGGCTCAAAGAGGCAATGAGGAGAAGATTGTCTTAAAAAAAGCCTAATTTGCCAGGTGGAAAAAAGAATCTCAAAAGCTCACTGAGGAGAATCATTGCTTCCGAATTAGATTGGAGCAAATGGAAGCTAATGACTTTATGAGAAATCAAGATGCTGTTAAACAGATCCAAACAAATGAAAGAATAAAAGGCAATGTGAACTATCTCATGGGAAAAACCACTGACCTAGAAAATAGATCCAGGAGACATAATTAAAAATTATTGGACCACCTGAAAGCCATGATCAAAGTGAGAACCTAGAAATCATCCTCCAGGAAGCTCTCAAGGAAAACTGCCCTCATTTTTTAGAACCAGAGGGCAAAATAGAGATTGAAAGAATACACTGATCACCTCTTGAAAAAGATCCCAAAAAGAAAACTCCTAGGAATATTATAGCCAGGTTTCAGAACTCCCAGATTAAGGAGAGAATATTACAAGTAGCTAGGAAGAAACAATTTGAATATTGTGGAAATACAATGAGGATAACACAGAATCTAGCAGCTTCTACCCTAAGGGATCGAAGGGCCTGAAATAGGATATTCTGGAGGGCAGAGTATCTGGGATTACAACCAAGAATCACCTACCCAGAAAAACTGTGTATCAAATTTCAGGGGAAATAATGGTCATTCAGTGGAGTAGAGGACCTTCAAGCATTCTTAATGAAAAAAAGAAACAGAGTTGAATAGAAAATTTGACATCCAGATATAAGAAGTAAGAGGAGCTTGAGAAAGTAAACAGGGAAAAGAAATCATAAGCCACTGATTATATATATATATAGATATATAGATAGATATAGATATATAGATAGATATAGATATATAGATAGTTATAGATAGATAGATATAGATAGATACACACAAACACACACACACACACACACACACACACACACATATATATATATATATATACATATATGTCTATATCAGAGGATATGTGGGATTATGAATGCATGTGTGAATGTGTGTATATATGCTTACAGTTATACATAGATAGAGTGCATAGGACCAATTTAATAGGAAAGGATGATACATAAAGGAGAAATTAAGAGATTAGAGAGGAACATAATGAGAGGAGATGGAGAGACACAGAATGGGGTAAACTATCTCATAAAGAAGAGGCAAAGGAGAAGGGGATGAGGGTGGGTGATGGAAGGGAGGGCAGGCTGGGGGGAGGGATGTTGGAAGCACTCACTTTTGAAAATAGACCGGATCAAAGTAGAGAATAGAACAAGTGGGAGGTGGGATAGGAGGGAGAGGGGGAAATATAGTCAGTCTTTTACAATGCATCTACTATGTTACTGTTTTGCATCAGCTACACATATACAACCTATACTGAACTGTTTATCTTCTCAGTAAGGGTGGGTGACAAAGGAGGAAGGGAATGAATCTGGAATTCAAAGTTTTAAAATAAAATGTTTTCACACACACACATATGTAAATATGCTAATATTAAAAAATAAAATACGTAAAAAGAAACAGGTCAACATAAAAAACAATTTTCTTTTAGTTTGCTTGGAAAATGCATGCCAGTATACATACAGTTTTTGCTACTATGTCTTTCTGAATTAGGATGACTTCTACAAATTAGGGTAGACCAAGAAGACAACTGAGCAAAATTTCTTAGATTGGCAATCTATGTCAATTCTCTTTCCAACTTGGCCTGTCAGAAACTGTGTTAAATACAAATAAAGACCAAAAAATCCCTGACCTTCAAGAATTCCAGTGTCTAAGAAACATAGCTTTTACAACTAAACAAAAAACAAAAACAAACCAAAAAAAAAAAAAAAACAACAAAAAACAAGCAACATACCCTTTAATTTGGAAAGAACCAAGAGAAGGGATGAGAATCAATGTGACATGGGAAAGGCTTCAAGAAAAATGTCAATTTTCTTGGGATTTGAAGAAGATCATAGAAGTCAAAAAGCAGAGATGAAAAGAGAAAGCATTGCTGTAATGCTGGACAGAAGAGAAAATTGGCAGAATCTGAAATTGAGTATCTCCCCCTGCCCCCCCCCCAGGTCACTGTGAATGGCTGAAGCTTCCTTAATGAAATTGAGAAAATAAAATTATGGGTTATATAATGTTGTCAGTTGGCAAAGCTGAAGACAAAGTCTCTGCCTTTGGGGAAAAAGCAGCTTAGCTGGTTTAAGTCATTTCTGGGGTTATTTGCTTGTTGATGTTTTTAGACTGTAAATCCAACATTCCTTTGTTAAATAGAAGTGGAGGATTAGACATGTCTGAGGAGACATTTGAACAATTAATAATTATACAGTAATTAGTTTTTGGATATGGAAAGGAGATTATAGATATTGTACAGAAAAATACCTTTTTTACAGCTAAAATTCTCTTCAAGGCCAATTATACTAGCCATAGCTGAAAAGGAGAATTCTCAGAAGTATTCCTAACTAGTGTTCCTCCACCCATTGCTTGAATACCTCCAAATAGAGGGAGACCTACATTGTCCATTCAGCTCATTTTAAGCAGACAAAACATTCCTAAAGAAGTTTAATAATTTGTTGAATTTAATGCAGCTAAGGAATAATGGATCAAGCATTTGCGTCCATTCTTCAAAACTCTTCATTCAGTTCACTTTCAATTACCACCCACTACCTAAATCTTCCAACTGGGGCTGTTCATGGGAATACATAGCTTCATTCTGATTGCTGGTCTTTCTTTCTGAAGGCTCTACTTAATTGGTTGGTTGGTGGTTTTTAAATGAAGACAACTTTGCTTTGAAACACTGTGAATGGTTATTGATGGATCTCAAGTTCTGAAGTGAGTATAGGGTTGTGAGTAGCTCCAAGAATGCATTAATAATATCTAATATAGTGATAGCTCTGTGTGTGTTTCCTCTTTTTGCTTATTAGGAGAAAGAAATAAATTCTAATTCTTGTTGCATTATCAAATGTCCCTGATTCTATATAGCACAACAAAAAAGTAAAACTTACAGCTAGAACTGCAAATACTATTCGGTTACTGAAGTGCTGACCCAGAACAGCATAACAAGGCATTGGCTTTTTCCTCCCTGAAGTCACATTTACTGGGACTCATAGTATGTTTCTCTGGTTGTCCATGTCCACAGATGTTGTGACAGTTCCTGTGTTTCCACCACAGGTCCCTGTTTTAGGGGCATCTCAGTTATAAGATCAAACTTCTCCTACTCCAGCAGCCTCAGGTCTCATTCTTGGACAAAGTGAGTCCATCCTGTCTATGACTGCATCTCCTTACTCCGTAACTGGATTTGCTACAGGGAAAAGAACTCCTGGTTATACTAATGTTGTTGTTGTTGTTTTAGAAAGTTTCATTTCTAAAGAACATTCAATTTTATAGAAAATACTTTTTCAAACATATCCCTCTGCAGCACGCAGGTAGAATTTAATATGGTCTTGTACTCTACAAATGATAAACACAATGGGACCTTCTATTATCTCCATCTTTTAGTCAATTGTGAAATCACAGAGATGTGGCTCATTGCACAATATCACTTATCAGTACTCATCCACGAGGCCCTCAGGCCACGTATAGATGACTCTCATAAGGGCTTCATAGAGCTGAGAAGAATGCAAAGGAAGTCTGTGACAGACTTTATAGAGAATTAGTCTGTAAACCAAGACGTCTTTGGTTGACAACCAGGCACCC
The DNA here is from genome assembly GCF_028583685.1 of Petaurus breviceps papuanus. NCBI lineage: Eukaryota > Metazoa > Chordata > Mammalia > Diprotodontia > Petauridae > Petaurus > Petaurus breviceps. Next base: position 2,324,192 of record NW_027185852.1, on the reverse strand, counting down.
TGCCCATGCTAGCTACGAGACTGTGGATAAGTCCTTTAACTTCTCAGTGATGTAGGCAGACTTCAGGGAATATAAATTGTAAAGAAGCTGCTGAACACATTGTTTGAAGGACTATCGTTATGTATGCAAGTGCTCAAAAGCAAGGAGTTTAAAAGTCCATACTCTAACTCTCTATGTGAGAAAATCATAATAGAGTTTGATAGCTACTGTTCCACCAGTCACATCTATTTTCCTTTCTCTTCTCTTCCCTTCCCTTTTCTCCCCTCGCTTCCTCTGCCCTCCCCTCCTCTCCTCTTGTTTTCTCTTTTCTCTTTCTTTCTTTCTTTCTTTCTTTCTTTCTTTCTTTCTTTCTTTCTTTCTTTCTTTCTTTCTTTCTTTCTTTCTTTCTTTCTTTCTTTCTT
>NW_027185852.1:2153672-2323391 GCF_028583685.1 Petaurus breviceps papuanus | reverse complement strand
TTTCTTTCTTTCTTTCTCTTCCTTTTTTCTTATCTTTTTTTTTCTTTTCAAGAAACCTATGACTTTTTGAATGTTAAAATACAATGACAAAAGTCCTTAGATGGCTTTCAAGTTAAGAAACCACTTACTCATGGGCATGGGAAACAAACCTTGAGTAAAATAGAATAACAAAAGATGAGGAGAGTCACTCTGGTCTCCTAAGCCCTTAAGGAATTAATAATTCCTCATTCACAGCCATGGACTAATAGTCACAATGGAGAGCAGAAGCCACACAGGGAGACTTGTAGCTTCAGTCTCTCTTCTTTGTAGGTGCTCACTTGGTGCTCAGGAGCTGCCCCCTCTGTTGCTTCACCCATGCCTCATGAAAGGCAGCCTACTTTATTCCTACTGTATGCTATTTTTGAAGGTTGAATATACTCTCCACTTTCTTCATTATACTTATCTTATTCCTCTTACACAGGTCTTACATATCATCCTCCTTGTCCCAATTATCTTCTCTATTAACCATAATACTAAGACCAATTTATTTTCCCACATCTTAGTTATCACCATGTAAAGCCACGCATGAGCAGCTTTCAATAGGACTGCTGCTGTGAACAGCTTTCAAGGTTATGATTGCATAGTATAGTGAGATTTCTATTTATTCAATAACAAACAGAGCAAAACATTCATAGAAAATCAAAATGCAGCATTCACCATGCCACACACTCATCAACTTATCACTAAAATGGCCACATAGTTTTTACCAAAGTGTTCATATAGTTTTAAACAAAGTTCATTCATTTAGTCAGTCACAAAATCCTTAATTCTATCACAAAGTACAAAAGTCCAAGTTCACCCATAGGTCACAGTAAATCATAAAGTTCTCAGTACACAGTATCTAAGTAAAGTCTTCTTTCAGCTTGACTCAAGGCTGGCTCTCAGCTTCCATGGTTCCTCTTCCATGGTCCCAGCTCCAACTGTCACCTGGGTTCAAAGGCGGGCAGCTCCCAGTTCTTTGTCCAGCTCCTTGTCCAGTTCTTCATCCAGTACCCATTCCATATTGAAGTTCACAATGTCTAGTCCACCTCAAGTCCTTCACAGTTGCTATTTCTGGAAAGACAAAGCTTGAGAGAACCACAATAATATTCATACACATTTCCAGCAACATCATCAATTCACTATTTGCCTGTGAAATCAACTCAGACCCACCAACAAAGTCTGAGAACTCAACATAAATCATCAACATAGAAATCAATGCAGGCCCACAAACAAGGTCCAAGAGGTCAGCACAAATCATCAGCAAAATCCCAGTACCTCCAAAATTCTCCTCCAGGACTTCTGTAAACATACAACCATAAAATCCTCTTTCAGGACTTCCATTAAGTTGCCAGGGATTCTGTACAAAGTATCACAAACAAACATCAACACAGACAGAGCAGATAAACAGAGTATCTGGATACTGCATGTTTTCTCCTTCTTGACTCTGCCACCACAAGAGTTCTCTTCTCAGTTCTGCTGTCTCTAGCATGGGTTTGACCTTATATATGGTCATTAGCTCCTCCCCTTAGTTTTGACTAATGCTTATAATCTCCTTACAGTGGATTAAAAAAATCCTTCCTAGAAAAAGTAGTTTTTGTTTTCCTTGGATTTGTTTTTGTTTGCTTATTTGTTTGTTTACTAAGAGGTAGTATATATTGAGTATAGGATAGCTACATATTGCCTGTCTGCCCACTTTTCCAGTTTTCTTAAAATTTCCTTCATCCATACAATCTATGATCCAGACACATAAGTCTACTTGTTACTTAAATACATCTTGTCATTTCCCACTTCTAAGTCTCTGTATTGTTTTCCCCATATATACAATGTTTTTTCTGCTCATCTCTGCCTTTTAATTTCCCATACTGCCTTTCAGACTTTTCTCAGTTTTATTGTTCACAGGTTACCTTTACAATCTCTCCACTTCCAAGTACCTTCCATCTGAGATTTCTTTCCACCTCCTCTCTATATATTATGGAATGGACAATCATTGGATAGTAACACAGACTTACCATCACAAAATCCTGTTCACATTGGCAAGCCAGGTTACTGATATTTCTCTTATTAGGCGTCCTAGGAGGCCTTGATAATTGATTCATTCAATGAATACATAAACATGTACATAATTATATGCTTATTATTTTTCCTCAGTAAGTCAATGAGTTTTTTTTTTCTTGGCTTTTTTCCATATCCACAGTCCTAAGTATAGTACTCATTTACACACAGAAAATGATACATACTTCTTGACTTATTGCCAAAAAGCATTCAAAAATTCATTTTTTTAATTTTACAAATGATTGGTTATTGATTAATGTATTCTTTGCCATAATTCCAAAACTTTGACTTGGTCCAAACTTTTGAACCATGGTATTGTCAAAATTCTTTAGCCTGGCAAAACTTTTAACCAGATATCCATGTCCTGGATGGACACCTTGCTTAAATTCTTTTAAAATGGCATTAAACTAACAAAATCTGAGGAAAAATTTCAGTTACACAAGAAATGGAAGGTCAGGGGAGAATAACATCAAAATCACCTGTTCTCAAAAGAATAAGAAAAGTGTCATCTCCTGGAAAGAAGTCCAGTTGCCTCTAGATCCAGCAATCTCACTCATAATAAGCAGCATCCAAGAAGTTGTCAGCAAAACGTTTGTCATGAGGATGTTGAGAAGTTTCTTCTGCTTTAATCTTTCCAGATTATTGTCCACACTTTCATAAAAATGTGAAGTCTAGTCTTTCAGGTGGGTTTATTCCTATAATGGCAGCAGGTTTGATGTATTTACACAATCGGATGTGTCTCCCCAAAATTGAACTTATACAGGAACTAACAATACCTAAGGCATTCTTTGTACTTGAGTATCTTGGGTTTAATATAATGGCACACTAGTGAATGAGATGCTCATAAGGCATAGGATAAAAAGAACTAATAGATCAGCAAGTCAATCAACAAACATTTATTGTGATCACTATTTACCAGTCACTTTGCTAATCTCTAGGGATGGAAATAAAGGCAAAATGAAAACAGCAACAGCAACAACAGCAATTAAGCATCAGTCTCTGCCTTGCATGGAGCATCCATTCCACAAGAAGATACACATGCAAATGACAACATGCATAGGCAATAAAGAAAATGAAGTGGAAAGTAATGAAAGAGAAAGGCAGACATCCAGGCTGGGGAATAAGGAATCCTATTGAAGGTAACCTCTGAATGGAGTCGACAAAAAGCAAAGGAAGCTAAAAGGTGGAGATGGATGAGCAGAGCACTCAGAGAGGAGGGGACAGCCAGTCACAAAGTAATTGAGAAAGATGAGAAATGGAGTGTTGTGTTTGTTCTACTAAAAATAGGCCATGGAAGCTATTTTTTAGAATACATGGAAAAGGGTAAGATAAAACAAACAAAAAAAAAAGATTAGATGGGAAGGAAGGGCCCTGGTTTGGAAGAACCTTAAATGCCTAAGAAAAGACATATTTGATATCAGGCATAGTAGTAAACCTCTAGATCTCACATAGAAGAGTAGCATGGGATGAAACAGACTTTATTAAAATTTCAATGGCAGCTTAGTAAAGGAAGGATTGTAATGAGGAGAGTATTGAACAGTGGGAGAGTGGAGCCAAGATGGCAGAAAGAAACAAGGAAGTTGTCTGATTTCTCCCCATTTTGCAAAGCAAAAAATATTAAATCAAGCCTTAAAAGAATTTTGGATTGATAGAATTCAAAAGCAAATGTCTAGTCCAGATAACTTAAAGAGAAGTCAGGAAATGTCTGTCTCACTTGAGAGCACAACCCTGTGAAGGCAATGTCTAGGTAAGCCAGTGGGAGACTATTGGCCAAAGTACATATCCGCAACCAAGGCCCTGCAGTTCTGCTTCAGCAGACCAGTTGCACAGTAGGTCTTCTATGAGACCTCTAGCCCAAGTGAAGCAGAAAAACTGCCAACCCTGGAACCCAGGGCATAACAGTTGTTACTAGACCCAGCCAGCCTAGGGAAATGTGCCAGCCCCAATAGCCCCAGAAGAGGAATTAGTGACAATACCCCTAGCCCTATTGCAAGAACAATGCAACAACACCTCCTGTGTCCCAGAGGCAGAGCGCATTTTTTTCTTTTTTTTTTGTTTTGTTTTTTAATGAGCCAGGAAGAAAGAACCCTTGACCAAAAAACAAAAACAAAACTCCTGTGGGGACAGGGAGGATCAATACACCAACTCAGAAGAGGATAACGATGGCAATACACCTACATCCAAAACCTCAAAAGGGAATACGAATTCCTCCGAAGTCTAAACTCCTTCTTAGAACAGCTGAAACAGGATTTGAAAAACAAAGAAGAGAAACAGAAGAAAATTTTGGCAACTAAATGAGAGGTATGCAAGAGAGAATCAACTTCTTGGAAAAGAAAGGATGAAAATCTATTGAAAAAAAATTTACCCAAAAAATACAATTGGCCACACTGAGGTGGGAGATATGTTGATGAATGCACTGAAGAAAATCTTTTAAAAATGCAATTAGTCAAATGGAAAAGAACATACAAAAATTCCCTGAAAAGAAAACTCTTTAAGAAGTAGAATTGGTCAAATGGAAAAGGAGGTGCATAAGCTAACTGAAGAAAATAATTCCCTAAAATTGGAGCTGGGGAAGTGGAAGCCAGTGACTATATAAGAATCAGTCAAACATCATTAAGAGAATGGGGAAAAATAGAAGAAAATGTAAAATACTCTATTGGATAAACCCCTGCCTGGGAAAATAGATGCGGGAGAGATAATTTAATTTTGTTGGACTTCATAAAACACAAGAAAACAATGACAACACCAAGAACAATCTGGGCAGGATCTTTTGAAGGAAACCACCTTGATACCCCAGAATCAGAGAATAAAGTATTAATCCAAAAAATTCACTGATCACTTCCTGAAAGATATCCCAAATTGAAAACTCCAAGGAATATTGTAGCCAACTTCTAGAACTATCAAATGAAAGAAAATGCTGCAAGTAGACAGAAAGAAAGAATTCAAATATCAAGGAGCCACAATCGGGTGGCTAGGTGGCTCAGTGAGTAAATCGCAAGCCCTGGAGTCAGGAGAACCCAAGTTCGGTTCCAGCCTCAGACACTTACACACACACACACACACACACACACACACACACAAACACACACACAAAACTAGCCATGTAACCTTGGGCAAGTTACTTAACCCCAATTGCCCTCCAAACAGGGGAAAAAAGAGCCACAATCAAGGTTAAATAACAGTAAGCAACTTCATCAATGAAGAATCAAAGTATTTGGAATATAATATTCCAAAAGGCAAAGGAGGTTGGATTACAAACAAGAATCAATGATCAACAAAATTGATCATAACTCTTCAGGGGAAGAGATGGATATTCATTCAACTGAAGACTTGCAAAATTTCCTAATGAAAAGACCAGAGCTTAAGAGAATATTTGATTTTCAAATACTAAGTATGATATTTAAAAACTAAAGAGAAACATAAAGAGCTAAATATGAAAGAAACAACAACACCATAGTCTTCAATAAAGTTAACCTTTTCACATTCTTACATAGGAAGTTGACATTTTTTACTCTGAAGAGCTGTATGACTTTAAAGCTTGCAAAAAAATATGAATTGATTACAGGCCATGGAGGAGCTCAAGAAGAATTTTGAAAATCAAGTAAGAGAAGTGTAGGAAAAATTGGGAAGAAAATGAGAATTATGCATGAAAATCATGAAAATCAAGTCAAAAGCCTGCTAAATGAGACCCAAAAAACACTGAAGAAAATGACACTTTAAAAATAGACTAACTCAAATAACAAAAGAGGTCCATAAAGCCAAAGAGGAGAAGAATGATTTAAAGCCTGTATTTACCAGATGGAAACGGAATTTCAAAATGTCACTGAAGAGAATAACTCTTTTAGAATTACATTGGAGAAACTGGAAGGTAATGACTTTATGAGAAATGAAGATATTATGATTATTTTTTTTCAAATGCTTTATTGACTTCTGATTTACATCATTCATTTCTGCCAGATTTTGAGTTACAAATTTTCTCTCCATTTTTGCCTACCCACCGGCCGAAAATTGTAGTCCCACAGGATTTCTGCTCTCCCCCATATTTTCTCCCAATACTCTTTCGACTTTTCCAGTGGATCTCTATGCCCCAGTGTCTGTTTATCTTATTTCCCAATTACATGTAAAATAATGTTAATAATAGTAAGTGTGTGTGTGTATGAATATTTGATTTTAAAACTTTGAATTCCAGATTCATTCTTTTCCTCCCTTGTCACCCACCATTACTGGGAAGATAAGCAGTTTAGTATAGGTTGTACATGTGTGGCTAATGCATAACCATAACATAGTAGATATATTGTAAAAGACTGACTATATTTCCAGCCCTCCTATTCCACCTCCCACTTGTTCTTTTCTCTACTTTAATCCTGTCCCTTTTCAAAAGTGGGTGCTTCCAACTTCCCTTCCCCCAGCCTGCCCTCCCTTCCATCATCCCTCCCATCCATAATCCCCTTCCCCTCCTACTCTCCTGGAGGGGGAGATACCCTATTTAGTGTGTATTTCATTCCCTCCTCAAACCAAATTCAATGGGAATAAATTTGACCCATTGCCTTTTGCCTTCCTATTCTTCCCCTCCATTGTAACCATTTTCCCTTACTTCTTTTATAAAAGATAGTTTACTCCATTCTGCCTCTCCTAATCTCCTCTCATTATATTATTCTCTCAACTCTTAATTTCACCTTTTAACTATCCTCCCTTCCTGTTAAATTTGTCATGTGCCCTCTATGTATAACTGTAAACATATATACACACATTCACATATGTATTAACATGCCCATATACCCTCAAATATATATATGTATATATATATATACACACAAACACACACACACATATATATATATATATGTGTGTGTGTGTATATATATATATATATATATATACACATACATATTTCTATTCTATTCAACTACTGATTTCTAGGTTCTTACTTTGATCATGGCTTTCAGGTGTCCAATAATTTTTAAATCATCTCTCCTGCATCTATTTTCCACGTCAGTGGTTTTTCCCATGAGATATTTCACATGGCCTTCTATTCTTTCATTTGTTTGGATGTGTTTAACAGCATCTTGATTTCTCATAAAGTCATTAGGTTCCATTTGCTCCAATCTAATTCTGAAATAATGATTCTCCTCAGTGAGCTTTTGAGATTTTTTTTCCATCTGGCAAATTCGGCTTTTTAAGACATTCTTCTCCTCTTCTCCTTTTTTATCCTCTTTTGCCATTTGAGTTAGTATGTTTTTTTAAGTTGTGATTTTCCTCAGTCAGGCTGTTGACTCTCATTTTGCAATTTTCTTGCATCATTCTCATTTCTCTTCCCAATTTATTTCTCCATTTCTCTTATGTGCTTCTTAAGTTTAGCTATGGCCTGTAACAAGCTCATATTTTCCTTTGAAGCTTTTGGTGCTGGAGGTCTGACTTCACTTTCTTCCTTCTGTTCCATGCTTTGCTCTGTTTTGTCCCCAAAATATGAGTCTAAAGTTGGAATCTTCTGTCTGCTTTGTTTCCTTTGCCTGGTCATGTTATTCCTTAGTCACTTAACACCTGGGCTTTTTGCCACTGTAGGATTCTGCCACCAGACAGGGTAACTTTCATCCCAAATGCTGGGTTTTTTTTTCAGCTACCAGAGATATTAGATGGGTGCCCTCTCTGAAGTCTCCACAAGCTCTAGCAAGTTGGATACACACCCCAGGACCTCTACCCTAGACTGCAATCCAGATCCACAAAGGTTAAAGCAATAGCTATTACCCCTCAGATTGGTGATTGGTCCCCCTACACTCTGCAGGCCCAGAGTTGAAGCTGCCACATGGTGCTGGTTGCCTGTGCAAGGCATCTGAGGGGCTTCTCGCCCCAAGAGCAAAAGCCACACTCTCCCACTTACTGCGTCCCAAAGTCCAAACTACACTGACCTCTCACTTTGTCCTTGGCATCTATGTGTTGATAAAGCTGGAAACGGCCAGAGCTTCTGCTGATCTGGAGTCCCTTTGGCTGGTGGCTGGTCACGCCCACCCTGGGGCTAAAGTCTTGGTGTAGGGCTGGGCTCGGCTCCCAGAGCACTGCACTGGCAGATTCCTGCCAGCCTGCCAGGCTGTCCTCAGTGGGAGATTAGCTTCTCGGTGTCATTTTTTGGGTTCTGTAGCTCCAAAGTTTGTTTAGAGTCTCCTTTTAATATGGATTGGGGAAGGTGGAAGCCAGAGTAGTGAGGAGGTCTTGTTTCTGCTCCTCCATCCTAAATGAAGATATCATAAAAAAGATACAAACAAATGAAAAAAAAAAAGAAGACAATGTGAAATATCTCATTGAAAAAGCCACTGACCTAGAAAAGAGATCAAGGAGAGATAATTTTAAAATTATTGTTCTACCTGAAAGCCATGGTCAAAAAATATGTCTAGACACCATCTTTCAAGAAATTATCCTGCAAAACTTCCATGATATTCTAGAACCTGAGGGCAAAATAGAAATTAAAAGAATTCACCAATCACCTCTTGAAAAAAACCCAAAAAGAAATACCTAAGAAAAATTTAGCCAAATTAGAGTTCCCATCTCAAGGAGAAAATACTGCATTCAGTGAGGAATAAACAATTTGAATATCTTGGAAACACAATCAGGATAACACAAGACTTTGCAGCCTCTACCTTAAGGGATCTGGGGGCTTAGAATATGATATTCCAGAGATAAAGGAACTAGGACTAAAATCAAGAATCACCTACCCAGAAAAACTGAGTATAATGCTACAGGGAAAAAAATAATATGGTCATTCAACGAAATGGAGGACTTTCAAGAATTCTTGATAAAAAGACCTGAGCTGAACAGAAAATTTGACTTTCAAATACAAGAATCAAGAGAAGCATGAGAGGGTAAAAAGGAAAAAGAAATCATAAGGAACTTGATAAAGTTGAACTATTTACATTCCTACATGGAAAAATGATTATTGTAATTCATTATTTTTCTCAGGATGAGAATAGCTGAAAGGAACGTATTGTATATGTATATGTATGTGTATATGTATATGTGAACAAGAATGTGTACATGTGTGTGCAGGCATACATCCTTATATATGTATGTAAAGGAGGATGTATATATATATATATATATATATGTGAGTGTGATCAAATTCATGTTCATCTATACATAGGCAGAAGGCACAGGATGAGTTAAATATGAAGTGATGATATCTAAAAAATAAAACTAATAAATGAAAGAGGAATTTATTGAGAGAATAAGAAAGGGAGTGATAGATAAGGGTAAATTATCTCTTATAAGAGAGGTAAGAGAAACCTGTTACAGTGGAGGGGAAGGTCAGGAAGGTGAAGAGGAATGGGACAACCTGATTCTCATTGGATTTGGCTTAAGGAGGGCATAACATATCCACTCAATTTGGTATCTTTCTCTACAGGAAAATAAGGGGGTAGGAGATAAGAGGGAGTATGACATAATGGAGAGCAGATTGTGGGAGAAGGTAGTTAGAAGCAAGCATTTTTGAGAAGGGATAGGGTCAAAGGAGAAAGTGGAATAAATGGGGAAAGGGAGAGAATGGAGAGAAATATAGTTAGTGTTCCACAATATAACTACTATGGAAATTATTTGGATAACTGCACTTGTATAATTTTTTTGGAATTGCTTGTCTTGCCAGTGGGGGTGGGTGAGGAGGGAAGAGCAAAAAAATATCTGGAAATCAAAGTTTTAAAAACGAATGTTTAAAAAAAATTTTAATGCAACTGGGAAACAGGATATACAGTTACTGGGGTATAGAAACCCAGCTTGCCCTATTAGAAACTTAGCAGGGGAAAAGGAGCCTATAAGAGAGAACAGACTGGTGGAAGTGGTACTCAGTAGGGTTGTTATTTTGGGGTGTCAATAGGGGCAAGATAGGGAAAGGGAAAAATTGTAACTCAAAATCTTGTGGAAATGAATGTTCAAAACTAAAAATAAATTAATTAATTAAAAAAAAGAGCCTAGACACCATCTTTCAAGAAATTGTCAAGGAAAATTGCCCTGATATTCTAGAAACAAAGGGTAAAATAGAAATTGAAAGAATTCCCCAATCTTCTCTTGAAAAAGATCCCAATATGAAAACTCCTAGGAATATTATAGCCAAATTACAGAGTTCCCAGGTCATGGAGATAATACCACAAGCAGTCAGGAAGAAATGATTTGAGTATTGTGGAAACAATCAAGATGACACAAGACCTAGCAACTTCTACATTAAGGTATCTAAGGGCTTGGGATATGATATTTAGGGGGTCAAAGGAGCTAAGATTAAAACCAAGAATCACCTACCCAGCAAAACTAATACTTCAGGAGAAATATGGTGATTCAATGAAATAGAGGACTTTTAAGCATTCTTGATGAAAAAATCAGAGCTGAACAGAAAATTTGACTTTCATAAGGAAATTATCAAAATTGAACTATTTATATTCCTCCATGGAAAAAAAATGATAATTGTAACTCATAAGACTTTTCTCAGTATGAGGATAGCTGAAGGGAATATATATGCATGTATAGGAGGGTGTATGTGTATATAAATATATATGTAAGTTTGGGCATATATGTGTGTTTCTGCGTGTGTATGTTCATGTATACACAGACAGAGGGGACAGGATAATTTGACCATGAAGGGATGCTAGTGAAAAAATAAAATTAAGAGGTGAAAGAGGAATTTATTGGGGAAAAAGAAAGGGAGAGATAGAATAGGGTAAAATTATCTCATATAAAAGAGGTAAGATAAAACTGTTACAAAAGAGGGAAAGCGCAGGAACGTGAAAGGGAATAGTACAACTTTATTCTCATTGAATTTGGCTTAAGGAGGGAATAACATACACACTCAATTCGGTATCTTACCCTACAGGAACATAAGGGGGTAGGTGATAAGAGCAGAGATGATAGTAAGGATGGCAGATTGAGGGAGAGGGTAGTTAGAAGAAAACATTTTTAAAAAGGGATGAGGTCAAAGGAAAAAATAGAATATGTGCAGAGTGGGATAGATTGGAGGGCAATATAATTACTCTTTCACAGCATAACAACTATGGAAATGATTTGGGAAATGTACAATCTATATTGAATTGCTTATTTTCCCAGTGAGGATGGGTGAGGAGGGAAGAAGTAAAAAATCTGGAACACAAAGTTTTAAAAAGAAATGTTAAAAAAATTACATACAACTTTGAAATAAAATATACAGGCACTGGGGTATAGAAATTCATCTTGCCCTATCATCAAGTTAGAGGGGTGACAGGGAAGAATAAAAGAGAGAATAGAAGGGTAGAGTCAAGATGGCAGAGTAGAAGCAGGACCCCTCCTGGTCTCCAGCTTCCACCTTCACCAATCCATGTAAAAAAAGGACTATGAGCAAACTTTGGAGCTCCAGAACCCACAAAATGACACAGAGAAGCTAACTTCCCACTGAGGACAACCCAGCAGGCCAGCAGGAATAGGCCAGCACAGCACTCTGGGAGCTGAGCCAAGGCCTCCATGAGCCAGAAGTTTTAGCCCCAGGGCAGGTATGACCTGGCCACCAGCCAGAGGGCCTCCAGATTAGCAGCAGCCGTGAAAGTTTCCAGAATTATCATCACATATATGAGAAGGACAAAGTGAAAGGTCAGTGCAGTGTGGACTTTGGGACCCAGTAAGTGGGAGTGTGTCAGCTTTTGCCCGTGGGGTGAGAAGCCACTGAAACCCCCAGCACAGCCAGCACCAAGTAGCAGGTTCAGCCCCTGGCCTGCAGAGTGTAGGGGAACCAAGCGACCAGTCTGAGATGTAATCGCTCTTGCTTTAACCTGCTTGGATCTATATTGCAGCCTAGAAATGAGGTCCTGGGGTTCATGAGCAGCATGCCAGAGCATGTAGAGGCATCAGAGAGGGCACCCAAAATACCTCCAAGAGCTGAGAAAACACCAGCATTTGGGACAAAAGCTCCCCTGTCTGGTGGCAGAGTCCTACTGTGGCAAAAAGCCAAGGGGTAAAGTGACTGAGAGGAGATATGAACACACAAAGGAAACAAAAAAAAAAGAAGACTCCAAAATTAGACTCCTATTTTGGGGAGAAAAAGGAACAAAGCATGGAAGAGGAGGAAGACAGTGAAGTCAGAACTCCTGCACCAAAAGCTTCAAAGGAAAATACAAGCTGGTTACATGCCATAGAGTACCTTAAGAAGCAGATAAGAGAAGTGGAGGAAAAATTGGGAAGAGAAATGAGAATGATGCAAGGAAATTACTAAATGAGAGTCAACAGCCTGACTGAGGAAAATATTACCTTAAAAAACAGACTAACTCAATTGGCAAAAGAGGATCAAAAAGGATATGAGGAGAGGAATTTGCCAGATGGAAAAATAATCTCAAAAATCAATGTGGAGAATCTTTCCCTCAGATTTGGATTGCAGCAAAGGGAAGCTAGTAACTTTAAGAAAAATGAAAATGATGTTAAACAGATCCAAACAAATGAAAGAATAGTAGGCAATGTAAAAAATCTCATTGGAAATACCACTGACTGTAATGTAAATGCAAATTTAAAGATCTTCCCTGCCCTTAGGCCCTTTGAAAGGCTTAAAAGACTCTGAGAACCTTCCTTGATTTGCAAATATACTCTGCCTCCTAATAAGCTGAATGTGGTTAAATGGAGCCTGTGGCAGAAGGCTTGGTTTTCAGGAATGCCCACACCATGATGCTGTGTGATTGTGCAGTGGGTCAAGAGGGTGTTTACATTCTCTGACCCAGGAGAAGGCTATATAATCCCTGATATGAGGCTTTGCTTTGGGGCTCACTTTCAGAAGTGTTCTGTGATTTGATTAGATGAGACTCTGGGAAGCCGTTGTTGAGAGCCCCCTGGCTTTGAAAAACCCAGATGTTGATTTGGTATGGATGTAATGGTTGGACAGTTTGGAAATCTGTCTAATTGATCTGTTTCTCTGTCTTGATAATTCTGTCTGTATACTCTGAACTTCGGGGTACTGACCTTTTTTTCCCCTGAACTAGGTAAATGATATGTTTGACTGATTAAACAAGCTTGTTAACCCATTTTGAGTTGCTTTCCTTTATTAAAGCAGATCTAAGAACCTGTGTTGGCAGCCACCCTGGGGAAGCTTGGGGTGCTTGCTGATACACTAACCTGGAAAACAGATCCAGGAGAGATCATTTAAAAATTATTGGTCTACCTTAAGGCCAGGATCAAGTAAAGAACCTAGAAATCATTTTCTATGAAATTCTCAAGGAAAATTGCCCAGATGTTCTAGAATCAGAAGGCAAAATAGAGGTTGAAATAATCTACCTATCACCTCCTGAAAAAGATCCCAAAGAAAAAACTCCTAGGAATTTTATAGCCAGGTTCCGGACCTCCCAGATCAAGGAAAGAATATTACGAGCAATCAAGAAGAAACAATTTGAATATTGTGGAAACACAATCAGATAACACAGGATCTGGCAGGTTCTACACTGAAGGATTGAAGGGACTAGAATAGGATATTGTGAAGGGCAAAGGAGCTGGAATTAAACTAAGAATCACCTACCCAGCAAAATTGAGTATCATATTTCAGGGGAAAATATGGTCATTCCATGTAATAGACGATCTTCAAGCATTCTTAATGAAAAAAGAGAGGTGAATAGAAAATTTGATATCCAGATACAAGAAGCAAGAGAAGCTTGAGAAGGTAAACAGGGAAAAGAAATCATAAGCCACTGATTAAAGTAGAACTATTAACATTCCTCCAAGGAAAAGCGATAATTATAACTGATGAAACTTTTCTCACTATGAAAATAGTTGTAGAGAATATAAATATATACATACATATATATGTTTGTGTGTGTGTATATATGTCTATATCGGAGTTTATATGGGTGTATGAATGCATGTGTAAATTTATGTATATATGTTTACAGGTGTACATAGATAAATGGCACAGGACCAATTTAATAGGAAGGGATGATACTTCAAAGGGGAAATTAAGAAATGAGAGAGGAATATAATGAGAGGAGATGCAGAGAGACAGAATGGGGCAAACTATCTCATAAAGAAGAGGCAAGGGAAAAAGGTTACAATGGAGGGGAAAAATAGGAAGACAAAAGGGAATGGGTCAACCTTTTTCTCACTGAATATGGCTTGGGGAGTTGTAAATAAATGCATACAATTTATATATGTGTGATTCTATTTTCCAAGACAAACTTGGGAATTATATCAACAGTATTTGAAACACTATCATATGAAAACTATTTGGTACTGGCTAAGTAATAAAGTGGTAGATCAATATAATAGATTACTTACACTAGACACAGTGGTAAATGACTATATTAATCTATTGTTTGGCAGACCAGTAGAATTGAAATTCTGGAAAATGAGGTAAGTATTTGACAAAAACTGCTAAGAAAGCAAGAAAGTATTATGGTAGAATTCTACCATTGTTACTATAAGACTTTGAGTTCCTGATACCAAGAATCATGGACCAATAAAGGCTCAGAGAAATTGAAAATATTCACTTGCCAGCATAAGTATAGGGTGGTACATAAAGAAGATTTTGAATTCATGCCATCTTGTGTTCAAATCTTGTCTCAGAAGCATACTCTGTGTTACTTTAAGAAAGTCCCTGAACCACCAAGAGACTAAGGGAAATCTCTAAGATTCTAAATTACATAGAATTTAATCATCTTTCATTGGTAGATGCTGTTTATTTCCCAGGATTCCACTATACCAACAAAAAGAAAAGTCCAGAATCTCATACCATGCCCTCCACCTAAAAGGAAAAGAAAATAGTAAGAAATAAAGGGAGATTGGTTCATGGTAAATGTGATCATTACAATTTTTTATTCATAAAAATTATGGAGAGTCAGGGTAGAGGATATCAACAAGATATGTATGATTAATTTTTAAAAATCACTTGGTCATATGGTGAAAATAAATAGGAATGACCAAAGAATAGACAAGTAATGTCTCTTTTATGTTAAGAAAAAAAGAGAGATAAGGAAGGAATGATGGAACATGAAAGAGAAAGCAGAGAAGATAAGAACACGGAAACAAAGAATAAAAATATATTGCTAGGATTACAGCACATTACATAAGAAACACTTATAATGGAAAGGGATACAGATGATGGGAAACAGATTGATTAAGGAATTGTGAGGTCTAGGTTACCTAGAGATTTATACATTTCTCATGAAATAACTATTTGATAGTGACCAGCTCATTTCAACTAAAGAGCTATACATATCTTCCCTTTTGAAAAAAAAATATAACACTTTCATGGAAGGTCCCTTTAAGGTGTAAATTGTATAATTTTATGAATATCCATTATGATCACTGATCAGAAGAAACAAAAGTAATGGAACAAATACAACTTGTTTCTTCTTTTTGCCACTGTTTTAATGGCTCATCTGAACTTAAGCTCCACTTTCTTCAAAAAAATATATTAGCTCTGGCTTTTCCTAAAAATAGGATATGAAGAAAATCAAATGCTTTCAGTTTGCTTAGAAAATTCAAAGTACAGTAATTTCTTCTTAGCCATGTGATAGTCAACTATTGATCTCATGCCATTGACTCAATGAGGCAATGCCGAGCAAGCAAAGACAAAGAATGCTTTGTGGTTTAAGTGAGGGACTTGTCCTGACCCTGCTCAAATGAAGAATCCAACACTTCTGAAAATTCAAAATTCAAAATGGAGCACCAGGCATTCATATTATCTATACAAGAAGGCAGAGCAAGTCAAGAAGCATTTGTTGAACTTGAATAAGAAGATGAAGTCAGATTGGTACTGAAAAAAGACAGAGAAACAATGGGACAAAGACATGTTTAAGTATTCAAGTCAAACAACATTGAAATGGATTGGATATTGAAGCATACTGGTCCAAATAGTCCCAACATTGCCAATGTTGGCTTTGTGAACGTTCGAGGACTTCCATTTGAGTATAGCAAGGAAGAAATTTTTTTGTTATCTTTTTTCAGGGTTGGAAAATCATGTCAAATGTTATAACATTGCTGGTGGACTTCCAGGGGAGTGGTATGGGAGAGTCCTTTATGCAATTTACTTCATAGGAAATAGTTGAAAAGACATTAAAGAAGAACAAGGAAAGAATATAGCACAGGTACTTGGAAATCTTTAAGAACAGCTGGACAGAAGTTCAAACTTGTTAAGATTCTCCTTGAAAGCTAATTGCTATGCTTTAACCATGTCTTTATGGCTGGTCTGGGTTTGGCAGAGGCTATAATAGCATTGGTAGAGGATATGGGCTTGAAAGAATGGGTATGGTAGAGGGTATGGAGGCTATGATGAATACAGTGGATGAAATGATGGGTTGGCTTTCAGTTGTATAGATTTGGAAGAGACCTCAGTTACTCTTTTTCAGGAACGTCTGATCTTAGGTATGGAGATGGTGGCTCCACTGTCTAGAGTACAATAAGTCATAGTGTGCACATGATAGAATTACCTTAGAGAGCTTCCAAAAATATATTTGCATTTTATTCTCACTGCTCTACCTTTTTCAAGTCCACATTGAAATTGAACCTCATGCCAGAGAGACTGGAGAAGCAGAAGTTGAGTTAGCTACTCAGGAAGATGCTGTGGCAGGCAGCTCAAAAGACAAAGCAAATATACAGTCCAGATTTGTAGAACTCTTCTTGAGTACTACATTGGAAGTGGTGTTGTTTATGATGCCCAAATGATGGAAGGCATGAGCTTGTCAAACCAGTCCAGTTATTGCTGTCCAGTTAGCCAGCAAATGATTCAGGGTTATGGAGGCAGCTACAGTGTTCAAATCAGCATGGACATATGACCAAGTTTTAAAGGAAATATCTATTGATTTTCAATCAAACAATGTGTAGGGAGCCAAGGAGTGATGGACAACAGCTATTTACAGCAGCAGGAACTATGCATGTATGGGAGTGAATAGAAAGGGAGGGATGTCTGGCATGTCGAATATGAGTGGTGGATAGGGAGTCTAATCCTGATCACTACCATGTTTCCCCGATAATAAGACCTATCCCGAAAATAAGCCCTCCCCTTACTGTGTAAGATTCCTCTAAAATAAGCCCTCCCCTGAAAATAAGCCCTATTGATATTGCTACTGTAGTGAAGGTACAATAATAGCTACACGCTACATTACGGTACCCTCTGTATGCACCGTCCCCCACCCCCCATGAAACGCACACCACGCTCCGAGCTGCATCCAATCAGAGCTGCAGCAGTGAGCACGTCATCCTGTTCTTTATTGAATTCATTATTGAATAAAGGTACATTTTTTTGTTCACATTTACCTGCTTATTGAAATTGCTGTCAATGTTTATTAAAATAATCCCTCCCTTGAAAATAAGCCCTCTGGTGTTTTTCTGTCCAAAAAAAATAATAAGACAGTGTCTTATTATCGGGGAAACACGGTATTATTGGTCACATTTTCATAAAGAAAAACAAACAAAAAAAGTTAAACAATATTGTAATACCAAGTTGTAATTTATGCTTACAGTAAGTGAAATCATGACTGTTTTTAAAACTTCAGTTTCAGTATTTCTGAACACAGAAAAATATTCATCTATGTTGTAATAACCAAGTTGAGTAAAGACTATAACTGTTAGACAATTTCAGCTTCTCTCAAGGTAGTTATGTTGTAGGAGTGTACTTAAGCAGTAAGCATATTTAGGTTAAAGCAGTTCCAATTATGTTAAATGTTGCTTTTATACCATATTATATGGAACACTGTTTGAGATGCATGTTGGGAGACAGGCTTTTTTTATAAAACAAATATAGGAACTATATCTGCACTTCATAAATGAAACATTTGGCATGTTTCTTCTAGTTTATTTCATTTATTATCTTGTAAGGCATGTACATTTAAGCTTTTTTTAAGTTAATGTAGACAATTTTGAGATGCAATAGGGATACTTTAGGACACAGTTTTGGTGTTTGTATTAAGTTCTGAGACCTTGATTTAAATCTTTCATTGTATTGTGATTTCCTTTTAGGCATATTGAGCTATATGCCTAAAGTGAAACTTGTTAAGAAAATCTCCCTTTAAAAAAATTCAAAGTACTAAGTGATTCCTTCAAATTGACTCCTTTATGTAAGTATAAAACTGGATAGATGCAACTTCCTGTGATGGCATTGAAATGGAGCTTTTAAGAATGAGTATTTCAGTTAGCATAAGTGCAACATTCTAATTAAATTATATAAGCAAATTCATGGTAGTTGGTAAGATAGAAAGAACTCCTCCTCTATTGGTCTGCCTAAATTAATTCACTCAAAATAAATATTCTTCACACTTAAGTGCCTTATGTGGTGAGTTGCTGTCCACATTGCTAAATTAATTCCTTAATAATTTGTATGAATACATTCTCAAGTATTGCTCATCCCCTGAGCAACTAATGCTTTAGCACATAATTTAGAGCCCTGGGGCAAATGATTGCTTCTAACTTTCTCTGAAAAGATAAGACCAAGCATTGCTGCATATACCTAATGTAACTGTTAGAGGATTCATTCATTAACTCATTTATTAGTTTAATGAAATGACAGTTAGAAGGACATTTATATACACATTAGCTATAAAATCATAAACCAAGAGTCAGAGGTATCTCAGAAGTTGTCCAATCATGTGATTATAGACCTATAAACTTAGACAAAAGATCATAGACTTATGAAGTGATAGTATAGTTCAAGTTCATCATTACATATGAAGAAAAATAAAAAAAAAACAACTAAAGCCTAGAGAGTGTAAGGGATTTGGTGAGGGCATAAGTGTGGGACAAGTGTAGGGAACTCGTGGCCTTGAGGCTACATGTAACCTTGTAGCTCCTTGGGTGCACCCTTTTGATTCAGTTCAAGTTTCACAGAAAAATCCTTTTATTAATGGAGTTTTTTCTGTGAAGCTTGGATTCAATTAAAAGGTCACACTTGATGAGCTAGAGAGCCACATGTGACTTCAAGGTGTCAGAGTCCCCATCTAGACAGTAGTAAAATATCAGAACCATGATTTGAATACAGATCCTTTGACTCCATGTTCAAAGCTCTTTTCACAGTACTACACTAATAAGAAACCTTCTGATCGTATACCTAATAAAATGTTACTCAATCTATCTTTTATGCTCTCTAAAGTGATGGGCTAAGTGGAGTAGCAATATTTTATTATGTTTGTTCCCCATTACAGAAATCCCTTTGCACCATCACTCAACATCTCTTCTTTTGAAGTTCTCTATGTTTGTGTTATGACTTGGTTCAACTCCTTTAAAGACCATGTACTAATTTTCTGGTGATTGTCTTTTCTTTCTCAAAGAAATCATTTTGTTTCTCAGTCTTATTTATCCCAACCCCTGACTTTTTTTGTATTAATTAATTTACTTTTAGTTTTCAAAGTTCACTTCCACAAGATTTTAAGTTCCAATTTTTTTTAACATCTCTCCTCTGTCCCTCCTCAAAATGGTGTGCATTCTGATGACCCCTTCCCCCAAATGACACACCTTCTATCACACCCATGCCTTTTCACTTATTCCCTTGTCTTCTATTTTCCCGTAGGGAAAGAAAGATTTCTATACTCCATTACCTGTACATCTTATTTCCCACTTGCATATAAAAATAATTTTTAACATTTGTTTTTAAAACTTTGACTTCCACCTTTTCTCCTTTCCTTCCTCTCCACTGACCCTCATTGAGAAGGCAAACAATTTGATATAGGCCATACATGTGTAGTCATTCAAAACACTTCTATAGCAGTCATGTGAAAAACTATATTTCCCTCCATCCTATACTGCCCCCATTTATGCTATACTCTGCTTTGACTCTGTTCCTTTTCAAGTGTTTATTTCTGGTTACTCCTCTTCCCATTTGATCTCCCTTCTATCATCCCTCCCATCTCTTATCCTCTTCCCCCCTACTTTTCTGTAGGGTAAAATATATTTGCATACTCAATTTAGTGTTTACATTATTCACTACTTAAACCAAATTCTATGAGAGTAAGTTTGACTAATTCTCTTTCACCTCCCTGCTCTCTCCCTAAATTGTGAATTTTTTTTTCTTTTTTTTGGAGGGGGGAGGGCATGGTAATTGGGAAAAAAGTGACCTGCCCGAGGTCACACAGCTAGTAAGTGTGTCAAGCGTCTGAGTTTGGATCTGAACTCAGGTCTTCCTGGCTCCCGGGCCACTGCTCTAACTGTGCCACTTAACTGCCCCTGAAAAGTTTTTCTTGCATCTTTTATGTAAGATAATTTACCCCATTCTGCCTCTCTCCTCTTCCTCCTAGTACATTTTTCTCCCACCCACTTAATTCTATTTTTTAGATATCAAACCTTGATCATCAACACACTCTATGTCCTTTATGTGTGTATACACACACATACTCAGACAAATATACACCCCCCACACACACATATATATATATATATATATACACACATATATATAATGTGTTTGTATGTGTATTCCCTCCAACTACACAAAAACTGAGATGTGTTACAAATTCTATCTTTCCATAAAGGAATATAAACAGTTCATCTTTAATTTTTTTTATTTTATGATTTCTCTTTCATGTTTATATTTTCATGCTTCCCTTGAGTCTTGCATTTGAAAATCAAATTTTCTATTCAGGTCTTGTCTTTTCTTAAGGAATGCTTGGAAGTCCCCTATTTCGTTGAATGTCCAATTTTACCCTGAAGGAAGATTTACTGGGTAGGTGATTCTTGGGTTTAATCCTAGCTCCTTTAACCTCTTGAATATCATATTCTAATAACTCTTATCCCTTCTTGTAGAGGTTGCAAAATATTTTTATCCTGATTGTGTTTCCCCAGTATTTGAATTGGTTTCTTCTGGCTTCTTGAAATAATTTCTCTTTAACCTGAGAACTCTGCAATTTGTCTACAATGTTCCTATGGGTTCTCCTTTTAGGAGCTCTTTCAAGAGGTGATTGGTGCATTGTTTCAATTTACCTTTTCCCTTCTGGTTCTAAAATACCAGGACAATTTTTCCCTAATAAATTCTTGAAAGATGATGCGTAGGTTCTTTTTTTTTTTCTTTTTTTTCCTGATCATGGATTTCAGCAAGTCCAATAATTTTAAATTATCTCTTCTGGATATATTTCCAAATCATGGATTTCACCAAGTGCAATAAGTTTTAAATAATCTCTACTGGATATATTTCCAAATCAATTGTTTTTCTAATGTCATATTTCACACTGTCTTTTATTTTTTTTTCATTCTTTTGGCTTTGTTTTATGATTTCTTAATTTCTCATAATGTCATGAGCTTCTATTTTCTCCATTCTAGTTTTTAATGAATTCCTTTCTTCATTGAGTTTTTCTATATCTTTTTCCATTTGACTACTTTTTAAGTTATTCTTCTCCTCATTGACTTTTTGGATAACGTGCAATTTTAATTGTTTTCTTTTTAAGGTGTTATTTTCTTCAGAATTGTTTTATGTATCTTTTAGCAAGCTATTGACTTATTTATCATGATTTTCTGGTATTACTCTCATTTCTCTTCACAATTTTTCTTATAGTTCTCTTACTTGATTTTCAAAAATTTTTTTGAGCCCTTCCATGGCCTGAGACTAATGCATATTTTCTCTTGGAGACTTTGGGAATAGGAGTTTTGATTTTTTTTTTCTTCCTCTCATTGTATGTTTTGATTTTCCTTGTAAGCAAAATAAGATTCCATGGTTTGATTTTTCTCACTATTTGTTCATGTTCCCAACCAATTTCTTTCCTTTTTAGCTCATTGTCAAGGTAGGACTCTGCTTCCATTGTGTGTGTGTGTGTGTGTGTGTTTGGGGATGGGGGGGGTTACTGCCCCAAGCTTCAAGGGTTTTTCATAGCTGTTTTCAGAGATATTTCTGGGGACCCTTAAATTTTCAGCTCTTCCAAAGTGATAAAATCAATGCAGAGGTGTTTACTACTCTCCTGTACTGTACTCTTGTCTGTAAGTGACCACGAGGACTCTTTCCTTCCTTGTAACTGCCTTTTCACTGCTGCCACAAGCTCTATTATGGCAGTGCTCCTTCTCATCCCAGGGCCAAAATCCAGGACAATGACCCAGATCAAAACATGGACAAAGTAAGAGAATCCGATCTAATTGACAGCAAAGAAATCCCTGAAACGCCCCCCCCAACTGTCTGTGTACTGAGATCTCCAGAATAGCCAACACTGCTGCCACCACCCAACACCAGTACTGTTGCCACCACCCACCGCCACTACTACGTGCCACTACCTGTGGCGGTACTGGGCTCTTCACTTACCTCAGTCTGACACACTTGTTCTAGTGACCTTCTATCTTGTCTTTGGCATTTGGGGGTTGAGAAGTCTAGAAATCACCACAGCTGTAAATGATTCAGTTCTGAGACCTGTCTGTGCTGGCATGGCCCATGCTGGACTATGTTTTTCTCCCAGCCCAGTGCAATTGACCTTTTCTGTTGAACTTCCAGGTTGATTTAGAGCTAGAAATTTGATTCACTCTGTCATTTTGTGGGTTCTGCTGATCTAGAATTTACTTAGCTTTATTTTTATAAGTATTTGCAGGGTTTGAGGGAGAACTCAAGCTGCTCCCTGCTTTTACCCCAAAATCTTTGCTACCTTTCCCCCAGACTTTTAATAAATATAATAAACATAAAATTTCATGAAATACTGTGGTCCTTTATTTGGTCAACCACTTAAACTCTTATGACATCCTTCTTCCTAATACCTCAAGAAGAGAATTCAATCATATTCTTGGTCAATCACACATAGGTTTTCTACTTCCATTACTGAGATTTTCAAAATTCCTTTGTCCAGTAATATTTTCTTATCCTTTTATTTTTTTCCTATGCAACATTCCTGAAATTTTGATGTTTAATTACCATCTTTTTTTAATAACCTGACCCTATTTTTTCCCAGTGTATCCTTCATCACCTACCCACACTTTCACCCAATCGCAATCTTGACCTATGGTTTGCCCAATACTTATTTACTGGCACTCAGCAAGAATTTAATAAATATTTGTCAATTGATTGACTGACTGGCCTAGGCAATTGGGATTTTTTTTATGTCTTCATAATATCCTTCTGAGACACATTCCATTGCTTATAGGCTGGTTCTCTCAGTAGCAACTTAATCCATGGGATCCCAACTATATTCCCTATGAACCTTTATAAAGCTTTATTCCCAGATGACATTGATTCCCATGCTCATAGCCACCCCTTCATACTATCGTAACATGTTCTCACTTTAAAAATTGATTAAATTGTAGAGGCCATTTCAATACCATCCTATTACATATGAAGAAATAAGTACAGAGATGGTTGAGTGGTCTCCCTAAGATAATACATATATCACCCATGAGAGGCAGGATTTGAACCAGTTTCCCCTTCTACATAATCAGGGCTTTCCTTCTCTACTAAACCTCTTTCCCTTGAATGCCAAACTTCTATCTTTATTTCCCAGGACCATTCAGGTTCTGTTATTCCAACAGTCACTGTCCACATAGCATATTCTAAATCCACTACTTTCTTACAGCTGCATAGGCTACCTCTTTAATTGCCTACTGCAGCCCATTCTGAGATTCAGAAAAGCATTTTTAAAAGTTTCCCACTCTCTTATATTCACCTTCTGCTATATAAACTTATTAGATCATCAATATATTTCTTTGACACAACAACAAAAACAAAATAAGTTATTTTATACATCACATCATGTACTTCCATGTTGGTATATTTAGAGAGAACCCATTGCTTTCCTCCCAAATGGGATAATTTGCTTTGGAGTCTTCAGAATATTCTTCTGAGACCCATCCCATTATTTATGGTTTGATTTCTTTGGTACCAGTTTAGTCCATGTGATTCCACCTATTTTCCATATGAACCCTTATACATCTTTATTCCAAAAATGTGATTTGCATGAGATACTGCCTGAATATGCTCTGCTCTATCAAACATTTTAGGAAGAAGTGATTACATCTTCCTCTCCCAGCAGGGGTTCTCATTATTTCTACTACCAGTGATCAAATAATTTATCAAGGTGTTATTCATTATTTTTTTAAGAAAACGTCCATGAGAAACTATCTGAATAAAGTATCCATAAGCACTACATAATGCCTTGGGGCCATGCCTGTCATCTATTTTACAAACTCCTTTTCTATTTTCAATTATCAGTTCAGGTGGTCTGTACTATATGTCAATGATGAAATTTCCTGATTCTCTCTCCATTTATCTTCACATAAATAATCTTTGTCATGCTGGACTTCTCTAATTCCTGTATATACTCACATGATATGTTATCTTGATGCACAATGGAACCTCTTCCCCCATTTTCTACCTATCCTCTTCTTTCCCTCCTTTCCTTCCTTCCTTCCTTCCTTCCTTCCTTCCTTATTTCCTTCCTTCCTTCTTTATTTCCTTCCTTCCTTCCTTTCTTTTGCATCATACCCAACCAGGGCTATGTTTCCTGAATCAATTTTTTTTCTAACAAGTCTTAGGGATATATAAGAGTTCAAATGCACCCACCTTCTTATTAAGATGTTTAGCTACACCTATTTGCTACTGACTCCTTTGTTGAATTTTGTCCCTTGTGACCCCCCCCCCATTCTTTCAAGTCCCATTCCTCATTTTTTGCAACCATTGAGTAAAGTGTCTAACTTTGGTGATATACATAGTCTTATCTTTCTCAGTCTTTTCAGTTTAAAAGTCCTTCCATTAAAAAAGCATGACAATAGACAAATTTATTCTTACTTGCTACATTTTTCCTATCTCGGTCCAGAAATCTTCACTTTCATATTTTAAGCTCTGTAATATAAATCAAAATCCATTTCTTAGTTTTTCCTTATAACATTTTTTTTCTATATCGCTTGGTTTTGCAGGGGTGGGAGTGGCAAGAATGAGGAAATTACAATGGGAATATTTCTGGTCCTCAATTTCTTATCCAGCATTCATAATTGATGGTGATACGTATTAGATCCCTTTAGGCTGTTGTCATTTGTGCCAGTATGAATTACATTACTAGGTAGTTTTCATCTGTTTTAAATAAGGCTTGCACTCTGTTATAAATGCCCTCACACAACAGCAGACCACTCTGTCATTGTTATCGGGTCAACAAATAGTTGCTTCAATACCTCTTTTAACAACAAATCACCAAGTAATACACTTCTCTTCCTCCTCTGCCCCTACTTGATAACTGATATTTATGCTAACAGCTTCTATGAATCAAATCTATCATTCTTTGAAGGGCAAAAAGCATTGCTTGAAAACTACTTATAGGCTTTTACACTTTCACCCTAAAAACCTATTAAAATTATATAGTGAATAAATTAATTTATTTAGTTATTCATTATTAAATTAAATTATATATTTTACTACTTGTTAATAAAGTTATTCAACATTTTAAAAACTTCAAAGAAGTCACTACTCTGGGTATTATAGAAGATAAAATTAAGAATTATTCAATTTAATAAAACAAGTCCTGGCTAAATGCTTATTGTGTGAAGGACATTTTGGTAGTCACTGGTTAAGGAGGATAGTTAAATTAAATGTTGTTGCTGACATCGTGAAACTTAAAAAATAGAAAAACCTTGATGATGGCATTAAACAGTTACAAATAATATATGGGGAGGTTTGAGGAGAGCAAGGTCATTTTGCACCAGGCAAACTATAAGAAACTTAGAACTGGAAGGAGGCATGAATAATATCCACAAATCTCCCATTGTAGAGATGAAGAAACTGAGGCCCAGTAAATGTATTTGATTTGCCTAATGTCATACAGTATATAAATTGCAGTGTTAACTTTCACACACAAGAACTTTAATTTAAATTCATTGTTCTTTCTGGGGTGCCAGACCATACTCAATGCCAATAGCCAGTGTCTCTGGAACATTTCTCATTTCATATACTGTGCATTAGGAAAGTGAGTGGTAATAAAAGAGGAGAATATTTTCGTTGTCCACATTGAAATACAACCTAATTGCTATGGCATCAGTATGAGCACTCTCTGTACTGAAGCAGAATGGAACTCTAATATTTTTGTAAGTCACAGAGATAAAAATTGATCTGCCCCTGAAAGGTATTTTTACTGGACTGAATGGATGAAGGTGGGAGGGAAGCTAATTCCAGACATGGAAAGTGTGAACAATTAAATAAAATGAATCCACTTTTTTAATTTAATGGCTAACTGTTTAGTACTTTAAACTTTTATTCGAGCTACATATTTGACAGAGGCAATGGAGTCACATTTCTTGGGCTGAGTTTGGACAATCCACGCAAACGGATGCACATATTCTCACTAGTTCAAAAGCAAGCACTCACTGTCAGCATAAAACAAATGAGAAGGGCCCAAAAATGGATTACATTCATCCCCAAATCTAGGGAAAACTAGAGGTTGCTGAATAGGGAGTAGCATTTCTAGAGAATTTGGAAAGTAATTACTAGAGAAGCAAAATATCATTCCTAATATTTGTAGCTTATTAATAAAGGGAATAGGAGACCCACTTTCAGATAACTAGGGGGGAGAAAGGATTTATATTTGTAGCTGCAGTATTGATATTTTAGTGTGTCATCAAATATATTATTTCTTCTTTTCTGACCACCATCTTGCACTTCTCTCTTCCTTTATATTCTGATCTAAGACCATTCTGGGAGATTTTAATCATTGGACACATAAGTTGTTAAATCTCTTTCCTACCTTATATAGTCTTTATCCTTGAAAATCTTCATTTGTGTTTTGGGATGTATTTTTTTGGTCTGTCTATATACAAACTCACACAAACTAGATTCTGCGGTTAGTGAGAAGATGAAACAAGTAGTTCAGTGGAAAGATCACTGAATATGGCCTTGGAAAAGTCATTTAAGTATCTGGGATTCAGTGTCTCCAACTGCACTCTTGAGTTGGGCTAGATGACCTCTAAGGTAAACTCTAGCACTATGTACATAAGCCCATGGGCAGTACCTACTGTGAATATTGTATTTCAATTCCTAAAATGTAGTCATACATCTCACCGAGAGCTGATGAGTATTTAAGACTGTAGTCCATTGACTTGACATTTATTAAATACCTTTTGTAACCAAATTGAGATGGAACGTGGTAGAAGAGATAGAGTTGTTACTTAAAATGTGTTCAAATTCAAAATCTAACACATGTCTGTGTTATCCTAGGTAAATAACATAAACGCTTGCTAACTTAATCAAATCTTTATGGCAGTCAGATACAGACCAATCTCCTATATGATTTAGTAGAGGTTGATTCCTATGAGAACTTCAATCTATCCACAAAATCTTACGTACTTGATAATGACAATGGCAATAATAGTAATGATGATGATAATCAATAAATATTAACATTTTTGAAGTAAAATTTCTATCATTATTTTCAGAGAAATATATTTATATGCATATATATATATATATTTACACACATAATTTTCTTTTTTTTTAACCTTCACATTAGACATTAGTCAGGTTATAAAGAAGGATTGTATCGGATGGAATGAACAAAGGGAAAGAGGAAACAAAACCAAACAAGAAAAGAAAAAGAGCAAGTAGTTTGCTTCAATCTGGATTCAAACTCAGTTCTTTCTCTGCATGTAGACATCTCTCTCCATCATGAGTCTTTTGGGGTTGAATTATAACCCTGCATTCCTGAGAAGAGTCCAATCTATCAAAGTTGGTCATCATGCATACATGGTATGTGTAATTGTGTACAAATTTCTCCTGGTTCTACTCTTCTCATACAGCATCAGTTCTTATAAACCTCTCCAGGAAAAAAATGAAGTCCACCTGCTCCTTTTTCTTATAGTACAATAGTATCCCATTAAATGCATATACCACAACTTGTTCAGCCATTTCCCAATTGAAGACCACCCCCTTAATTTCTAATTCTTTGCCACCACAAAAAGAGCTGCTATAAATATTTTTGTACATATGCGTCTTCCTCTCACTTCTATGAAATCTTTGGGATACTACCCTAGAAGTGGTATTGCTGGGTCAAAGGGTATGAAATTATTGATAGACCTTTGGGCATAATTCCAGGTTGCTCTCCAGAATGGTGGAATCAGTTCACAACTCCAACAGCAATGCATTAGTGTTCTAATTTTTCCACATCCTTTCCATCATTTGTCATTTTCCTGTTTTGTCATCTTAGCCAATCTGACTTGTGAGATGGGGTACCTTAGAGTTGCTTTGATTTTCATTTCTCTAATCAACAGTGATTTAGAGCAGTTTTTTCATATGCTTATAGATATCTTTAATTTCTTCCTCTGAAAACTGCCTGTTCATATCCTTTAACCATTTATCAATTGAGGAATGACTTGTATTCTTATAGATTTGACTCAATTCTCTCTATATTTTAGAAATGAGTCCTCAAATTTTCCACTTCCATCCTAATCTTGGTTTCATTGGCTTTCTTTGTATAGAAGCTTTTCAATTTAATGTAGTCAAAATTATCCATTTTGATGTTATAATGGTCTCTAATTCTTGTTTGGTCATGAAGTCTTCCCCTTTACACAAATTTGACAGGTAAACTATTCCTTGCTTTCCCACATTGCTTATAGTATCAGTCTTTATACCTATATCATCTACCCATTTAGACTCATTTTTGGTATATGGTTTAGACAAAGTCTATGCCCAGTTCCTGCCATACTATATTACAGTTTTCCCAGGAACTTTTGTCAGATAATGAGTTCTTATCCCCAAAACTGGGGTCTTTGGGTTTATCAAAGAGTAGATTATTATAGTCATGAGTCTTGTGTACTCAATCTATTCCATTGATACACTATTCTATTCCTCAGCCAATAACAAGTAGTTTTGATGATTCTTGCTTTATAATAAAGATTAAAATCTGGTATAGCTAGTCCACCTTCCTTAGCATTTCTTTTCATTAATTCCCTTGATATGCTGGGCCTTTTATTCTTCCAAATAAATTTTGTTACTATTTTTTCTAGCTTTATAAAGCAGTATTTTTGGTAAATTGAATGGTATGGCACTAAATATGTAATTTAATTTAGGTAAAATTGTCATTTTATTACATTAGCTCAACCCAGCCACAAGCAATTGATGCTTTTCCAATTAGTTAGATCTGACTTTATTTGTGTAAAAAGTGTTTTGTCATTGTGTTCATATAGGTCCTTTGTTTATTTTGGCAGGTAGATTCCCAAATATTTATAATGTCTACAGTAACTTTAAATGAGATTTCTCTTTTTATCACTTGCTGTGGAATTTCATTAGAAATATATAGGAATGACACGGATTTATGTGGGTTTATTTTATATACTGCAACTTTACCAAAATTATTTATTTTCCCAAGTAGTTTTTTTTTTTACTTGATTCTCTAGGATTCTCTAAGTATATAATCATATCATCTGCAGAGAGTGATAGGTAGGTCTCTTCTTTACCTAAATTGTTTCCTTTGATTTATTTTTCATCTCTAATTGCTACTGCTAGCTAACATTTCTAGGACCAGGTTGAATAAGAGGGGTGATAGTGGACACCCTTGATTCACCCCTGATCTTATTAGAAATGCTTCTAATGTATCCCCATTACATTAAATACTTGGTGATGGCTTTAGATAGGTGCTACCTATTATTTTAAGGAAGTCTCCATTTATTCCTCTATTTTTTAGTGTTTTCAATAGGAATATATATTGTATTTTGTCAAAAGCCTTTTTTGGCATCTATTGAAATAATCATGTTTTTTTTTTCCTGCTGGTTTTATTGTTGATATGATCAATTATACTGATGGTTTTCTTAATAATAAAATATCCTTGCATTCCTGGAATCCTACCTGCTCAAAGTGTATTGTTCTTGTGATAAGTTAGTGTAGTCTTTTTTCAACTATTTTATTTAAAAAAATTGCATTTATATTCATTAGTGAAATTGGTGTATAATTTTCTTTCTCTGTTTTATCTCTTCGTGATGTAGGTATCAGTACCATATTAGTGTCATAAAAATAATTTGGTAGGACTCCTTCTTCACTAATTTTTCCAAATATTTTGTGGAGTATTGGAATAAATGGTTCTTTAAATGTTACATAGAATTCAGTAGTAGACCCATCTGGACCTGGATATTTTTTTTCCCTAGGGAATTCACTGATGGCTTGTTCAATTTCTTTTTCTAAGATGGGGTTATTTAAGTAACTTACTTCCTCTTCAGTTATTCTGGGTAACATTTTTTTTTTTGGTAAATATTCATCCATTGCACTAATACTGATATATTTATGTGCATACAATTTGACAAAATAATTCCTAATTATTGTTTTAATTTCCTCTTCATTGGAGGTAGATTCACCTTTTTAATTTTTGATACTCATAATTTGATTTTCTTTCTTTTTTATCATATTACTAAAGGGTCTATCAACTTTATTGTTTTTTTTTATAAAACCAACTTTTAGTTTTATTATTTCAATAATTTTATTAATTTTGATTTTATTAAAATCTTCTTTGGTTGTTCATTACTTCTAATTTGGTATTATTTGGGAATTTTCAATTTGTTCTTTTTTCTAGATTTTTCAATTGCATGCCCAATTCACTGAATTCCATTTTCCCTAATTTATTTATGCATGCACTCAGGGATATAAAACTTTTCTAAGAACTGCCTTTGCTGCATCCCACAAATTTTGTTATGTTGTCTCATTATTGTCATTCTCTTCAATGAAGTTACAGATTATTTCTACATTTTCTTGTTTGATGCACTCATCATTTTAGGATTAAATTGTTTAATTTCCAATTTGTTTTTAGTCTATCTTTTCCACGGCCCTTTATTGCATTTAATTTTTATTTCATCATGATCTGAGAAGGATGCATTTAATATTTCTGCCTTTCTGCACTGAATTGTGAGGTTTAAATGCCCTAGAACATGGTTAATTTTTGTGTATGTGTCATGTACCACTGAGAAGAACGTATATTCCTTTTTATCTCCATTCAGTTTTCTCTAGAGAGCTATAATATCTGACTTCTCTAAAATTCTATTCACCTCCTTAGCTTCTTTCTTCTTTATTTTAAGGGTAGTTTATCAAGTTCAGAGAGAGGGAGATTAAGGACGTCCAGTAGTATAATTTTGCTATCAATTTCTTCTCTAATTCCCTTAACTTCTCCTTTTGGAATTTGGATGCTATGCTACTTGGTGCATATATGTTAAGTAAATGATATTGCTTCATTCTTGATGGTGCCTTTTAGCTGGATATTGTTTCCTTCATTATGTCTTTTAATTGGATTTATGTTTGCTTTTGCTTTATCTGAGATAATGATTGCTAACCCAGCTATTTTTACTTTAACTGAAGCATAATATATTCTACTATAGCCTTTTACCTTTACCCTGTGGTATCCTTTGTTTCAAATGTGTTTCTTGTAGCCAGCATATTGTAGGATTATTGTTTTTAATCCATTCTGCTTTCCTCCTCTGTGTTATGTGAGAGTTCAATCCATTCACATTCATGGTAATGATTACTATCTGTCTTTTCTACTCCATCCTATTCCCTCCCAAGCTTATGTTTTTGTTTCTTCCTTCTCCCCCTCCTTAAGGGTTTTCTTTTTGATCACCACCTCCCTCAGTGTTCTCTCCCTGTGACCCCCCTCCCCTTCTTTAGCTACCCTCTCCCCTTACTACTATTTCCCTTCCTTCTAGTTCCCACCCTTCTTATCCTTCCCTTACCCTCCTACTGCCTATAAGACACAATATATTTTTATACTTATTAGAGTATGTTAATCTCCCTTTGACCCCAAACCAATGAGAGTGAATTTCATAAAGTGCTCCTCTTCCTCCTTCCTTTCCCTCTATTTAATACGTGTTTGTGTCTTTTCACATTAGAGTCTTTTTTTTTTAAAGCAATCGGGGTTAAGTAACTTGCTCAAGGTTACACGGCCAGTTATTTCTGGGTGTGGTGCTGAGTATCTGAGCCCAGATTTGATCCAAGTTATCCCAACCCTGGAGCCGGTGCTCTTACTCGCTGTGCTACTTGGCCACCCTTCACATTAGAATCTTAAAGTTAACTGATTATATTAATGCCTCTTAGAACCAGAACCAGTGAGAATAATGTTCAAATGATGTCCCGCTCCCTCTTTCCTTCCTCTCTAGTATAATATGCTTTTAAGTCTCTTCATATAGCACAATTTAACTTTTCTGCCTCATCCTTTCCTTTCATCTCATTACAATCCTTTTGAACCCTTTAATAAGGTTTTTTATCATCAGATTAGATCATTTAGACCCACACCCGCTATATAGTGAAGTGGACAACAGAACAATAACAGGACAGCAGTGCCAATTACAGGTTGATAGGAGTGTTTATTAGCTGGCCGGCCACTGCCTCCCAAGTATAAGACTTAGGGAAGATAGCCCCGAGCCTTCTGCAGAGCAAGTTTTTATAGATAATGAAATGTGGTTAACAACGAAATATGCAGTTTAAGAGAGGTGATACCACATGGAGGTAGGGAATTAAGCAGAGCATGAAAGCCAACAAGGTTTGGTAGCATTTCTAGCAAAGCCTTGGGTACAAACAGATCTGTATCTGGGGTTCAAGGATGTTATGGTTCTAGCAATACAGGTGGAAAGTCCCCAAACTGCTGTGGCCTAACAGCTGATTTCCAGGGACCCTGGTGTGACCCCTTCTTGCAGGTTTTGACTGGCAGGGGGCTTAGCTGTCTGTAATTTCTGAGGGACACTTGGAGAATTTAAACTGAGCCCTACAAAATAAGAAGTGGCAGGATTCAAGCAAAGCCAGCAGTCAGAAGCTAGGCTCAGGTCTGAGGAGTTCAGAAAGGAGAAGACTGCATCAAGAATATGAAAGGTGTGAGAGTGGGGTCTTAACCTGAGGTCTACCAAAGTACTGCCAGGAGTTTGCAGGGGTCGTGGTAATGAGTGAATCAGAGGACCCAGCCAGGATCCGATCGCCACAAAGAGGTGGGTTGAGAACTGGGTTGGGACCGATGGAAGTGAGATCCCTTGGCACAGGAGTGCATTGAATAGTGAAGAAGGCCCCTGGGTCCCTCCCTGTAACATAGAACTCCCGGTTTTCCAGTCCTGCTTGGTCCAATCCAAAATCCTGATGACCACTGGGTTACATGACAAGGATACTACAATGACTTTGGTGCCCTTCAGCCTGTGAAATGAAATGTGGTGGTCACAGCTGCCACCGGAGACCCAGTGAGCAATGGTTTTTCAAACCCAATTGGCACAGTGATATTCCCCCTGTACCCCACAATTGGGAGACCCATCCTCAGGGCAACATACGACTGGGTGGAAGAGAGGCTGCTCTCGCCACCCGCATTTCCACAAACAGAACACCAGTCCCCCCAGAATACATGCAGGTCAAAGCAAGAGTGACTATCCTCTGAATGGTTGCTTGATCCCCTTACAATCTGCAGGCCAGGAGCTCTGAAAGCATCCATGGGCACTGCTGTGTCTCCTTCCTCTTCTCACCCTGGGGGCAGGGGCTAGACCACACTGTACCTTCATCCTTAACACAGAATTCCACACTGAACTTTTATTTTCCATTTGTCATTTATAGGTTGAAGAGTCTGGAAATAGACACAGCTGCTTCACTTTCCTGAAGTCTGCTGTGGCTGGTCTCTGTGCTGGTTGGGACCTCCTTAGGTCCAGAACCATATCTCCCTGGAGACTGCAGTCAGCTCCCAGTGCACTACAATAGACCTTTACTGTCAGCCTGCCAGGCTGAATTCAGTGGGATATTTGTTTCTCTCTGTCTCTTTGTGGGTTTTGTAGCTCTAAAATTTGTTTATAGTCATATTTTCCAGGTATCAGCGGTGGTTGGACCAGGAGCTGAAGCAAGTTCCTACTTTTTACTCTGCCATTGTGGTTCTACCAATATTCTATATTTAAGGTGTTATTTTCTTCAGTACTTTTTGTATTTCTTTAGCAAGCTTTTGTCTTGTTTTTCATTATTTTCTTGCATATCTTTGATTTCTTTTCCCAATATTTCCATCACTCCTCTAACATGGTTTTAAAAAATCCTTTTTGAGCTCTTCCATAGCCTGAGAACAATCCGTAATTTTCTTGGAGGCTTTGGATGTAAGAACTTTGACTTTCTTGACTTCTTCTCATTGTACGTTTTGGTCTTTGTCACCAAAAAAGATTCTATAGTTGTTTTAATTTTTTTTCCACTGTTTTATTTTTTAAATTTTCCTAGCCAATTACGTGACTTTTTAGTTCTTTGTCAAGTTAGGACTCTGCTTCCAGTGTGGAAAATGCACTGTTCCAAGTTTCAGGGGTTTTGTGCAACTGTTTTCATATATATTTATAGGGACCAGTAAATTTTCAGTTCTTTCAGGGAAGTGTAATAAAACAAGAAGTGTTACTCCTCTCTGGGCCTGTTCTCTAGTCTGTGAGTGACCACAGGCACTCCTTTCTGTCTTGGAATATAATATTATACAGTTACATGATGAAATATTGTATCATTAGTATTTAAATGGAAGCAAAAAACTAAATTTACAACAAATTATTAAATTTAAGATGTGTCATTTAAAAAACATATTTTTGATCTGACAAATTAAAAAAAAACGTTAAAATCTTGAAGACATCTGATTTTCAGGAGGTACTAAGTATTTTTTTATGAGGGAGGAGCTGTCCAAATAAGTTTGAGAACTTCTGAATAGAATTTTTATTGCATTATGATCTGAAAATGGTATATTCCATATTTCTCATTTGATTGTGTGCTTTTTTATGCTGCAATACATGGCTAATGTTTTTTTGTGGATGTGTAATGCACTGCTCAAGAATCTATGTTCCTTAATATTTTCATTCCATTATCTCCAGAGGATTATCATATTTAAGTTTCCTAAAATTCTATTCACCTCCTTAACTTCTTTCTTGGTTATTTTACTTAGAATTATTCAATTCTGAGAGGGGGGAGTTGAGGGCCTCACTAGTATAATTTTACAATCTATTTTCTCCTATAATGCATTTAACTTCTCCTTTAAAATTTTAGATACCATACCATTTGTTGCATATCTATTTAGTGTTAATATTACTTCATTGTCTGACACCTTTCAGCAACATTTAGTTTCCTTTCTTATGTCTTTGAATTAGATCTATTTTTTTTGCTTTCGCTTTGTCTTAGATCATGAAAGCTACTCCTGTTTCTTTGTTATTGTTGTTTCATTTTTTGCTTTAGCTAAAGAATAATTAATTCTCTTCCAGCTCCTTACCATTATTTTGTGTCTCTTAGCTTCAAACAACATATGGTAGTATTCTGGTTTTCAATCCACTGTGCTATTTATTTCTGTCTTGTGGATGATCTTATCCTTCTCAAATTCACAGTTATGATTATTAATGGTGTAATTTCCTCCATTCTTTTCTCTTCCCCTTCTCTCTCTCTCTCTCTCTCTCTCCCCCCTTCCCCTCCTCAACACTGTTTTGCTTCTGACCACTGCCTTCCACATTAAAACAAGATTTCTAAGGTTAAATCAGTGCCCCAGTGTATACTAATTGCAAAGAAGATTTTCATTTAGTCACAGGTCCAAGATCAGAGGGCATAATTATAACAAAGATCACATTGAATCCAAGACAAATCCTAAATCCACTTCTCCATAATGTTTTTTTTGCTAAGTATGCTGATTTTAATGAGATGTGTCTAAGGGGATAGTTTCCAGGGTAAATTATAAAATCCAAGAATTAGAAGGAATCTTAGAGACAATTGAGGCCAATCTACTGCCTAAACTGTGAATTCATCCCATACATCCTCAGATAAAATTCTCTCTAGTACATTTTTTACAATTAAAGTATTTTCAAATTCTCTGATGTTGTTTATGTGGAATGATACAAACATTCTAGAGTCTAATTTGGAATGATGGGCAAAGGGCTATAAAACTCTGCATATTCTTTGATCCTTCAATACCACTACTAACTCTGTATCCTGAAGAGATCATGAAAAGCAAAAAAAAAAGAGATCTATACAAGGATATTTATAGCAGGCCTTTTGGGGATGGAAAAAAAAAATTGGAAATTGAAGGGATGCCCATAAACTGGCAAATGGCTGCATAATTTGGAGTATGTGAGTAATGGAATACTGTTGTGCTATGAGAAATGATGAGTAGGATGCTTTTTTCTTTAATCCTGGAAATACGTAAAAGAAAAGATGTGAATTGAAGTGAAGAGAACCAGGAGAATATTACAAATAGTAACAGCAAAATTTCATGATGAAAACCTGTGAATGACTTTGCTCTTCTCAGCAATACCATGATCCAAGACAAACCCAAAGGGCACATGATGAAAAAATGCTATCTGCTTCCTGAAAAAAAAAAAAAAAAACTGATGGAGTCTGAATGTATAAGTAATCATATTATTGTTCTTTCTTTTACTTTCTTTCTTCTTTCTTTCTTTCTTTCTTTCTTTCTTTCTTTCTTTCTTTCTTTCTTTCTTTCTTTCTCTCTCTCTCTCTTTCTTTCTTTCTTTCTTTCTTCTCTCCTTTTTATTTGTTTTTCTTTCTTCTTTTGTTCCTTCCTTCATTCTTTCCTTCCTTTCATATTTCTGTCCTTCCTTTCTTTCTTTCTATTTTGAGTGCTTGTCCATAAATTACTTCCATGGAAATATTTCACAAAATTGCACATTTTTAAACCATATTATACTGCTTATTTTCTTAGTGATGGTGAGGGGTAAAAGAAAGGATAGAATTTGGAACTCAAAATTAAAAAAAAAAGTTTAAGTTGTGTTCACACACAAATGGGGGAAAATATAATATTTTTAACAAGCATGTCCAAAGACAAAGTGAGTTAAATAAGGAAATAGTTGATTTCCTCATCTTATAGAAGTCCAAGAAAAAATGGGCAATTTACAAGTATTTATTAGCTGGAAAAGCGTGATTCTTTGCTTTCTTTTCCCAATTTAGACTTATCTGGGTGTTTTCAAAGGTCCCCATCCAATTCAAAAAATTCTGTGATTCTCTAAAGCTTGTCAAATCACATTTTTGTGATGTGATTTACAATGAAAATACCCATTTTCATGTGGAAAATTTTCTGAGAAAATCTTCCTGTTATACTTTTTTTTTCTCAATGATTCCCAATGCACATGCAACAACACTTCTGCTCCAAGTGTAGGACAGTTCCCTGAGTTATAGTTGCCTGGCACTGTGGCACTAAAGGGAACACATAATACATGATTAGCTGAAGGCCTTTTGCCCCTGAAGCACTGAATTCTTGCATTAGCAAAGAAGTGATTTTTTTTTTTTGGACTTTAAATGTGTGCTGATATAGGTGGAGAAGGAATTCAATAAAGAGTTAGAAAAGATGAGTAAAAACTGAAATAACTGATGGGAAATCTGCCCTTAGACAAAGACCTGAGAAAACTGGTTTCTTCCTTAATCATCCCCACCCCCACCCCGCAACACACACAGAACCCTAGAGTCTTCTAATTCCACCCTCAATTTTGTTTTCTTACCTCTACATAGGAAACCTCATTGACTTATTTGCATTTGCTGATCTCTAATTTGAATAACTTCTGCAATTTTTGTTTATATTTTATTTAGGGGAAAAAATGATTTACTAGCTATTCATGATTTTGTTTAGGGAATACAGTTTTGGTGAAAAGGATCTAAGGTAGCAAGTAAATGCTAAGTGTTATTCTCTTGTTAAGAGCACCTAAGTGAGAAAAAAAATTTTGAACCCCTTAAAGATATACCATATGGATGGACTCCAAATATTTGAAATGTGATATGGCCTCAGTCTCTTATTTAACTTTCCAAAAACATAGAAATCATAGTTTTTGAAGACAAGAAATGGTTCTTTCCAGATTCCATGTCAGATATTTATCTACTCATGTCAGCTGCTTTATGTTAAATTCATCCACATCTAAGTTATATGTCGGTTGTGAGAGTAAGGCAAGAGCAGCAACTCCATGTGTGTAATATGAAGCAAATCAGAACTGCCTGTAACTGACTGAGAGCAAACTAAAATAGAGGAAATGATAAGAATTGGATTTCTTAACTACTTAACAAAAACTCACCTTCAGATCATGTTAAGTATATGTCTAGTCTTGGAGATAGAATGTGTCTTTGTCTCAGCTATTATAAAGAGAGTAATCTTAATGTCAAAACTCATACAGTTTGGCCTTTGAATTTATCAAGATGACCATTGATGGGATTTTAGCTTCTTATTAATTTGGAAGACTAAGATTTTGTTTTGCTCAGAATGTCATTGTTATTTGGGAAATCTACTGTAGTGAGACTGTTGATCTTTCCTTTTCTATAATGTCACTTGCAGATATTTTTCCAGCTTTAGTTCAACCTTCCATTGGGGCCTTTCTCTAGTTGAGGAAACATCATTGTCTTGATAACTTTCATATATCACAGTTCCTATGGCACTCTTTGTAGCTTTAGTTTTTTTTAACTCTTCTGTGATACTAAATGGCTCAAATTAATTTCACATTGATATTACCTCTCCTAATTACCAACTCTGATGTCCGAAAGCTCTGATAAGTATCTAGTATTCTTATGTCGTTAGGATTCCAGGTATCTAACTCTAAATATCAGTTCAAACTTCAAATGATTAGAGAAACTTTATGTGCACTTTGGCCTCGATACCTATATTCATGGCATCTATGTTGATACCATATTATACATATTCTATATTTTTTCATTTCCATCATCTATATTTATATGACATTCCATGTATTATTCATGTGTTCATAGAAACACACATGAACATGTTTATATACATGTATGTACTTGAATGATTTGCCATTCTGTTCATCAGTATTCTTTTGTCTTTCAATTTTTTTGTTTATTTGTTCGTTTTAAAATATTGATTTCCCTAAGACCACTAGATAACACAATGGTGGTGCAGATTGGGCAGTGGAAGAAGGGGAGTCTGAGTTCAAATCGAACCTCAGAGACCTAATTACTGTGTGATTCTGATCAAGTCCCTTAGCCTCCGTTTGGCTCAGTTTTGTGACCTAGAGATTAAGTTTGCTGTTGTGAGTTAGATTCAGGTTGTTGTGAAGATTGAATGGGATAGTATTTGCAAAATACTCAGTACTGCACCTGGTGCACAGAAGGTGCTTTAGGAATTTGTATTGTCTTCCACCTCCCACTGTCTAAATTGCTGTCTTGGTTCTGCACACTTAAATTTGCTTTAGTTTATGCTACCTAAGATTCCATGTCATCGTACTTCTTTTGTCATAAATTTCATCATTTCCTGCTGAAAAATAATATTGCATTGCATTCTTATATATATTCTTTGACCATTCCCCTATTGCCTTAGAGATGGATTAAGATGCTGCCTTAAAATTCTTGCAAAAAAACCCAACATACCAACAATAGCAACCATTTTAATTTTGCTTTGCCTTACTCCTTTCTAGATCACAAAGGGTGTTTTAGTTCTGATAATACTATCAAACTACTGCTTCTGCAATTTTTGTTTTTATGCTATTTAGAAAAAAAAAACAACAGTTTACTAGTTATTCTTGATTTTGATTCTGGAATCCAGTTTTCAGTGAAAAGGATTTAAGCTAGAAAGTAAAACGTGTTACTCTCTTCTTAACAGCACCTAAGTGCAAAAAAAGACATGTTGAACCACTTAAACATATGGTATATGGATGGACCACAAATATTTAAAATGTGATATGGCTCCAGTCTTGCATTTAACTTTCCACATATGTAGAAATCATACCGTGTTTCCCCGATAATAAGACACTGTCTTATTAATTTTTTTGGACAGAAAAACACCAGAGGGCTTATTTTCAGGGGAGGGCTTATTTTAATGAACATTGACAACAATTTTAATAAACAGGTAAATGTGAACCAAAAAAATGTACCGTAATGTAGCGTGTAGCGCAGGGGATCACCTTCACTACAGTAGCAATCTCAATAGGGCTTATTTTCGGGGGAGGGCTTATTTTAGAGGAATCTTACACAGTAGGGGAGGGCTTATTTTCGGGATAGGTCTTATTATCGGGGAAACATGGTAGTCTATCACTGATCACATAGTGTAGTGAGCTATCTATTTATTCAACAGTAAACTAAAGCAAAACATTTACAGAAACCAATGTAGAACATTCACAATAACATAACAACTTATCACTAAAATGGACACCTTGTTTAAAGTGGCCACATAGTTTTAAACCAAAGATATCATTCAGTAACTCCTTAACACAATCATCTTTAAGGAGCAATCCTCTTTATTTTATTTTACTTGTCTCTCTTTCTTCTTTTTTATTTTAAATATTTTGGTCTTTATTAATTTGCTTACTTTTAGTTTGCAATTTTCAGTCCCATAATTCCATGAGTTTCAAATTTTCTCTCCCTCCCTCCCCTACTCTGCACCATGGTAGCATACTATCAAGTATAGGATCTGCAAATACTTTCAGATTAGACTTTAGTCACTTTATAAAGGAGGATTGTTTCACATAAAATGAACAATGGGAAAGAAGAAACAAAACCGAACAAGAAAAATAAAAAGAACAGGTAGTTTGCTTCAATATGGATTCACACTCAGTTCTTTCTAGTTCTTTCTCTGGATGTAGACATCTCTCTCCATCATGAGTCTTTGGGGGTTCACTTATAAGCCTACATTGCTGAGAAGAGTCCAGTCTATCAAAGTTTGTCGTCACACATATGTTGTGTCTGTAATTTTGTACAAATTGCTCCTGGTTCTACTCTTCTTGCTAAACATCAGTTCGTATAAGCCTTTCCAGGTAAATATGAAGTACATCTGGTCCTCATTTTTTATAGCAGAATATTGTTCCATTATATGCATATACCACAACTTGTTCAACCACTCCCAAATTGAAGGGCACCCACTTAATTTCCAAATCTTTGCCACCACAAAATGGGCTGCTATAAATATTTTTGTACACATGCAACTTTCTCCACTTCTATGATTTCTTTGGGATTCAACACAAGAACTGGTATTGCTGGCTCAAAGTTTATGTACTTATTTATACCTCTTTGGGCATAGTTCCAGATTGCTCTCCAGAATGGTTGAATCAGTTCACAACTCGGCCAAAAATACATTAGGGTTCCAATTTTTCCACATCTTCTCTAGCATTTGTCATTTTCTAGTTTTGTGATCTTAGCCAATCTGACTGGTGAATTGTGGTACCTCAGAGATGTTTTGATTTGCCTTTCTCTAATCAATAATGATTTAGAGCATTTTCATGTGTGTAATTAAGATATCTTTAATTTCTTCCTCTGAAAACTGCCTGTTAATATCCATTGATAATTTATCAATTGGGGAATGACTATGCTCTTACAGATTTGACTAAATTTCCTTTATATTTTAGAAATGAGTTCATTATCAGAGACATAGGTTGTAAAAATTCTTTCCAATTTTCCACTTCCCTCCTAACTTTGGTTACATTGGCTTTGTTTGTACAGAAGCTTTTCAATTTACTGTAATCAAAATTATCCATTTTGCATTTTATAATGCTGTCTAATTTTTATTTGGTCATACAGTATTCCCCTCTCCACAAATCTGACAAGTAAACTATCCCTTGCTTTCCCAGATTGCTTACAGTATCAATCTTTATACATAGATCATGTATCCATTTAGACTTGATTTTGGTATATGGTTCTAGACAATAGCCTATGCACAGTTTCTGCCTTATTATATTCCAGTTTTCCCAGTAGTTTTTGAAAATAGTGAGTTCTTATCCCAAAAATTGTGGTATTTGAGTTTATCAAACAGTAGATTATTATATTCATTGACTGCTGAATCTTGTGTACCAAATATTTTCCATTGATCCACTATTCTATTACTCAGCCAATACCAAGTAGTTTTGATGACTGCTGCTTTATAATAAAAATTAAAATTTCTTTTAGCTTGTCCACCTTCCCTAGCACTTCTTTTCATTAATTACATTGATATAATATACCTTCTGTTCTTCCAAATAAATTTTGTTACTAATTTTTCTAGTTCTATAAAGTAGTTTTTTGGTAAATTAATTGATATGGCACTAAATATATAATTTAATTTAGGTAAAATTGTCATTTTTATTATATTAGCTCGACCCAGCCACAAGCAAATGATTTTTTTTTCCAATTAGATATATCTGACTTTATTTGTGTGAAAAGTGTTTTGTAGTTTTGTTCATATAGATCCTGCATTTGTTTTGGCAGGTAAATTTGCAAATATTTTCTAACGTCTACAGTAACTTCAAATGGTATTGCTCTTTCTATTTCTTGCTGTTGAATTTCATTAGAAATATACAGGAATGCCAAGGATCTATGTAGGTTTATTTAGTATCCTACAACTTTACCAAATTTATTTATTGTCTCAAGTAGTTTTTCACTTGATTCTCTAGGATTCTCTAACTATATAATCATATCATCTGCAAAGAGTGATAGCTTGGTGTGATAGTAATGGAACATAAAGATTCCCCTGTATTGGCTTGGTTTTCAAATTGATTGTGTTAAAACCCAGAGCTTGTTAATCCCACCTGTGGGATGGACTTGTTGGTGTAAAAAGAAAGTCCTGAACTTGTAGGAGCTGGTGACGTAGATTTAGAGAGACACAAGAGAGAGGCAGAAGAACTTTTTGAAAGCAGCACCTCGTGGAGGCAGAGAGAGAGACTAAGAGAATTGCTGGGGGCCACTTTGAATTGCCCTGGACCTGCCCCCTGAGCTGCCAAGGACTGAGGAGACATGGCTGTTTTGCTGGTACTTTGTCTGTCTGTTTTGATGTTGTTTTGCCAGATTTGTCCACCGGTGAAAGACAGTCCTGTTGTTGCAGGGGTCTGGAGACTGTCCTGCAGACAGAATGAATACTGTCCACTGGTGAAGGACAGTGATGTTGTTGCAGGGGTCTGGGAACCTTTCTGTTGGTTCAGAAGCCCTGAAGAAGGATTTTCTTATTGTATGTTTACAGAAATCCTGGGAGAGGGTTTTGCTAATGTTTTCAGGGGTTCTAGGACTGTTCTACAGACAGAGGATGAATTAATGAAGAGACTGGCAATGTATCTTGTGGCCTTGCTAAGCCTTGTCTCCCCAGGAACTAAGATTGCTGAGAACTTGCCTCATGTCAAGATGAAGAAAAGACCTCCATTTGGGTATTAAGTGCTGTGCTTAAACTTGATGTAACTCTGGGGTAGATTCAATTGTGATCCAGGGGTGGGGAACTTTTGACCTTTTTGTGCTCTGTGATTGAACAAATGAAGGTACTTTACTTATGTTTGGAAACTAATCTCCATTTGAGAAGGGGGGCTTTGTGGTGGACTAAATGAAGGTACAGCCTATGGGTGGAGTAGTATTTAGAACAGGGACTTTGTAATTAATTGAATGATTGGAAGGTCCTGGGGTGGGGTAGTACTTGGAGATTATTTAATCACACTTAGTAAATGCTGTATTTTGAATGATGTCATGTTTTGACCTTCTCTGTTCTTACTTTGTCACTGAACAAAATGGAGAGCACCTATGCTGGTATTTTGAACCTTGGGAAATTGCCTTTCCTTGGCATTACATTACACTTGGTCTCTTCTTTGCCTAATTTGATTCCTTAGATTTCTTTTTCTTCTCTAATTGCCATTGCTTAACATTTCTAGTGCCAGATTGAATAAGAGGGGTGATAGTGGACACCCTTGTTTCACTCCTAATCTTATTGGAAATGGTTCTAACTTATCCCCATTACATATAATACTTGATGATGGCTTTAAATATTTGCTACATATTATTTTAAAGAAGGCTCCATTTATTCCTATACTTTCTATTGTTTTTAACAAGAACAGATGTTGTATTTTGTCAAATGACTTTTCTGCGTCTATTGAGATAATAATGTGGTTTTTGCTAGTTTTATTGTTGATATGATCAATTAAACCGATGGTTTTCCTAATATTAAAACATTCTTTCATTCCTGGAATAAATTCTACCTGATCAAAGTGTTTTATTCTTGTGATATTCATGTGATAATTGGCTGCAGTCTTTTTGATACTATTGTATTTAAAATTTTTGTATCTATATTCATTAGGGAAATTGGTGTATATTTTTCTATCTCTGTTTTATCTCTTCCTGATTTAGGTATCAGTACAATATTTGTGTCATAAAAAGAAATTGGTAGGACTCCATCTTCACTAATTTCCCAAATAGTTTGTAGAGTATTGGAATCAGTTGCTCTTTCAATGTTTGATAGAATTCACTAATAAATCCATCTGCCCTGGGGATTTTTCCCTAGGGTGTTCACTGATGAATTCTTCAATTTCTTTTTCTGTGAAGGGGGGTATGTAAATAATTTAGTTCCACTGCAGTTGATCTGGGCAACATATATTTTCTTAAATATCCATCCATTTCACCGATTGTCAAATTTATGTGCATATAATTTGGAAAAATAATAATTCCTAATTATTGTTTTTTTCACCCTTTTCACTTATGATAGTCATAATTTGGTTTTCTGTTTTTTTTATCATATTGACTATGATCTATCAGTTTTATAGTTTTTTTTCATAAAACCAGCTCTTAATTTTATTTATTAATTCAATAGTTTTCTTAATTTCAGTTTTATTATTCTCTTCTATGGTTTTCAGTATTACTAATTTGATATTTAATTGTGGATTTTCAATTTGTTCTTTATCTATATTTTTCAATTGAATGCCCAATTCATTGACCTCCATTTTCTCTTATTT
Source organism: Petaurus breviceps papuanus (assembly GCF_028583685.1). NCBI lineage: Eukaryota > Metazoa > Chordata > Mammalia > Diprotodontia > Petauridae > Petaurus > Petaurus breviceps. The sequence goes on along the minus strand of NW_027185852.1, from coordinate 2,278,871 downwards.
ATTCATGCATGCACTCAGGGACATAAAATTTCCCCTAAGAACTGCCTTCGCTGCATCCAACAAACTTTGGTATATTGTCTCATTATTTTCATTCTCTTCAATGAAGTTACCAAGTGTTTCAATAATTTCTTGTTTGACCCACTCATTCTTTAGGATTAAAATTTTAAATTTCAATTAATTTTTAGTCTATCTTTCCATGGCCATTTATTGCATATGATTTTTATTCCATCGTGATCTGAGAAGGATACATTTAATATTTCTGCCTTTCTGCACTGAATTGTGAGGTTTTTGTGCTTTAGTACACGGTCAATATTTGAGTAACTGCCATGAACCACTGAGAGGAAAGTATATTCCTTCTTATCCCTATTCAGTTTTCTCCAGAGATCTATCATTTTTAGCCTCTCTAAATTTTTTTTTCACCTCTTTAACTTTTCCTTGTTTATTTTGAAGTTAGATTTATTCAGGTTCATAATGATGGAAATAAAGTTCCCCCACTAGTATAGTTTTGCTATCTATTTTTTTCCTCTAATTCCCTTAACTTAACCTCTAGAAATTTGAAGGCTAAACCACTTGGTGCATATATGTTAAGTAATGATATTGCTTCAGTATTGATGGTACCTTTAAGCAGGATATAGTTTCCTTCATTATCTCTTTTAATTGGATTTATGTTTGCTTTTGCTTTATATGAGATAATGATTGCTAACCTAGCTATTTTTACATTAGCTGAAGCACAATCTATTCAACTCCAGCCTTTTACCTTTACCCTGTAGGTATCCCTTTGTTTCAAATGTGTTTCTAATAGCCAGCATATTGTAGGATTATTGTTTTTAATCCATTCTGCTTTCCTCCTCTGTGTTATGTGAGAGTTCAATCCATTCACATTCAAGGTAATGATTACTATCTGTCTTTTCCACTCCATCTTAAACCCTCCCAATCTTATGTTTTTGTTCCCCTCCTTAAGGGCTTTCCTTTTGATCACCACCTCCCTCAGTGTTCCCTCCCTGTGACTCCCCTCCCCTTCTTTAGCTACCCTCTCCCCTTACTACTATTTCCCTTCCTTCTAGTCCCCACCCTTCTTATCCTGCCCTTACCCTCCTACTGCCTATAGGACACAATAGATTTTTATACTTATTAGAGTATGTTAATCTCCCTTTGACCCCAAACCAATGAGAGTGAATTTCATACAGTGCTCCTCTCCCTCTCTCCTTCCCCTCTATTTAATGAATGTTTGTGTCTTTTCACATTAGAATCTTAAAGTTAACTGATTTTATTAATGACTCTTAGAACCAGAACCACTGAGAATAATGTCCAAATGATTTTCCTCTCTCTCTTTCCTTCCCTTCTACTGTAATATGCTTTTAAACCTCTTCATATAGGATAATTTAACTTTTCTGCCTCATCCTTTCCTTTTATCCCATTACAGTCCTTTTGAACCCTTTAATAAGTTTTTTTTTATCATCAGATTAGATCATTTATACCCATGCCCTCTATCTATGTATATTGCTTTGAAAAGTCATGATAGTCATATAAATTTCAATATTTATAGTTATCAGCTTCTCATACAGGGATATAAACAGTTTGTTCTTATTACATCACAAGTTATGTGCATGTGTGTATATGTGATTGTGTGTTTTCCTTGTTTACCTTTTAGGTCTTTCTTGAGTCTTGTAGTTGCAGATCACATTTTCCATTGAGCTCTGGCTTTTACATCAGGAAAGTCTGAAAGATCCTCATGTCATTAAATGACCATCTCCTTGCCTGAACGATTATGCTCAGTTTTGCCATGTAGTTAATCCTTGCTTGCAGTCCTAGCTCTTTTGCCCCAAGAAATATCAAATTCCAATCCCTCTAATTTGTTTGATGTAGAAGCTTCTAGGTCCTGTGTAATCCTGACTGTAGTTCCATGATATTTGAATTGTTCCTTTTTAGATGCTTGCAATATTTTCTCCTTAATCTTCTAATTCTTCAATTTGGGTACTATATTTCATGAAGTTTTCAATTTGGGATCTCTTTCAGGAGGAGTCTGTTGAATTCTTTCGATAACTATTTTACCTTCTGATTCTAGGACTTCAGGACAGTTTTCTTTGACAATCTTTTGGAGTATGTTTTCCTGGCTTCTTTTTTTTTATCATGGTTTTCTGGTAGACCAGTAATTCTTAAATTATCTCTCCTGGATCTGTTCTCCAGGTCAGTTGTTTTTCCAGTGAGATATTTTACACTTTCTTCCAAATTTTCTATCTTCATGTTTTTGTTTGATTGCCTCTTGGTGCATCATAGAAACCTGAGCTTAGATTTGACTGATTCTGATTTTTAGTGAATGATTTTCTTCAATTAGTTTTTTAATGTCCTTTTTTAGGGAAGCATTTTCTCCAATTAGTTCACAAATTTTACTTTTCAAGGATTGTTTTTCTTCAGTAAGACTTTTTTCTTTTCCAATTTGGTCACTGTAGATTTAATTTATCTTCTACCTTCCTAATTTGGCTTTTAAAAACTTTCTTGATCTCCTCCAAGACTGCTTTTTGTGCTTCAGACCAGTTTCTATTTCCATCTGTGGTCTCAGGTGTTGACATAGAGTTCATGGTGTCCCATGAAAGTGATTCTTCTCTTTCAGAATAATAGGATTCTATTGTCTTTGGTCTTGCCTTTGGAAGTTGCTTCCAGCCCATTTTAATTGCCTATTTCCTTTGCTTTAAAGTGTATTTCTGCTCCTGGGGTACAGAGGGCTCTGACCCAGGCTTCTCAGGCTGGGAGTTAGCTGCCTGCTTATTGGAATTGTGTGCAGTAGCCTCTGGGTGGCTATATTTAGTCCAAGGACAGGACTCTCAGTGTTTCCCCTGAGTTACCCTGAGGCTCACAGAGTAACCAATGAGGGAGGGGTGGTCTGGAAGCTTCAGATTTCTGCCTCTATGCTCCTGGGCTACAGCTTAGGCAGAATTTTGCTGGTCAGGTGAGGTGGGGCTTTTGGGGACCCCTCCAGCTCTTCTCTTCAGACTCCTTACTGCCTCAGATACCCCTTTTCTCAGTAAGTCCTAAGTCTGATGCTGTTTCTACCATTTCAGGATTTTACTCTGAGTAGGACATTTATCTCTGGGTTTTCTTGGTCAGGGAGGGGGAATCTGAGCAGCTAGAGTTTACTTTTACATACTGGCACCTGGAAAATCAGGGAGGAGATTTTTCAACTTCCAGGCTGGGGGTTTATAGCCCCAGGACAAGCCACTGTCTCTACTGCAGTCCCTGAACTTTTTTTACCCAGCTCCAGCAGATCCTCTCTTCTTGTGGTGAGATGCTGGTGAGACTGTTGCAAATGTCCCTTGAGGTGGGTGAGTCTGCCGACTGGGGCTCCTTCTCTTTCCACTGTAGTCTGCTCTATAGTCTGGGCTGGTGCAGCCCCCACATGCTCCATGATTACCCTGCCCAGATCCAAGTGGGTACTTTCCTGGGCTGGATTCTGCCCTTCTCCATCTCCCAGTGGATTCTGACACACCAAAATCCATTCAGATTTACTTTTTAAAGTTTAGTGATGGCATTCATGGAGGTGATCAGAAAAGTTATTGCTTCTGTTCTGCCATCTTGGCTCCACTCTCCAGCAATCCTCTTTAAGGGAAACAAAATACAAAGTCTAAGTTTTCCACCCCTAGATAACATTGTCTCAATCTCTCAGTCAAAAATCTTCTTTCTTCTTGATTGTAGATTAGTTTCCATTCATCCTTAACTCAATCAACCTTTAGAGGTACAAGGTACAGAGTACAAAGTTCTTCCACCCCTAGATCACAGTAAATCATGATCTTGTCAGTCAGCACTAAGTACCCAAGAGAGGTCTTTTCATCTTGGCTTGAGGCTGGCTCCCAAATTCCATGTTTCTTCTTCCATGGGCCCAGCTACCTGGATTCACAGGTAGGCAGCTTTCAGCTCCTCATCCAGCTCCTTGTCCAGGTCTTTGTCTATTTCCCATTCCATGCTGAAGCTCACATTGTTCAATCCACCTCAAGACCTTCATGGTTTCTATTTCTGGGAAGACAAACTTAACAGAGAGAAAACAACATTCATGCACGTTGCCAGAACCATCATCAATTCACTCTCTGCCTGGGAAATCAACACAGACCCACAAACAAGGTCTGAGAACTCAACACAAATCATCAGTATAGTCCCAGCACACCTGAAACCCCTCTCCAGGACTTCTGTAAACAGACAACAAGAAAATTATCTTTCAGGGCTTCCAGTAATGTCCCAGGACTTCTGTACAAAGTATCACAACAGAACAGACAAATAGAGTGCCTGTTCTTCACAAACATTCCCCTTCTCAGTTCTTCTCTCTCCCAGCTTCTGCTTCTGCTTTTATATAGTCATTAACTCCTCCCCGTTCCATCTATCTCTTAATGTCCTTCCTGTTCCTGTCTTTGGCAAGTCCCTCCCATTGTGGATTTAAAAATAGTTCTGTTTCTTAACAAAGATTTGATATAATCATGGGTAAGGCTCAACTGAAACAAGGTGCTAAGTACTTGTTTGCTTGCCATTTTACCTTCCCATCAAGTTCCTTATATTCTTTTCACAGTCTCCTAAGATGAGAAGTCATGAGTTTCATCCCTTTTTCCTTTTTTTGCATTAGTGTTTGCTTCATTTTATTCTCCTTTCTCTTTCAACTCTCAACTTTCTCTCAACTTTCAACAAAAGAATCCCTCCCCTCTGCTATTCTCCTACCTAGAGTTGCTATTACTTTTTTTCTTTTATTGTTACTCCTTTGATACTAGTTGAGCATGTTAAGACCCTGAAGGGATACTTAACTTTTCTCTCCAATTAAAACATTGGCTCCATAGTGGAATCCAGTATCTTGTCATTGCTCCATAAAATTTACCTTCGTGGGTTTCTCTGGATACTTGTCTTTTTGTATTTTTAAATTCCTTCTCAACTAAAGTCTTTTAATAATAAACATTTGAAAATCCCCTAGGTTATTAAAGATCTATATTTTTATACCATAAAGTTATACTGATTTATAGTAGTGATTATTCTTGTTTTTAAATATACTATCTTTATATTGTAATATTTGTTCCAAGATTGCTTTTGGTTTCTAGTGGAAGCTGCTATAACTTGTGGGATTATGACAGCAATTCTGTGGTCCTTACCTTTCTACATCATGTCTGCAAGCAACATTTTTTTTCATTGAAATGGGACCTATGGATTTTTGATTCATGGTTAATATATATATATACATGTATAGTCAGTTTTCATTCAGGATTTCTTGAAATATAGTGTTCCCATTTTATTGGCCATTTTAGCAGGAAGTCTTGCCATGTAGCAGGAAGTCAAGGCATAACTGGTGCCTTGGAAGGGTTATGGGATTTAAAGATCTTCCATGCCCCATTGGACTTGATGCCATAGCAGGAAGGGGTGCAGTAAGAGGAAGCAGAAGCCAAGGTAGAATCCCTGTGGTGGGTAGCAGTGGCGGCGACAGTGGCAGCAGCAGCAGAGGCAGCAGCAGCGGAAGCGCTAACCCCTTTTTGAGTCAGCCAGAATTTTTGCTAAAGACTCTTGCTGAGGACTGCCAGGGGCCGGAGCTGCTGGGAGTGCGCTTCCTGAACGCTGGGTGGTTGCTGTGAGTGGGGAGAGGAGGACCTTTGCCTGAGGTAGCCTGTTCTGTTTTAAAGTCTTGAGAATGTGGGTCCTTTGTACTTTATCTGCCTGTGCCACTTTCATAACTACTCTGATGGCTTTGACTTTCTGGTTTTGGGACTCAGTCTTCTGGTATTTTAATAAATGTTCCAGCTTATTCCTCCATATAGAAAGCCTGATATATTTTGTGACTGATAACTTCATCAGCATAGCTGTAATTTTCGTAGGCATTGTGAATATTGCATTGCTGATACATGCCTATAAATCATTATCAAATCCATCTATTTATCTACTGTATTTATCTATATCAATGTCTATAATCTATATATATTTCTATATCTATAATTAATCTGTATAATGAGGCACATGGATGGTTTAGTGGATAGAGCATTGGGCCTGAAATCAGGAAAATATAATTTCAAGCCTCAGAAACTTTCTAACTGTGTGACACTGGGCAATTCATTTCACTTCTATCTGCCTAGGTTTCCTTAACTGTGAAATGTAGATAATAAGAGCTCTTACTTTTCAAAATTGTTGTAATGATAAATTGGGATAATATTTGTATAGCTCTTAGCACAACACCTGGAACATATTAAGCACTATATGAATATTATCTTCCCTTCCCTTTATTATCTATGTATCTATACATGTATCCATCCATCCATCCATCCATCCATCCATCCATCCATCCATCCATCCATCCATCTATCTAATGTATCTACCATCCATCTTGGAAATATTTTTAATGTAGAGCAAGGAAGCTATGTTATTACATATTTGTTGGCAACATTAAAAGCATTATGATATGGATCAAGTCAGTGTTGAGTTTTCTCTCCATCAGGTCAGATAAGTGTATTAACAGATCTTAAGTCAATCACATACAATTTCTTTATATAATATTTGATCTGATGTCTCTTGATATTAAAATCCATCATGAATAACAGTGGTCAATGGAAACTGATAAGGAAGAATGACTTGGGGTTACTGTCCTACAGGTACATGGAATATCTTCAAAACTAAAATGTTTTGAGCCACAGGAAAAGTGATAGAACTACTATCTTGACCTTCAAGTCATAATACTTTGGCTCTATTTTTGGAGAACAATAACTTTCTTCTTCACCTAGGTCACTATCTTGAGGGAAAAGTGACTACACATACATAACTTCCACTTATGTCATAGAATTAACAAAGGCTGTGCTGATGTTTTCCTTTTTTTTGTCAAGTGTTACCAACATAAAATATTTCAAATATAATCTCAGGAACAGACTTTAAATCAATTATAAAAAAGCCAGACTAGTTAGGTGTAGAAAATTTCATTACCTGAAAGATGGCCACCAGATGATGAGATTTAAAAGTGTGGGAAGGGTAAAGGGTGAAGACATGCAAATTTACTTAGATTATCTATGGAAGAATGGAGAGGTGGTCATACATATATTTGTGAATTTTGGATCCACATCAAAGAATTCATTGATGATTAAAGGATTCAGATATCAAACTAATATATTCGCAATAAAATACATGTAATTGAATTCATTTTCCCCCAAGTACATATACTAAATCTCTTTCCAATTGCATTTAGGAATCTTAGCATTTTAAATTAGCACACCATTGTTAAACATATAAAATAAATCATTTGATGGAACAGAAGTTTTTTTTTTTTTTAGGGTAGAGAAAATGAAATTCAGGGGAACATGAGTAAAAAATAAATCAAGAATCTGAAAGGTTGTAATATTATGATTGGGCATCTCTTATTGGATCCCATAGGTAAGAGGCTTAATATGATGGAAAATACTTAAAAAAAAATTTAAGCTCTCTCAAGAAATAATAGATGCCAGAAGAGAGAGGTTTTCCCTTCAAGTAAAGATTAGATTAAGATGTGTCAAAGTATGCTATACTGGGAATTCATTTTGTTTCTGTGTTGGACTGAGGTCACTTCCCTCTCTAAAATTTCTGAGCTTTTGGAAATAAAGGAGGGGAAATGTCTTATTATTTCAATGGAACTAAACAGTGTGTACATTCTTAAATATTCTACCCACTGGTCTATTCTTTTCTCCTTACTCCCTCTCAAGAGTAGAAACCTAGGAAGCACAGGAAAACATCCTTGATGCTTTCTTTGTTTGTTTGTTTCCTGTAGCTAGTCAGAAAATGATTGCCTCTGGAAACATCTTTAATGCCTACATGATGTCCTTTTCGGTTTGTATTGAATTTACTCTCTTTATCCAGACTAATGTGATTTGTGAATTTCCTTTTGACTTGACGTTTCATACATGAATCATAATAAATTCAGCTTGATCTGCCTGTCTTTTCCCCACCTGCAAAATAGGAGATCCAGACAGCATGCAGTATGTTGCCCTCATTTTGACTGCAGGCCCAATGCATTATTCAGAGGCTTGGCCACCTGGAACACAGAAGCTGTGGCAGAGAAGTAGCATTTATTTATATAAAATTCATTTAGAATTACACAAAATTGCCCAGCATCTACAGGTTTGTGCCTGAAAGGTGTTTTCTTTCTCAGAATTTCAGACTCATTTTCAAGATATAGGAGAGCAACAGAATTCTGAGACACAATGGGAACACAGTCTTTTCCACCATTGACAGATGCTGTGAGCTTCATCAAGGCAAAGACCCCATCTTGTATGAGCTCATATTTCCATCAGGAATAGAAGAGTTCTCAGGGCATAAGAGGAAAAGAGAATCTCAGAGGTTGAAAAAAAAATCTCACGAGTTCAACTTTTCCCTCAAACAATGGATTCCTTGGGTTGCTAGGATTTCATTTAGTTTTGTTTTCTTCAATCAGGTGGCTACCAGAAGTAAATTATATGTATACTCCATATTTTTGTTATATTGACTTTTAGAATTTTTTTTACTTTAACTCTTGTCATCATGCTTCTTTAATTTTATTTTCCAAAATCAGATTTTATCTTATCATCTTTAACTTCAGAATTATAATTTGTTAACTAGAATATTTGTATTTGTAAATGTATGTGAACTAATTTAACTAAAATAAGTCCATTGGCTCATGTAAAAAAACTTTGCTAAAACAAATTTTGTCTTCTAAATTCAATTCCATTGATAGGTAGAAGTTGATGGGAAAACCTGTACCCCTAAAGTCTTTAGCTTCTTGTTTTTTGTAGCATTTCAAATGGAGTTTCTAGATTTGTTTCTCAGCATTATTTGCACACACATAAATCACCAGAAACTCATAGTCATTATTTGGTAAACCTTGGAATATTCACTATGATATGTGACATGAAAGTCCAGGGAAGATGGTGTTCCTCTAATACTAGAAAGTTATGCACATACATGTGCATACATTTACATAGATGTATATGTGTATGTCCCCAAATACATTCTATCATGGACTCATCAATTATTCCTTCCTTTCTCCACTATCTCTAATCTTTACTAAACAATTTCTCTCATCAAGCTCTTGGGAATTAAGTCCTCATTTATAGTACCATACATCTAGAAATAATGACTAAAAGACTCAAGAAGTTTGAACGAATTACCCCAAATAATATAGTATCTGTTGGAGGCAGGATTTGAACCCAGAGCAATGTGTTCTTGGTTATTTTCAAGGTTTAGTTTTCAACTCAAAATAAACACATCCAAAATGGAACAAATTATACCTCCCCACAATTCATCCTCTCCTTAAACTTCCTTATATCTATTGATAACATTATCCTTCATATTTCTCACCTAATAATCTTGAAATCATCCATTGCTCTTCCCTCTCCCTCAACTTCATATGAAATCAGTTGCCAGTGCTTATTTATTACCCTCCATAGCATCTCTTGTATCTACACCTCTCCTTCCAAACGAGCTCTCCCTTATTTTTAGACCCTCATATCTTTTTAACTGAACTATTGGAATATCCTCCTAATTGAAAGTCAACACAGGTTCCAGAATGATATTCTTCAAAGTAAGATGTGACATTTTGATTCCACTAATCAGTCTTCCTTGGCTCACTTAAGCTTGCATATAAAACTCAAAGTCCACAATTGAAAATTTAAAATACTCCACCAGATGCCTCCCTTTCAAGTATAATTTTATATTGTTCTTCATATGCTTCCCTTCCTAATCTTACAACTTTGCCAACTCAGAGTTATCCTTGACTCCTCACTTTCACATAAATCAAATATCCATCCAGTTGACTAATTTATCCTTTTTTTACCTCCACAGCATTTCTCATGTAGGCTCCCTTTCTTCAATTCACACAACCTCAATCTAGTCTAGGCTCTCAGTACCCACTTCTAATACTCTTCAAATAATCTCCTAATTAATCTCACTTCCTTGAGGACTGACCTCATATATAGATTCCAAAGTGATTTTCTTAATGATATTAATGACCACATCAACCTCTACTCAATAAAGTGATTATTATTTTTGTAATTTAAACTCATTATGTTAATATGTGAAATTATTTACCTTACATTTAATCTTTCAAATAATCTTATTCTGTTCTATGAAGTTTAGGACCCTTATGAGCTTCTCTAACTCTGGTTCTTCATACACACATATGCACATGTATGTATATATATGACATACATGTGTATGCATGTGTGTATACACATATTCTCTACCTCTTAGAATACTGATGTTCTTACAAGATGCATTTTCAAACCTTGCTTTCTTCACAAAGTTTTGCCTTGGTTTACCAAAACTCTAGTAACTTTCACTCTCAGTATTCCATCCACCTACTCTGTATGTATGTTTTAAGCACTGATTTATATAGAGTCTCCCTCATCAAAAAATAAGCTTTTTGAGGGAAGGAATTACTTTTATTTTACTTTTTTATCTCCAATGCTCAGGGCAGAGTCTGGAACAAAGTAAGTACTCAATAAATATTTGTTGATTGATTTTTTCCAATCAAATTCTATATCCTATGTTCATTCCTTTTTACAGTTTGATTTGGGGGATGAAATAGCCTCTCTTTTTAAACTCCTTTTTAAAGAATTGATATCTACCTTCAAAGCATGGATGTAGTGCCACCTTTTACACAAGTCCTTTATTGGTGTCTCCCAGTTTTCAACATTCTTTCCCTTTTTAACTTTATTTCCTGTTTATCTGTATAGCAGGCTTTAAATCTATTTATACACCTGGAATGTTTTTTTTAATTTGAATATGAGCTTTTTGAGGGTGGATCTTGTGTACTTTTGGGTTCATTTGTAACATTTTATTCAGTCCTTTATATGGAGCAATTTATTTTTAAGATGCAATTAATTTGAATTCCCTCTCAAAGATTTCATCTAGCGCTTTTTTATTTTTAAATTTATTTTGTAATTTTCAAAATTCATCTCCACAAGATTTTGAGTTACAATTTTTTCTCTCTCCCCATCTTTCCCTTACCCCCACTCCAAAGCAGCAAGCCTATTGAATATCTCTTCCCCCAATCTGTTCTCTCTTATATCCGCCCCCTTCACCCATCAAATTTTCTAGTAGGGCAAGATGGGTCTCTATACCTCAGTACCTGTATATCCTACTTCCTAGTTGTATGTGAAAAAACAATTTTTAAACATTTGTTTTTCAAAACTTTGAGTTTTCCCTTCTCTCCTTCTCACCCACCCCCACCCCTGGGAAGACAAGCACTTCAATATACATTCTATATGTGTAGTTACCCAAATCTCCTCCATAGTAGTTATATTGTGAAAGACCAACTATACTTCCCTCCATCTCGTCCCCCCCCTCCACCTTCTCCCCTAACCACATCCCCCTTCAAAATGCTTGCCTCTAACTACCTTCTCCCCCAATCTACCCTCCCCTCTATGCTTCCCCCTCCTATACCCTACCCTTCTTTTATCCTGTAGGGTAAGACACAAAAATGAGTGTGCATGTTATTCTCTCCTGAGAACAAATTAAATAAGAATCAAATTGTCCCATTCCCTTTCACCTTCCTGCTCTTCCCCTCCATTGTAATAGCTTTCTCTTGCCTCTTTTATATAAGATTATTTACCCTAGCTATCTTCCTTCTCCTCTCAATAAATTACTCTCTCACTCAGTAATTTTATTTTTTAGATATCATCCTTTCATATTCAACTTATCTTGTGCCTTCTATGTATACATGAATATGCAAATGCCCACACTCACATATATATATATATATATATATATTTATATACACATACATCCTCCTATATATGCATGTATATGTATGAATACATATACATATACATACATATATATACATAAATACATACATTCCCTTCAGCTATCCTCATATTGATAAAAGTCTTATGAGTTACAATTATCATTTATCCACGTAGGGATGTAAAGAGTTGAAATTTAATAAGTTCCTTATGATTTGTTTTTCCTGTTTACCTTCTCATGCTTCTCTTGCTTCTTGTATTTGAAAGTCAAATTTTCTGTTCAGCTCAGGTTTTTTCATTAAGAATATTTGAAAGTCCTCTATTTCATTGATTGACCACATTTTTCCCTGTAGCATTATACTCATTTTTTATGGGTAATTCTTGGTTTTAGTGTTAGCTCCTTTGACCTCCAGAATATCATATTTCAATCCCTTAGATACCTTAATGTACAAGCTGCTAGGTCCTGTGTTATCCTGATTGTGTTTCCATGATACTCAATTACTTCTGCCTTACTGCTTTCAATGTTTTATCCATGACCTGCTGTAATGGAAATGCAAATTTAAGTATCTTCCCTGCCCCTAGGCTAAAGCGCACCTGGAGCCTGGGGTGGGAGGCTTGTTTCTCAGTAGATACTTTTTGATTGGGCAGTGAGTCAATAACGTTGTTACATTTTCTGAGACAGGAGCAGGCTATGTAAGCCCTGATGTGTAGCTTTGTATTGGGGCTCACTTTGAGAAGTGTCCTGTGATTTTATCAGATGAAACCCTGGGAAGCCATTGTTGAGAGTCCCCTGGCTTTGAAAAACCCAGATTTTGATTTGGTATGGATGTAATGGTTGGACAGTTTGGAAACTGTCTACTTGATCTCTTTGTCTGTCTTGATAATTCTGTCTGTATATTCTGAAGTTCCGGGTGCTGACCTTTTTCCCCTGATCTAGGTAAACACTACATATTTGACTGATTAAAGTAAGCTTGTTAACCCATTTTGAGTTGCTTTCCTTTATCAAAGCAGATATAAGAACCAGTGTTGGCAGCAAACTCTGGGGACAGTTGGGTTACTTCCTGATACACCTGGGAACTCTGGTATTTGGCTATAATATTCCTTGGAATTTTCTTTTTGAGATCTTTTTCAAGAGGTGATCAGTGAATTCTTTCAATTTCTATTTGGCCCTCTGATTCTAGAATATCAGGAAAATTTTGCTTGATAATTTCTTGAAAGATGGTGTTAAAATTCTTTTTGTGATCATGGTTTTCAGGTTTACCACTAATTTTTAAATTATCTCCCCTGGATCTCTTTTCCAAGTCAGTGGTTTTTCCAGTGAGATATTTCACATTGCCGTCTATTTTTTTTTTTTACTTTTTAAAAATCTGTTTTAGAGTACCTTCATTTCTCTTAAAGTCATTATATTACAATTGCTCCAATCTAATTTTGAAGGAGTTATTCCCTTCGGTGAGTTTTTGAGATTCCTTTTCCATCTGGCAAATTGAGCTTTTTAAAGCATTCTTCTCCTTTTTGCCTTTTTGTGCCTCTTTTCCCATTTGAGTTAGTCAATTTTTTAAAGGTTTTCTTTTCTTCAATTTATTTTTGGGTCTCCTTTAGCAGGCTGTTGACTTGATTTTCATGATTTTCTTGAATCATTATCATTTCTCTTACCAATTTTTCCTCCACTTCTCTTAATTGATTTTCAAAATCATTCTTGAGCTCCTCTATGGCCTTTAACCTGTTCATTTTTTTTTTCTTGGAGGCTTTTGATGCAGGAGTTCTGACTTTTGCTGCCTTCATCCCACTCCATGCCTTGGTCTTTTTTGTCCCCCCCCCAATAAGAATCTATCATCTGTTTGTGCTTCCATTGCTTGCTCTTTTTGGCAGCCAGTTACTTGTCTTTTGAGCTCTTTGCCACAGTGGAACTCTGCTTCTAGAATGGAGAGAGCTATGTCCCAAATTGCTGGGGATTTTTCAGCTGCTGGAGCTATTAGTTTGCTGCCCTCTCTACAGCCCCCACATGCTCTGGCTCACTGATCACATACCTCAGGACCTCGACACCAGACTGTGATCTGGATCCTAGCAGGTCAAAGCAAGAGCACTTAGCTTCTGAATGGTTGCTTGGTCCCAGTACAATCTGCAGGCCAGGAGCTCTGAAAGCAGCCAAGAAGCGGTGGCTGCAGTGACCATAGCTCCTCAGCTTCTTGCTGCAGGGATAGCAGCCTGACTGGAGACCCCTGGGCCAACCAAGTTCCACACTGACCTTTAATTTTGTCTTTGGCATTTATGAATTGAGAAGGCTGGAAACTACCACAGATGCTGGTGATTTACTCTCCTGAAGTCTGCTCTAGCTGCAGCTCCTGGGGGCCACCTGTAGCAGCAACCACCCCAAGCGTCCTCAGGGTTTGCTGCCAACACAGGTTCTTAGATCTGCTTTGTTGAAGGAAAGCAACTCAAAAATGGGTTAACAAGCTTACTTTAATCAGTCAAACACACATCATTTACCTTGTTCAGGGGAAAAAGGTCAGCACCCTGAACTTCAAAGTATACAGGCAGAATTATCAAGACAGAAACAGATCAATTAGACAGCTTTCCAAACTGTCCAACCATTACATCCATACCAAACAACATCTGGATTTCAAAGCTGGGGGGCTCTGGGCAATGGCTTTCCAGAGTTTCATCTGATCAAATCACAGAACACTTCTCCAAGTGAGCCCCAAAACAAAGCCTCACATCAGGGCTTATATAGCCTTCTCCTGGCTCAGAGAATGTAACAACCTTGTTGACTCACTGGCCAATCAAGAAGTATCTACTGAAAAACAAGCCTCCTACCCCAGGCTCCAGGTACACTTTAGCCTGGGGCAGGGAAGATCTTTGCATTTATATTCCCATTACACCACCCTGGGTCTAGAACCAGGGCTCAGGCTGGTGTGCTCTTATCTTGAGTGCCCTGTTATGGACTCTTTCTGCCAGCCTGCTTTACTTCCTTCAGCAGGAAATTTATTGCTCTCTGTCACATTGTGGGTTCTGTAGCTCTAACATTTGTTTAGAATAATTTTTTTACATGTATTGGAGGAGGTGGAAGTGAGAGCCATGCAGAAGTCCTATTTCTACTATGCCATCTTGGCTCCTCAGCTCATCACACTCTTTTTAAAAAATCAATTTGTTGGGGTGGTTAGGTGGCACAGTGAATAGAGCATCGACCCTGGAGTCAGTAGGACCTGAGTTCAAATCCGACCTCAGATACTTAACACATACCAGCTGTGTGACCTTGGGTAAGTTACTTAACCCTAATTGCTCTGCCTCCCACCTCTAAAAAATAATAATTTGTTTATTTTAGTCTTCAATACTCATTTCCACAAGATTTTAAGCTCCAAGTTTTCCCCTCATCTCTCCCCTCCCCCACACAAAAATGAAATTCATTCTGATCATGTCTTCCCCAAGTCTGCCCTCCCCTCTCTTACTCCCTCCCTTTATCCCCCTCCCCATCACTTTTCTGTAGGGCAAGATAGATTTTTTTATACCCCATTCCCTGTACATTTTATTTCCCATTTGCATATAAGAATTTTTTTTTGTTATTTGTTTTTAAAATTTTGATTTCCACATTCTCTCCCTACTTCCCTCTGGAACCATCCTCATTGAAAAGGCAATCAATTCAGTATAGGTTTTATACATGCATCGTTATGCAAAACACTTCCATAATATTCTTGTTGTGAAAGACTAATTATGTTTCCCTTCAATGTATTCCACGTCCCCCATTTATTCTTTTCTCTCCATTGACCCTATCCATTTCCAAAAGTGTTTGCTTCTGATTTCCTCCTCCCCTAACCTGCACCCCCTTCTATCATGCTGTAGCAGCAAGTGCCCCAGCATCCCCAGGGTGGCTGCCAAAACAGGTTCTTAGATCTGCTTTTCTAAAGGAAAGCAACTCAAAATGCATTAACAATCTTCCTTTAATCAATCAAATATATCATTTACCTTGCTCAGGGGAAAAAGTCAGCTCCCCAAACTTCAGAGTATAGAGACAGAAATTACAAATAAACAGAAAAACGTATCAAGCAGACAGGCCTCTAAGTGCCTTGACCATTACATCTATACCTAGTCAGTTACCAGAGAGGGAAGCATCAACATCTGGGTTTTCAATGCCTGGGGGTTCTCAAAGGCTGCCCAGAGTCGTCTGCTCAAATCACACAACGCTTTTCAAACTGAGCCCAAAAACAAAGTCTCACATCAAGGATTATATAGCCTTCTCCTGGGTCAGAGAATATAACAACCCTTTTGACCCACTGCTCAATCACAAAGTATCTCCTGAAAAACAAGCCTCCTCCCACAGGCTCCAGGTGCACTTAAGCCTATCAAATGGACTAGGGAAAAGGAAGATCTTAAATTTACATTTCTATTACACATGCCTCCATACCCTTCTCCCTACTTTTCTGTAGGGCAAGATACCCAACTGAGTGTGTATGTTATTCCCTCCTTAATCCAAATCTAATAAGAGTAAGGCCCACTCATTTCCTCTCAACTACCCCCTCTTCACCTCCATTGTAAAAATATTTTCTTGCCTCTTTTATGTGAGATAATTTACCCCCATTCTAACTGTCCCTTTCTCCTTCTCTCTCTTTCTCCTCTTAGTTTTATGTTTTTAGATATCCCGCCTTCATATTCAACTCACCCTGTACCACAAATATGTATATACATATATACATATATGTGTATCTATATACACAGATACATATATGTATGTATAAATATATACACATGCACATATACATATATTTAGATAGAGCTATATATAGATATATCTATTTATATGTATCTATTTATCTATATTCCTTCCAACTATGCTAATACTGAGGAAGATGTCATGAGTTTCAAATATCATCTTTCCATGTAGGAATGTAATCAGTTCAAGTGTGCTCCATTCCCATCCCAGTGCAATATACCCATCCTTTTGACCTTCCAGGCTGTCTTGTGGTGGAGATTTATTTGACTCTGTCATTTTGTGGGTTCTGCAGCTCTGGAATTTGTTTAGTCATTTTTTACAGTATTTGGAAGGATTTGGGGGAGAGTTCAAGCAAGTCTCTAAGTCTCTGCTTTTTCTCCACTGTCTTGTCTCCATTTCCTCATCGTAATCTTTATCAAGAAAAGCTTTGTATATGTTTTGTAACTCCAAAAATTTGCTCATGTTTTCTTGTCATTTTTATATTCTTTCTGATAAAATCTTACTCCCCTAACCTCCCAACAGAGGTCATGTTTCTCTTCAGGTCTTTTGAGTTCTTTAAAAAAAATTGGCATCCCATTATCATAAATTCCTATACCTTTTGACTGAAGAAGGTACTCAGCGGTTATACTGTCAAGCCCACACGTGAAAAATATTCTCCATTACATTATAACTGATACGTGTTCATCCACATTCTATTCAAAGATCTCCAGCAAATGAAAACCTTCTAGAATAGTGCCCTTCTCTTTAGACAACTATGACTGTTAAGAAAGATTCATTCCCTCAAGCAAAAATTTGCAGCTTATAGATTTTGGACACCATTTTCTTCACTTAATGAACTTGGGAACATGTGTCTTTCTCCTGTACTTTGTATTTCGTAGATGGACCTTTCCCCATCTCTATTCAATTTACAAAACAAGCACCACCACCCCCCACACATATCAAAAGAACCCAATCTCTGTTGTGATCAGCTTTTCAGACCAACTACACCTTATCTTGAAACTTCTGTGCCTGTCAATACCCTTGCATGACTGTGCTGCCTTTTCTATTCATAATCTGCTACCTGCCCTTGTTTTAATGTTCTGTCTTTGTGTGGAAATCCTTCTATATTTGAAAGAACACTCCCTAGCCCCTTCAAACCTGCAGAATGAAGGTACTTTCCATGAGTATTTTCATTTTTTAGGTCTCCGATGAATTTAAACTTGAGTAATGATCATTAACCTTCATATAGCACCTTAGAACAGAGAGGTGATACAGTGGATAGCTAGAGTTCTGGATCTAGAGTCAACAAAACTCATCTTCCTAAGTTCAAACCTGTCCTCAGATACTTTCTAGATGTGTGACCCTGGCCAATTCATTTAACTCAGTTTGCTTCATTTAACCCAGTTTGCTTCAGATTCCTCATCTATAAAATGAACTGGAGAAGGAAATGCAAACAAATCCAGTAGCTTTGACAAAGAAACCCCAAATGTGGTCACAAAGAATTTGACATGACTAAAATGACAACAACAACTTAACAAGTTAAAGTTTTCAAAATGTTTATATATTTTCTCCTTTGATCCTCACAACAACCCTGAAAGGTAGCTGCTGTACTTATCCCATTTATAGATAGGGAAACTGAGGCACAGACTAATTAAGTGATTTATCTATATCTAAATAGGTAGAAAGCATCTCTGTCAGGATGCAAAGTCATGCTGTCTACATGTAGTGATTGATTGCAAACTTGAACCAAGGTCTTCCTGCCTCTAGGATGAACTTTCAATCTACTATGCTTGTTGCATCTCTCAACAGTATAATTTGGTAACCAAGAGAGTGCAAGACATCTTTGTCTGTGCCAAGAGTGTCATAATCTCCAAGATTATGGTGATTATGGCTCCTCAGCATTCTGTCAGGTTCAGACCAAAATGAAGAGCCAGAAGAAGTGGGTAATTACAAAAAGTCTAAAACTAGGCTTGGTGAGGGGCTAGCCTGGAATAATTAGAGCTATTCCAACCGGGACTGGCCCATCTCAGGTACTGAATTCTTCTGCTCTGAAAGACTTTTCTTAAAACAGAACACAGCCATGTTGTAAAGGGAGCACTCATTCTGATATGGGCTATACCAGCTGCTCTGTTGCTCTGCCAACTCTGAGATCCTGTGACTCTGATTAGCTCTTGCTTATTCAAGTAGAGATGCCCCCCAAAACCTATGATCTATCATCTTTGAACTGTTCTTGTCTTGGAGACAATCATCCTGCCACATGTGAAGATTCTATTGTTGAAGAACAGTAGACTCAAATGATGTACTTATCATGTCAACGAGCTAAAAATTCTTTTTTTAAAATTTAATCGAATAAGTATTTTGGGGGGATAGTCACTTTCCAGGCAGCAGAAGGCATGAATGCTAAAGGAAAGCTTGCTCATACATTTTGCATTAATATATCTTCATAAGAGTGGAACCGTTCATAGTAATATCAGCCTGTTGAATTGTAAAGCAGCTATTTGGATTTGCATTAAGGAAGTTTACTCTTAGCATTTAAATGAAAACTTAGGCCAGAAAGTAATATGCTTAATGCTTGGACATATTGTTCTCTTTGGAGACTTCACATGTGGTGCCACTCAACGGATGCAACAAAGCAGATCAGTTGTCAGGAATGCTATGTTTCCTGTCTTGGAAATAGTACAATTCAGTTCAACTACTTTCTGACCAGTGATATTAAGTATCTAAATAATGGGTAGAAGAAAGATCTTAATCATAAAGATAACTCTCATTAGGAAGTCAAAAAGGTCACATCTTTTTGCACATATTTCAAAGAAAGAAAGAACAAAATCTCGAAGAATGAGAATTTAGTACTAATATATGTCAGCTCATTGGAGGAAAGAATAATTCAATTCAATTCCACAAGTTTATATAGTAACTTTTAATTCTCAAGCACAGGAAATTATGACCATATGGTGGGCATATAAGGATATGAACAAAATGAGCTCTATTTTAAAGGACCTTATATTCTGCTGGAGGAAAAGTGCTTAAAGGTCAGGAAATCCAAAACTTCAGGAAAAAAGCTACAAAGTATTTCCAAAGGTGAACCAGGGCTAACTCAGAGAAGAAATAAAAACAATATTTGAGAAAGCCTTCATCTGAGCCTTGAAGGAGTTGATTTCAAGTGTGGGAGTTGAGAAGGGGAAGAATCTAAGACACACAGGATAGACCATGTAAAGACCCAGAGGCAGGAAATAGTACAGTTGTGGATAGAAAAGAGAAAGAAGATCAATGTGTTTGAAAACAGGTATAATTGTGAAAGGATTGTGAGATCAACCTTGAATAACCTGTATGAGTTAGAATCATCTGGACTTCTCCATTTAATTACTCCATCTTAAACCTGGCCTAGATGTGAATGAGGCCTAGGTGCACCTACTTAGATGATCAGTCACTCAAAGGAAAGTTAAATGGTTGTAACTGGAAGAAATGTGATTGGCTGAAGAGAAAAACAATATTCCTGTCCTATGGGCTTTATATAAAGAGGAGGCCAGTTTGCAACCATCATTCCATTGTTTGGCAGCATAAGTCACAGAGAAGTTCTACTGAATCACCTGAGAGAGAATGGGATTGAGGAAATATCTACTTCCCCCTCCCCAAGAGAGAAGAACTTTGGGAGGTTCAGAGGTTCCAATGACTCAAGGTTCTCCTGGATAGCCCAGCAGTATCTGCAGGATAACAGTAACTAATGAAAACAACAGCAGCAGCAAAAACAAAGATGATTTGGACATATATGTGAAGGGCAGCCTTATGACTTCCTGAAGAGATAAAAGAAAGCCACACTTTACTGCAGGAGAAATACCTTCAGGACTGAAGCAAAAGGAATTCCAGGATCTGTAAGTTATCCCCTTTTCCACACAGACACTCTAAACTTGATCTTACTTTCCTCTGAACTACATGCATATGTTTTTCTGGAGAATGAATCTCAGACTTTGTTATGTGTTTTGGACCTTACTTGCCACAACACCTTGAAAGGCAGTTGTTTCAAGTTGACTAATTTAGACAAGCTGGTAATCATAGGACATGCACTATGATGGGGGGAAATGAACTCTAGCCCCAGAAAATAGGCCCCTTTCCTTCTGATTCTTGAAGAAACATTAAACAAAAAAGAAAGAAGACCACTTCTGGGGACCCAGCCTGCCCTTAGTGGGTGAGCAAGTCACAGAGTCTATGCTAAAATTGGTTTTGATTTTGATTGCATACAGCTTCAAATATCAGACAGAGCAATGGTGTCTTTTTTTACCCTTAACCTAGAGGATTTAAGGAGGCACTAAGGAGGGAATAATTAAACTAGTATTTAAAAAATATGATTTGACTGCTATGTGGAAGATATATTGTACAAGGAAGATGTCAGGTAAGAAAGCCAATCAGGTGGGTGGGGGCCAAGATGATAGATTAGAAAAAGGAATTCCATTGTACCCCCATTTCTTCTTCCTCTAATACATGTCAAAAATGACTCCAAATAAACTTTAGACCTGCAGAACCCACAAAGTGACAGAGAGAAAATAGCTTCCCATTGAAGACAGCCCAGCAGGCAGGGAGGAAGGGACTAGCACAGCTCTCTGGGAGACAAGCCCACCCCCTAGTGAGTCTGTGGTTTTAGCCTAAGGGTGGCTAGAGGGTCATATGGAGAGTGGATTACCAGCAGCTGTGGTGGATGCTAGAATTATCAACCCATAAATGCCAAAGACAAAGTAAGAGGTCAGTGGACTTTGGCAACAGGGCGTCTAGAAGTGCGGTCTGGGCTCTGCCCGCAGAGCAGGAAGTGGCTGAGGCACTGCAGCCCCTGCCTCATGGATGCTTCAGACCTCCTATCCTGCAGATTGTAGGGGGACCAAGCAACCAGTCTAAGGGGTAATGGCTCTTGTTTTAACGTGCTTGGATCTGAATCTTTGTCCTAGGTGGAGGTCCTGGGCTGCATGAGTATTGTTCCAGAGAGTGTGGAGGCTTAAGAGAGGGCATGTGACTAATAGCTTTAGCACCTGAGAAAACCACAGCGATTTGGAAAAAAAGTTCCCCTTCTGGAAGCAGAGTTCTACTGTGGCAAAAACCTCAAAAATCAAGTAATTGAGTGGCAACATAAGCAAACAAAGGAAGCAAAGCAAGTAGAGCAACCAACATTAGACTCCTATTTAGGCGGCAAAAAGGATCAAAGCATGGAAAAGGAAAAAAAGAGATGATAAGTCAGAACCCCTGCACAAAAAGCTTCCAAGAAAAATATGAGCTGGTTACAGGCCATAGAGGGGGTTATAAAGGATTTTTAAAAACCAAATAAGAGAAATGGAGGAAAAATTGGGAAGAGAAATGAGAACAATGTAAGAAAATCATGAAATGAGAGTCAACAGCATGCCTGAAGAAAATAATAACTTAAAAAATAGACTAGCTCAAATGGCAAAAGAGGCTCAAAAAGGCAATGAGGAGAAGAATGCCTTAAAAAGCCGAATTTGCCAGATGGAAAAATAATCTCAAAAGCTCACTGAAGAGAATCATTGCTTCAGAATTAGATTAGAGCAAATGTTATCTAGTGACTTTATGAGAAATCAAGGTACTATTAAATAGATCCAAACAAATGAAAAAATAGAAGGCAATGTGAAATATCTCATTGGAAAAAAAAAAAAACTACTGAGGTGGAAAATAGATACAGAAGAAATAATTTTAACATTATTCGACCACCTGAAAGCCATGATCAAAAAAAGAACCTAAAAATCATCTTTCAAGAAATTCTCAAGGAAAATTACCCTGATGTTTTAGAACCAGAGGGCAAAATAGAAGTTGAAAGAATCCACTGATCACCTCTTGAAAAAGATCTTAAAAAGAAAATTCCTAGAAATATTATAGCCAGGTTCAGGAATTCACATACCAAGGAGAAAATATTACAGGAAGCCAGGAAGAAACAATTTTAATATTTTGGAAATGCAATCAGGATAACCCAGGATCTGGTAGCTTCTGCACTGAGGGATTGAAGGGCTTGGAATATGTTATTCCAGAGGTCAAAGGAGCTAGGAAGTGGCTAAAACCAAGAGTCACCTACCCAGCAAACCTGAGTGTCATGTTTCAGGGGAAAATAAAGTCATTCAGGGGAATAGAGGACTTTCAAGCATTCTTGATGAAAAAAGCAGAGCTAAATAGAAAATTTGATATTTTGATACAAGAAGCAAGAGAATGTAAACAGGGAAAAGGCATAAAAAAGAACTTATAAAAGTTGAACTATTTTCATTCCTAGATGGAAAAACATTATTTGTAAATTATGGAACTTTTCTCAGTATGAGAATAGTTGAAGGAAATATAAATGTTTATGTTTATGCATACATATATACATGCAAATAAATATATATCTATATAGAAGGGTATATGGACATATGAATACATATGTGAGTGTGTGTATATATGTGTACAGGTATACATAGAGAGCACAGGACAATTGAAGAGGAACGGATGATAATTTAAAGATGTAACTGAGAGGTGAGAGAAGAATATAATCCGAGGATATGGTGTGAGACAGATGTGGGTAAATTATCTCATATAAAAGAGGCAAGGGAAAATTGTGACAATGGAGGGCAAGAAGAGGAAGGCGAAAGGGAATGAATCAACTTTCCTCTCATTGAATTTGGCTTAGGGAGGGAATGACAAACACACTAAATAGGGTGTCTCCCTCTTGAGGAGAGTAGAGGGAAGGGCAGTTGGAAACACTCACTTGTGAAAAGGAACAGGGTTAAAGTAGAGAATAGAACAAATAGGGGAGGGATAGGATGGAGATAATTATAGTTCGTCTTTCACAATATATCCACTATGGTAATATTTTGCATAACTACACATGTACAACCTACATTGCATTGCTTATCTTCCCAGTAAAGGTGATGATGACGGAGGAAAGTAAAGAATCTGGAAATCAAAGTTTCAAATTGAAATGTTTAACTATTATTATTATTATTATTATTAACCTGAAACTGAGAAATAAGATATAGAGGCACTGGGGCATAGAGATCCACCGTACCTGACTGGAAAGTCAGAGGGTGTACCGGGAAGGATATAGGATAGAGCAGATTGGGGAGGGGATATTCAGTGGGATCACTGTTTTGGGGTTGTGGGTGTGGTAGAGATGGGGACAAAATTTGTAACTAAAAATCTTGTGGAAAGGAATGATGTAAACAAAAAAAATTAAACTCAAAAAAAAGGAAAGCCAATCAGGAGGTTTATATTTTTTCATTTTTCAAATGCTTTATTAACTTCTGATTTACATCATTTATTTCTGCAAGATTTTGAGTTACTAATTGTCCCTCCGTTTTTCCCCTACCTACCTCCCCAAAATAGCAGTCCCACACAATATCCACTTCTCCAATATGCTCTCTCCCATATTTTCTCCCATACCCCTTTCGAATTTTCCAGTGGGTCTCTATGCCCACCAGTATTTGTATAACTTATTTCCCAATTACATGTAAAATAGTATTAATAATGGGGTGTGTGTGTATATATATATATATATATATATATATATATATATATATATAAACATTTGATTTTAAAACTTTGAATTCCAGATTCATTCCCTTCCTCCCTTGTTGCCTACCCTTATGGGGAAGATAAGCAGTTCAGTATAGGTTATACATTTGTAGCTAATGCAAAACAATAACATAGTAGATATATTGTAAAAGACTGACTATTTCCCTCCCTCCTATCCCATCTCCCACTTGTTCTATTCTCTACTTTTGATCCCGTCCCTTTTCAAAGTGGGTGCTTCCAACTTCCCTCCCCCTCAAGACTTCCCTCCCTTCTATTATGCCCCCTTTCATTCCCTTCCCCCCTGCTCTCCTATACCATGAGATACCCTATTTAGTGTGTATTTCATTCCCTACCCAAGCCAAATTCAATGAGAATAAGGTTGACCTATTCCCTTTTGCCTTCCTATTCTTCCCCTCCACTGTACCCATTTTGCCTTGCCTCTTCTACATGAGATAGTTTATCCTATTTTATGTCTCCCCATCTCTTCTCATTATATTGCTCTCTCACCTCTTAATTTCACTTTTAAGTATCATTCCATCCTATTAAGATGGTCCTGTGCCCTCTATCTATGTATACCTGTAAACGTATATACTCACATTCACATATGTATTTATATGCCAATATACCCTCATATATATTTATATATATATGTATATATATATATATATATATATATTTCTATGCCCTTAAACTACTGAGAAAAGTTTCATAAGTTACAATTATTGTTTTTGCATGTAGGGATGTTAATATTTCAACTTTGATAAGTTCCTTAGGATTTCTTTTCCCTGTTTACCTTCTCATGCTTCTTGTATCTGAATGTCAAATTTTCTATTAAACTCTGGATTATTCTTCAAAAATGCTTGAAACTCCTCTATTCCACTGAATGACCATATTTCCCCCTGTAACATGATACTCAGTTTTGCTGGGTAGGTGATTCTTGGTTTTAGTGACACCTCCTTTGACTTCTGGAATATCATATTCCAAGCGCTTCGATCCCTCAGTATAGAAGGTGCCAGATCCTGGGTTTTCCTGATTGTGTTTCCATAATATTCAAATTGTTTATTCCTGTCTGCTTGTAATATTCTCTCCTTATTCTGGGAATGTTGGAACCTGGCTATAATATTCCTAGGAGTTTTCTTTTTGGGATCTTTTTCAGGAGGTGATCAGTGGATTCTTTCAACCTCTATTTTGCCCTCTGATTCTGAAACATCAGGGCAGTTTTTTTGATAATGTCCTGGAGGATGATTTCTAGGTTCTTACATTGATCATGGTTTTCAGGTAGTCTAATAATATTTAAATTATCTTTCCTGTGTCTATTTTCCAAGTCAGTGTTTTTTTTTTTCCCATGAGATATTTCACTTTGCCTTCTATTCTTTCATTTGTTTGGATCTGTTTAACAGCATCTTGATTTCTCATAAAATCATTTGCTTCCATTTTATCCAATCTAATTCTGAAGCAATTATTCTCCTCAGTAAACTTTTGAGATTCTTTTTTCCATCTGGCAAATTTGGCTTGTTAAGGCATTCTTCTCCTCATGAGCCTTTTTGAGCCTCTTTTGCCATTTGAATTAGTCTGCTTTTTAAGGTGAGATTTTCCTCAGTCAGGCTGTTGACTCTCATTTCCTAATTTTCTTGCATCATTCTCACTTCTCTTCCCAATTTTTCCAACACTTCTCTTATCTGCTTCTTAAGGAACTCTATGTCCTGTAACCAGCTCATATTTTCCTTTAAAGCTTTTGATGCATGAGTTGTGACTTCACTGTTTTCCTCCTGTTCCATGCTTTGTTCCTTTTTGTCCCCAAAATAGGAGTCTAATGTTGTAATCTTCTGTTTGTTTTTTTTTTCCTTTCACTGTTCATGACGCCCCTTAGTCACTTGAACCCTAGGTGTTTTGCCACATTAGGACTCTGTCACCAGACAGGGGAGCTTTCTTCCCAAACGCTGGGGTTTTCTTAGCTGTTTGAGATATTAGATGCCCTCTTTGAGGCCTCCATATGCTCTGGCAAGCTGGACATACTCCAGAACTTCCACCCTAGGCTGCAATCCAGATCCAAGCAGGTTAAAGCAAGAGTGATTACCACTCAGACTGGTCAATGGTCCGCCTACACTCCGTCGGCCAGGAGCTGAAGCTGGTTTCACAAGGGGCTGGCTGGTTGTGCCAGGCATCTCAGCGGCTTCTGGTCTGGGGGCAAAAGACAATGCACTCCCACTTACTGGGTCCCAAAGTCCAGACTGCACAGACCCCTCACTTTATCCTTTGCATGTATGTGTTGATAAATCTGGAAACTGTCATAGCTGTTGCTAATCTGGAGTTACTCCAGCTGGCACTTGGTCAGGCCCACCCTGGGGCTAAAACCTCAAGCTCATGTGGTCCTGGGCTCTGCTCCCAGAGCACTGTGCTGGCCGATTCCTGGGCTGTCCTCAGTGGTAGGTTAGCTTCTGTGTATCATTTTATGGGTTCTGCAACTGCAAATTTTGTTCAGAGTCTCCTTTTTACATTGATTGGGAAAGGTGGAAGCTGGAATAGCTTGGAGATTCTGCTTCTACTCTGTCATCTTGACTGTGCCCCTGGAGGTTGTTGATACAGCACAATTGGGATTTAAAGAATGCATATGATATCATGGAGATACTGTGAATATATAAACCTAGAAACAGGAAGGGCTGCTGTTAGAATCAATAATCATGTAAACTGAATGTGTTGGGAAGAGTATGAGAAGGAAGTTCAATATAACTTGGAGTTTAAGAACTTGAGGGAGAGGAAGCCTAGTGGTTCTTTCAGTACCAAGTCAAGGAGATGAAAAAGTTTATCAAGGGAAGATAATGAGTTCTGTTTTGGACATGATGAGTTTGCTCTTGCAAAACTCCAAGGGACAATTAGGAATATGCAAGTTTGAGAATAGGCTATTCTATATTGCTCTTAAGATTATAGGTTTAGATAGTTCTTCCTCATTTCTATGTCATTAATTGCCTAGCAATTTGGTAAAACTCATCAACCCCATCTCAGAATGATGTTTTGAGTTGCATAAAATACACGTGCTGAAATCAGCCAAGTAATACAAGTCTAGAACATGGGACCTGGTGTGAGAAAAAGTGAGTTCTAAACCAGGCTGACACCTAGTAGTTATACTAGTTGTGTGACCGAGGGCAAGTTGCTGAACTACTTTTTGCCTGAGTTTTCTCAACTATAAAATAAAGACCACCTCCCATGCTTGTTACAAGGCTCAGATGAAATCATTTCAGTGGTACTGCTATGATTTCATTTGAGCCTCATAATAAGAAATTAAAGTGATATATACTTAACTGCAATTAAAGTGTTATGTGAATGCTCTCATTTTATTAAGAATAGTGTCTTCCCAATGAGGAAGCTGAGGTTGGCAGGTACTGGGGAGCCCAGCTTATTTCAGAGGTGGGATTTTACTCAGGCTTCCTAAAAACACCTGCCTATCACTCCCCCCCCCCCCCCCCCCCCCCCCCCCCCCCAGCTAGGCTGTCCTGCTAACTTTTTAGTGGAAAGGCATGTTTTCTCAGTTCGAATGAAGCTCGGGATCATACAACCTAAGCAGCTTGGAGCAGATTGCCTTGGAGAGCAGCACAGGCATTTCTGGAAACATTTTGTCCCTTTCATGAAGAAGATACTTGTGTATCCTTCACGCCCTCCTGACATGAAAGGGAAAGAGTGACACTCAGAATGCCTTATTCCAGCGAGCCCGCAGCTAAAGAGCTCCAGGCGAAACATTTAGCTCCATTTTACCCCTCATGATTCTGGTGAATGAAAAATAAAATAATAATCAAGGTTTACATCTTGGGACCATGTGAAAATGATCCATGGAATAGTGATACTTCTCTGCAGCCTGTCCTTATAAAGGTAATTCATCCTCAGCGCTGTAGACTGAAGCCACTGAAAGCCCCAGAACACGCATTCTCTTGCCCCATTCCAGCCTGCCTTTCCTTGCCCTTTGAGGAAGTTGGTTGTCTGCTTGAATTTATGCTTGCTCACCCTCATTTGGCTTTATTCCACCAAAAGTGGTATAAAACCCTTTTGGAACCCTCTGAACAATAAAAACCTAACAGACCTAATTTTTTTAACAATAATTCATTTTAAAAGTGGTCAATAAATGTATATAGGCAAAATCTCTGAGGTTCCTTTTTCTAGCATATAAGGCGAAGAGAAGGGTTGGGTCAGAGGCTGCACTTGTCGCCTAGCAACAGCCACACAGATCCTTTTCCAGCTCAGGGCTGAGCCCAAAGCCTCCTCGTCATGGCCCATTTAGCACAGACATGGCTTTGAAACAGCAACTGAGAAGAATGTCCCCTCCCCTTGGACCCCATGAAGGATCTCCGAGTCCCTAAAGCCAACCCAGAAGGTTGATGTTGGGATGTTCTTCCACCAATCAGTTAATAATAATAATGTTAGTGGCTAAAATGTTGATAGGGCTATGAAGTTATGAATACTTGGCATATTATATCATTTTATCCTCACAGCAACAGTGGGGAAACCATGGGTGGTATAGTGAATATTGTGTTATATTTGGACACAGGAAGATCTGTGTTTGAATCCTGTTGGGAACTTATTAGCTAGGAGACCCTGGACAAATCATTTAATTTCTCTAAGCCATATCATCTTGACAGGTCTCAGTATCTCTGTGTGTCAGCAAACACAAACATTCACATGCAAAATGAACCCCAAAAGTGACTACATATGACAATGACCTCTTACATATGATTTATATACATAAAATTTACATATAAGATATAATAGAATTTAACAAGCTGTTGATGATACTACCCCTTGTATGTTCGTTGTTGGACTTTTCTTTGTTTATTTTCGTTTGTTTTAAAATTGTATTGAGGTCTCCCTTCTCATTCCTCTCTTCCTCCCCCTAAACCTTCCCAGAAAGTGAACCTAACACATGTCCATTCCCTGGGTAAGTACTTTACTCTGTCACCGTTCCTTGTGGTTATTTGAAAGGGAAGTACCAGTACTTTAGAGGAGGGAATGGATCAGAAAATGTCCCATATAGAAGACAAGGTAGGCCTAAAGGAAAGGAGAGATTCTAAGGAGCAAAGGTGAGATGCAGTGATGTTACATGGATAATTGATATAGTGTTCACTGTCTCAGCCAGCGGCAGAAGAGTAAGAATGGCAAAAGAGGATCCACAAGCCTGTTAAAAGAGGAATGTTGGAAGAAACGTCAGGATGACATGCGTTTGAGGCTGGGAGGAAAACTACTGCAAACGCACTGGAAAAAGAGAAAGGCGAATGGCTGAGGAGAAGATCGATCTGACCCCAAATAGTGCGTGTTAAGCAAGTAATATGTCTCAGCTGTTTGTCCGCAAAACACGGTATTCGCTCCTGGACTCGTAGTAATGCGTGCTTGAGAGTCGGAGAAAGGCATGTTTACGTTCGATTTCTTAGAAGCCCACCAAAGTTAGATTGGTTACACAGTCCTGCACATTCCTCATCTCTGAAGGTTCTCAAGTAAAGGCTGGTGACTGGTGAAGAGGAGGGATCGGTATTCATAAAGCTCTTAGTATATATTTATGTAGCACTTCCCAGGCACTGTGCTAAACATTTTCTAAATATTATAGCATTTTATCCTTACAACACCATTGAAAGGTGGGTGCTATCATTATTCACTTTTACAACTGAGGAAACTGAGGCAAGCAGAGTTTAAATTACTTATCTAGGGTCACATGGGAAATGTCTGAGGTCCTATTCAAATTTGTGTCTTCCTTAAAATAATCCTAATACTCTAACTACTATGCCCCTTTTCTACTAAAGATGCCTAGGCCTCTCATAGGTTCTAATATAGGTTCCTTTCTCAGATAAATTTCGGACTCAGTGACCAACGACATCTTTCTATTTGGAAATTTTGTGATTCTATCATAGTCTCTTTCTAAAGTTTGTAAAGAGACATTTTTGCATGTGAGGCAGTTTTGTTTACTACTGCTATGCCTTGCCCTTCTTAGATTTTGTGCTGGATGACTTGAGTGTTTTCTGAACTTGAAATCTGGGATCTAGACTACAAACCTAGAATTAGGTTTTCTCATGTGTCTGTCATCTGAAAATCTAAATTTTAGGAACTGTCTCTTTTGTGCAATAATGATCTCATTAGGCTAGTATTTGAGACTGCTTTGCCCTAAGTTCAAAGTAATTCAATATGTTTTTGCCGAGGCAAAGGTGTTGTGCCAGTTTCACCTCTTTTCATATCTTTCATGACTCCATTTGAAATTTTCCTGGTAAAAGTACTGGAGTGGTTTGATATTTCCTTCCCCATCTTGTTTTATAGATGAGGAAACTGAGGCAAACAGGGTTAAATGACTTAGCCAGGATCATATAGCTAGAATGTGTCTGAGGTCATATTTGAATTTGGAAAGATCAGTGTTCCTGATTACAAACCTAGTGTTCTATCCACTGTGCTACATAGCTGCCAATTTCATATATAATATAATAGATATAAATGAATATAATAAATTAAAAATGAATATAGATTTTATGTACTTATACATATGACTATATATAAATATATAATGAAATAAATATATAAATAATATGAAATATGAAAAAAAATAAATATCATGTAATCCTTAATTGCACTGAAGACACAAAGTATGAGATTGACTGTCTTCTAAGGCCAGTCTTTATCACCATAATCATTCACCTCAAAAATTGAATGGAAAAAAAAGGCAAACACAAAAAACAAACAGAGACACCTGCATACCTCTTCATTTGTGTGTGGGGAGGTACAAATTTCAACTACATATATACCATTGGATCAGCCCCCACTCCCCCCCAAAGCAGTCACTGACCTTTGGATTTTCTTTGGACTCCTAATAGTCAAAGATATTGTTCCAATCCATCTGTGTCGAGTTCCATGTCATCGGCACATATGATTCATTACATTAACAAATAAATCACTCTGGGCAATCCACAGTCATTACCCTCAAATTTCCATAAATGTGATCTCCTGGATTGGTCACAACCAAAGGTGTGCAGTTTTATTTTTGCTTTGATTATTAAGGGTCAGTGTGAATTCCAATGCCCTCTGCATGGAAGAGCATCTTCTTATGGTGATTGGAATGCCAATTTACCTTGGCACTCAGTTTATTTTTACCCCAGAGAAGCCAATGATTAAGGACAAAAGAAAATAACAACCACCAAAAAGCAGTTTTGAGAGAGTCATTCTATTCTTCTTATAAAAGTCATGCCAGATAAAATAAGCGGATGTATACTAAAGCCTTTCTGCTGTAGAGAAGACTTCAGTTCCCTCTGCCATCTGGAGCATAGGGCATGGGATTAGTGTTTTGCTCCTCGGGAAAAAAAAATATTGTTTCACTTTCTGTATCTGTTTCTTCTATGCTTTGTAAGATGAAAGGGAACAGGCATTAAGTGACTACTATATTTAATGTACTGTGTAAATAACTTTTCTCTTTCCCTATTTAATTAGCCAAAGATTACATGTGTATTTGGTTAATAAATAAAGGCTAATTTCAATTCCCTGACAAATAAAATAAGACTGAACCACAAAGAATACACAAAGACTATTGAAATTTATCATTCTTATAATTTTGTCACTATAAGTAAGATTTCCTTTACACTGACTCCAGTAACAGTATTTGTACAACTTAATGGATGATCTTGGAGGCTTATACTGGTTTGACAAAATTCAAATTATGGACTAACTCGTAGCAACCTTCCTTCCAGAAGAGAAAATAGAGGCTGGGAGATTGGGTGGTTTGCCCAGGGTGCTAAATCTAGTAAGATATGCACCACATTGTGATTAAGTAAAGCATGTCTGAAATTCTAAATGGGAATTTCATCATGTTGGTCTCTCCTTTGTGAAATCTTTACCTTCTGGAGCTGTGAGAATATGCTTATCTAGGTTCAAAAGAAGCTTAAATCTGTATTATCTAGGTGCCAATTCCCCAGCCCCTTTGCTTTTACTATGCCAATGATACTTTCCCTTTCTTTGCTTTTCTGACCATCTTCATTCCTCATTAGAAACTTCCCTAGAGAATGAATGAGAAGTTGACACCCCTTAGCTTCTCACCCTTTACCATGACTCTTGCTCCTTGTAATGTAGTGCCAAGGAAAGGCAACTTCCCAGGTTCAAAATGCCAGCATAGGTGCTCTCTATTTTATTCAGTAACAAACCAAGAACAGAGAAGATCGAAACATGACATCATTCAAAATACAGCATTTACTAAGTGTGATTAAATAATCTCCAAGGACTACCCCACCCCAGGACTTTCCAATCATTCAATCAATTACAAAGTCCCTGTTCTAAATACTACTCCACCCCTAGGCTATACCTTCTTTTGGTCCACCACAAAACCCCTCTTCTCAAATGGAGATTATTTTCCAAACATAGGTAAAAGTACCTTCATTTGTCAATCACAGAGCACAATAAGGTCAAAAGTTCCCCACCCCTAGGATCACAATTGAATCTACCCCAGAGTTACATCAAGTTTAAACACAGCACTTAATACCCAAATGGAGGTCTTTTCTTCATCTTGACACGAGGCAAGTTCTCAGCAATCTTAGTTCCTGGGGAGACAAGGCTTAGCAAGGCCATAAGATACATTGGCAGTCCCTTCATGAATTTATCCTCTGTCTGTAGAACAGTCCTAGAACCCCTGAACACATTAGCAAAGCCCTCTCCCAGGATTTCTGTAAACATACAACAAGAAAATCCTTCTTCAGGGCTTCTGAACCAACAGAAAGGCTCCCAGACCCCTGCAACAACAGCACTGTCCCTCACCAGTGGACAGTATTCATTCTGTCTGAAGGACAGTCTCCAGACCCCTGCAACAACAGTACTGTCCCTCACCAGTGGACAGTATTCACTCTCTGTCTGCAGGACAGTCTCAGGCCTTCTTAGCGAACAGCCAGGTTCCAGGACTTCTTCAACAAAAGGACAGTCTTTCACCAGTGGACAAATCTGGCAAAACAACATCAAAACAGACAGACAAAGTACCAGCAAAACAGCCATGTCTCCTCAGTCCTTGGCAGCTCAGGGGGCAGGTCTCAAAAGTCCAGGGCAATTCAAAGCGGCCATCAGCAATTCTCTTAGTCTCTCTCTCTCCACGAGGTGCTGCTTCCAAAAAAAGAACTTCCGCCTCTCTCTTGTCCCTCCAAATCCACATCACCAGCTCCTCCCACTTCAGGACTCTCTTCTCACACCAACAAGCCCATCCCACAGGTGGGACCAACAAACTCTGGGCTTTAACACAATCAATTTGAAAACCAAGCCAATACAGGGGAATCTTCAATTGTCATTACTATCACACTCCTTTAATCAGAAGTAAAGTATGTTGGAGATATTGCTAGATAAATTTTCCAGAAAAAAAAATGACTGTTTTGACCAGTGGATGAACTATTTAACTGGAAAAAATAACTAAAAGGAAAATAAGATTCATATCAGTTATTATTTATACATTATATATAATTTATATATATATGATATTATTTATATATTATATAATTAATATATTATATATTAGTAATAGCAATGTTTTAGATTGCTTCTAAATTCCAAATATTATTATGTTTAGGAAAGTATAACAAATTTGGACAGCTGTTCAGACATGCCTGGAAGGCAAATTAGCATCCGATTGTCACCAGAGGCAAAGGGAGATATGCATGTATGTGTATATGTAAACCTATGCATATAGATATAGAGAAACAAAATGAGGGGAAAGGGGCAAGGTTGCTTACAAAATCCTAAATTTATAAGAGGTACAAAGAGAATCTTCTGGAAAAAAAAACATTAGTAGAGGAATAAAAAATTGAAATTCACACGTTATAATGAAGAATGAATCGATCTGATTTCTCCCACAAAGTATGAAATCTTTTTGACCACTTAATAGTCTTAAGATCATGTACAAGCCATTTTGTTTTCCTTAAGGAATGAGCTTCATCATTCATGAAATGGGCCAAGGGCCAAAGGAGAACCCTCTAGCTTGTTGGGAAGCAGGCTACAACACATTCCAAATAAGGCATTATGTAGAGATTTTATATAAAGGATGTCATGGTAGCATTGTGCCATAAGGAGGGGGAAATGGAAAAATCTAGAGAGTTAGAAGGACAACTAATGGACAGTCGGTGTGTTCTGTTGCCTTCACAAAATATCTGTTGATTGAGAGGATTCCCCTCAATGCAACTGGTGGATCCCTCAATGGCATAATCATCAGAGGACATAGATTTAGAAGGATAGCGTGGCATTCTTCATCATCTATCAATGACTCTGCTTGGCTTTGACTCTTCAACCTTTAACTTATTGAACTTTTTATTTATTTTTTTAATAGGGGTTAAGTAACTTGCTCAAGGTTATACAGCAGTTATTTCTGGGTGTGGTGCTGAGTATATGAGCCCAGATTTGATCCCTAGGTCATCCCAACACTGGAGCCAGTGCTCTTACTTGCTGAGCCACCTGGCCACCCCTAAACAATTGGGGTTAAGTAACTTGCTCAAGGTTACACGACCAGGTGTTTCTGGGCGGGTGCTGTGTCTGAGCCTGGGATTTGATCCCCAGGTAATCCTGACACTGGAGCCGGTGCTCTTACTTGCTGTGCTACCTGGCCACCCCAACTTATTCAAGTCTAACCCTAACCTTAAATAACTCTGACTCACCACATTTGCACCCTCACTTTTCTCTCCACCCTGATTGGATGGTGGGAATATAATGAATTCATCCCAAAGCCTTTCTTCACAAAGGTCTCAGAATTTTTGAGGAAATGCTTCATTTTCCATCACTGACTCTGCTTAGTTTCTGCTATACAAACATACCCCCACACCAGACTATCCCTAGGCCCTACCATTTGAGCTTTCTTGTGTGCATTTTCTTTCTTCATTAAATTGTAAACTCCTTGAGGGCAGGAGATGTCTTTCTTTTTCTTGTTTTATCCCCACATGTAAAATAGTTCTGGGCACAGAGTAGGCATTTAATGAATATTAATTAAATTGAACAGAGGAAGGTCTCCTGATATGCTATTAATACATTTGGGTTCAACTCCAGTGTCTTCCACTTACCACTTGTGTGAATTTGATTAATCCCCTTGAAATCTCTAGGCCACAGTTTCTTCATTTATGAAATGAACATATTGAACTAGAAATGTGCAAGGTCGCTCCTAGTTAAGCTCAAAATCCTATTAAGTGTCATGTGGAATCTTAGTAATATAGAGTTCCTTTCACATATCTGGAGGAAGTACACATATCACTGAGATCACAGACCCAATAGAACTTTGGAATGAAATAGGAGGTGTGATATTTGCATTACCAATTCATGGGTTATTTGTGCAGGTCATGTTTTGTAAACTGCAGAATATTTGACAAATGTGAGCTTGTAGGGAGTGGGAGGAATGGGGTAAATTCACAGTAGGAGATTATGGTGAACCCCCGCCCCACTGAAATGGATCGACAGTGTCAAAGAGTTGAGATGACAATGGTAGAAACACAAGCCCTGACATTGTCCAGGTAGGTCCTGATTCATTCACACATCCTGTGCAGTGCTCAGGTGACTCAGAGCACTTTGACAACTCCCTTCCAAAGACTATGCTCAGACTCAACGCACTTAGTTATTCTTGTATACTTCCTTCTCCTTTTATCTTCAGGTACTTCCAATTCATTATGGTTTCTAGCAGAATTGATGAGATAACTCAAGGCCTTTGTGTTGGCAAAGTTCACCTTCTGAGGCTCAATGTTCAACTCCCACTTTTTTTCTCTCAAGTAGTAGATGGATCCAATTACTCTGAGAGCCTTATTCAAGGTATTCAAGGGGAACTCAGAAGCAGAGTTGCTGGAACACTGAGCTGCCTGGCGTGGAATTTGTTGGTGAGTTTTCCTATTGGCATTTGCTTACTGACATTAAAATTCCTGTCAATCACCAGGCAGGGAAATAATTTGTTACTGTGCAGTGGAAAACAAACTGTCATGAAGGAAACATCACAAAGAAAACAGAAATGATTGACCTTTTGATGATATAACATGATAATCTTGATCCTAGAATTTGTCATGACTTCTATGGGATTCACTGAGTTTTGGTTTTTTTTTTCTTTTTTCGGTTTGTCCATTTTGTTTCGTATTTGGTCTTGGAGAAGAACCTTTTACTTGTTTGTTTTGTCTGTGATTAAATTCATAAGAACATGTTACAGATTTGAGATGCCATTAGATGTTTTTTCTTACCTTCTCTCAAAGAAGAGACTTTCAGGTCGTCTGAGTTTATCTTCATTATTTTCAATAACATAATAGCAATAACATAAGCTGAGCTTCTTGTAATTGCCAAATAGTTACTTCCATAGCAAACTAATGAATTTTATCCAATTGAAAAAAAATTTTTTTGGACTGAAATCCTTTGAAATTGTAACTGACTTTTTTCACATGTGATTTTTTAAGAGTGTCTGGTTCACTTCTACTAATATGCCTTTTAACATGGCTTCTGAAGACATGATTCCCAGTGGTGCTTAACAATGACACATAGTCCACAGAAAAGTTGCATCCTTCATTCAAAAGATTCAGAAGCAACCAATAGTATTTAACATTTTTAAAGCCATAATCTGGCTTGGCTCACTCTGGACTTAGCATCATTTTGTAGAAACATCACTCTCTTCCCTAATAGAAAGACATTTTCTCATTTCACCATTCTCCCAAAAGGCATATAAAGGAATTTTCTATGCTTTATATTTCTGTGCTTAACATTTTCTTTCCTTTGATCTCATGAAACGTGATATAAGCAGATTTCACTCTCATCAGTATGGAATTGAGCCCACTTAGAACGCTTAATAGCTGTAATATGGGCCAGTTAATGAGCACCCAGATTCTTTACCAGGCTCCACACCAAAACCTATATCTGTCCTTTTGCTCGCAGTATCGCTGTGGGGTTAGTAGGCAGCCGATAATAATTGTGAGGGCTTCATGAACGGGAAAATTGAATTAATTGTATTAAATGACCTATTCAGAATCCTCTACCTAGACTCTGCACAGGCCACAAGCAAAGTGGAAGGTTGATAAAACACAGCTTTACACACAATGTATTAGGTGAAATATTGCCACATTTGGGGCCATCACTAAAGAATGTTATAAAATGTCCAAGGAAGACCTCCTGGAAGTGGTGACATTTGAGTTTATATTCAATATTAGACAGAAAACTTTCTAGCTATAGAGAACAGCCTAAAGAAACACGCAGGTAGGATTTTCCTTATTTCTTCAGGTCCTTGAATACCAGACCAAAAAATTTAAATTTGACACTGCAGGAAATCAGTTCAAACCACATAGCTGAACTTTGCTTCCCATGTAACTTTATAGAATGTCCTCAATTTATCTCAATTTCAGTTTCCTCAATTGTGAAATAATGGTATTGGGCTAGATAGTTAATTCTGTCTCCCACAAGTCTAGAGAGATGATATTATGATCTCAATAATATTTATCCTACACTCTGATTCCCATTTACTTACAATAATTTGTCTCCCATAAATTTGTGAGGTTTTTTGTTTTTTAGTAAAAAAATAATCCTACATGTATTTCTCTTCATTTCTTGGGCAATGTACACCTTCAGAGTTATTCTGTCCCCCAACTAACCTCTCTTTTTCTTAGTAGAAGTATATATTTTAGTTGGTGAGGTGCATTTAATCTGAATGTTTGACCGACTGGACACCTTCTTTGAACCTATGCTGATATAAGCTCAATAATATTTAGCTATTTCAAATATATCCTTGCTCCTTTAGCAACTGAATTAGCCCAATTTCTATATACTCTCATGACCCTGTTATATAGAGGGTGTGTGTTTGTGTGTGTGTGCATGTTTAATTGCTGGCTTTATTATTCAAAGTGGACAATTGCTTTTATTCCTTTCCAACCTAAATTCCTAACTTTCTCTACCATGCCCCAGAACTATCTGCATACTGGAAAATCATCCCAGCTCTGGACTTCATACTTTCAAAGCACTCCCTGTCCCTGTGGCCCTTCCCTCTCCTTGACTGGCTCTTCCTTGTACCCTTGCTTATGAAGGGTATTCAGGCTTGCCATATCTTTATTCCTCTGCAGATTTTATTGGAGAATTTCTTGACCATGCTGGTTACCTTCTGGGTCACGTCTCTCCTGAGCTCGCTCCTTTGCATTGTCTTGCCCCACTGAGATTGAGTCACTATGCAGAAAGAACTATATATTTTGTTTCTGCTTGTGTTTTTGTTCCTAGCTCTTAGCCAGCCCCAATACTTGCAATATAGTACATGTTCACAGTATAGTAGATGTTAATACAAACTTATTGACTAGCTCTCTGACTGGCCTATGTTGTAATAATTTGAGGAATAGTGAAGTAAGTTTGAGAAAAGCAAGACAAACAAACAAAAAAAACCCAGAATCAAGAAATAACAATAAAATGCTTCTAAAACAGCTAAACTAAGTGCTCACCATTTGAACAGAAGAGGACCGCCATGATGGTGAAAGGCCTTGAATTCAAGCCATTTTCAGAATAGTTAAGGAAATTGGGTTTGTTTAGCCAGAAGAGAAATTTGGGAGGATGACTTCTGTATTTAAGATGCTGAGTGACTGTCATGTAGAATACATTTCTTTTCCTTGGCTCTGGAGAACAGATCCAAAAGCAGTGATTCCAAGTTGTAAAGAGGTAAATTTAGTCATGACCCCCCATTCACTGAGAGGCAGAAACTAAAAGCTTGCTGGTAAAGTTCCTTCTGATTCTGAATTTATACAACTGCCACAAAAATCTACATCTTGCTGGTGACTGATTATCTGATTACCTCAGGTTACCACCAATGGGTTCTGTGGGTAGATAACATTGAGCAAGGACGCTATAAATCCCATAGTGTCTGAAACAATGCCATTTTTACCAAGTGATAAATTAATATTATGTCCCCATAATGAGAAATATTTTATGGAAACCTCATCATGAAGTGGAAGGTGATACTGGTTTCTCAAAAAAGAATATAGTGGTTGCACCCACATTCTGATGGATCTAATCAGCTGTGCCTGTCTAGCCTGGGTAATGCACAAAGAGAGTGCAGATCCTCCTTTCCAGGGCTGATCTGGTTGAATTTCAAAATAAGAACCTTAGGCTGACTAAATAATAATTGAGACACTACTGTCAGCTCTGAAAGAGCATCCATTAAGTCACAGCGGAGCTATAACATAGCTGCATTGAGTGGGGGCATGGAAGAAGGTGGCAGATTCCCTAAAGCAATGGTCAATTCAAACCATGTCAGAGTATCATTCAGAGCCAGTATCTTATTTAAAAAATCTAAGGCCTTTTAGACTCTGAATAATAAAGCCAATGTATCATCGCAAATTCGAGGTGAAAAGAAAGCATTAATTTTAAAAGTCTTGTTTTCAAAAATTATTATTTTTGTGAGAGACAATTATGATAAAGTGAATACAGAACTGTTCTTGATATCCAAAATCAGGAAAATCTGAGAACAAATTCTGCCTCTGATGCATACAGTTTATATGACCTTTGACAAATCACTAAGCTTCACAGAATTCTAATTAAATCTCTAAAGCTCAAAATTTAAGAGAGTAGGCCATGCTAGTTTCCATTGATGGGGGAAGTTTCCTTAACCAGTAGTTTCCTATATCAATGAAATCACAGGTTTTGTTCTGATGACTTTCATTCTTATACTAAGAGCCATTATTTTTCATCTCTTTTCCTTTTGTCAGCTTTATGGATTCTACTTTTTCATGTAGGTACTGGATTATGGTGAGGTTCTGTGATTAAATTTTTAAAAACATCTGTATTTTGCATGTCCTTTGGAATCAATCCATTTTATCAGTTAATTATATAATTAGGGCATTTTTTGAAACACATATTATGTACTTTATAGAATGGAATGGCTTCTTCAAAGCCATTCTGGGCTATCATATAATTAAGTAATTAAGCTTGATGCTCAATAAAGAAAATATCTTTTGAATAATTAGTGAAAAACACAGAGCAAAGGCAGAATACAATATTTTCTTTCACAGATTCTTTGCTGAAAATATAGTGTATCATGTGATAATACACATCCTTGATTACTATAATGAGAAAATGATGGAATGATATTTGGGAGTATAATAAAAACATCAAGACCAATTTAGTCATACACAAGGGTAATTTCAAGATGGCAGTATGTTCAGAGAAAGTGTGTGAGGTATTTCTTATTTACAGGAAAAGGACTGAAATATTTTCTAGACTCTCAAAGAAATGTAGTTTATGATTATTTTCTTTTCCACATTTTTTCATAAATGACTGTTTTCTTTGAAAGGAGATTTTCTAAAAAAACAAAGATATTTTCTTGAATTCCTTTTTTTTAAATTTTCACATAATCATTTCCCTTGTAATGTTGTAGCAACATAAAGATTTCAGTCCATATACCTAATTTTATTGACATCCATTACGCTATAATAAATGTTAATTAATTCATCTTTAAAGTCAAGAGTGACATGACAAATAGAGGGAATACAGAAATATAAAAAAAATCTGGATATGAAAAATTGTGCTGTCCTTATTAAAGTTTCAGAAAACTAATTGTTTAAGAAGATTATCTAAAGATATTTCTTTTCTATATATTTAACATCACAATGAAAAGTGAAATGCCAATTTTTGGTACCTTTGATTTCTGTCCTGAAGTGGGAAATATATATTTGAGTATTTTCTCCTCCCTGATCCCAGGCTTTTCGTATAATTATTTCTGGATATTTCCCTTGGAAATGATGTTTCAGATAGGGTTATATCAAGGAAGAATATTATGCAGACAAAATTTAGTTCCTACTTCAATTTCCTTATTAAAAAAAAAGAGGGGCAGCTAGGTGGTACAGTGAATAGAACACTGGTCCTGGAGTCAGGAGGACCTGAGTTCAAATATGACCTCAGACACTTAACACATAAATGAGCTGTGTGATCTTGGGGCAGTCACTTAACCCTAATTGCCGTTCAAAAAAAAAAGACCAGTAAGGTAAAGGAGGGAAAAAAGACCAAAAATCACATAGGGAGCAGCAAAAGGACATTTCATCTCCATTGGTGATTTTAAAAGATGTTCATAAAAAAGAGAGAGAAATGAACTGTTCTTTCTATCATTTTTAGTGTTGATATTTGCATGGGACATGTGGGAATGATTTGGCCTTCTGATCATGATTGCACAAGAAAATAAAGCACTTGCTGAAATAAAAGTTTGATTCTCAGTAATGAGTTTTATTAATTGACTGATTTTCAAAATGAATGCATTAAATCCTCTGGATACTTACATGGGGAAAAAAATTTCTCATTCATTTTAATTTAACCTCCTGCATTACTGCTAGACTTTTTGTATGTATTTTTCTTTGTTATTTTTTTCTAAGTTTTTAGAAGTCAAATAATGTGACTGAAATTGATTTCAATTCTGATGGGTTAATTGATTTTATAGGTCACTAAAAACAGGAAAATCCAAAATATTTTTATTCTAAAAATGTAATTTTATTTTATCAAATAACATATATTTATTAACTCACTGTACATTAATTACCAGATACTATGCTATACAATTGAGATACAAAGAAGAAAACTGACAATGTCTTACATCCCTCTTCCAGAAGCCTGAAGCCATCACTTATCAAAGGAGTTGACATTCCATCATTTTTTCCCTTCTGTTGCTTCAGTGGATTTGATTGGTCCATAACATGTAAAGTCTTCTGCAATCTACTTTGTTTCGTTCATTTAGATTTTTTCCCTAGTTGATTTTCCTCTCTGATTTTTCCTTTTTTCCTTTTTAATTTGTCATATATTTTTGGATGGGACATTTGAGGAGTAGGACTCCTAATTCCATCATCCAATAAAATATTGGATATAATAAATAATAATTGGAAATAATAAAATAATGGACTAATTACATTGAATTTATATCAAGGAAAAAGAGATAGCAAATCCACATGACATATCAGCTGATATTGGCTCCCTAACTTCTCTCCTTACCCTCAGGGTCTTTATAGATGAAATATGTGAATGAGCTGCCTTTAAAAGGTACATTCTTTGCAAATGTTAACAACTGGACATAACAAGTGTAAGAGCTAACAGGTATGTAACAACACAAAAAAGTTTTTCCCTAATGACTTCCAAGAATTGCCAAGGATTCTTGATTTCTTGAGAACTAGACAAAGAAAGGAAAAGGTGACTTGAATAAATAAGGATGTACTCCTATAGATTTGATTCTACCAATGTTGACATGGTTAAGCTGACATGATGGAGAAAACAACATGGCTGCTCCTAAGAAAGGCAGGTTGATAGAGATTCCAGGAGCCTAGAAGTTAATCAGCAACTTGTATCCGAGTGATTTCAGAGAAAATGAGAACTGAATTTGCCTCATGGGCTTAGAACAACATCTTTTCTAGGCTAAACTGGTCATTGAGATTTGTTTCCACATCAGCATGGAGGAGGTCTATGACCCAAATTTTAAGGAGATTGTTTACATGTCTTCCTGTCCTGCTAATGCCATTAGGCCTAAGATACATTTTGTCTTTTTACAGTAGTGAGTCAGAGGTTTAAAAAAATGGTGCCTGGGCTCTACCTTCCTCTCTTTATTTCTGAACTTTTTCAGTTAAAGCTCAGCCCAGGTTCCAAGTTTGGAAATGCAGCCCTACCAATTATCCTCCTTTTCCTTTTTACAGCTCAGATCCAAGTTTGAACATAGGCTACAGTGGGGGAATTGGCAGTTTTCTTCAGCATCAGGATGCTTTAGAATTAGGACCAATTCAGGAATGAAGAAACTTATGGCTCCTCTGCGTCAAATGCTGCATTTACACTCATCATTCTGCAGCTCGTGTCTGTGACTATTTTGTACTCTAAAATAGGGAAAACAAAAGATTCATTTTCTTTTTAAAATGCAATAACTCTCTAGGTTTTGTTGTTATGATTTTTGAAAAAAAACTCTTGCAATTGATGTTACAATAGGGAAGAGTTTCATGGAGGTAGGGATAGAAGTGATCACAAAAATCACCTTCTCTCATTTTCACAGATGAGAAAACTGAGGTTTAGCAATATTAAGTGTCTTGACAAGGTCACTCAGGCAGTTGAGTAGCAGACCTGGAATTTGAACCTAATCCACTATTCCAAATTCAGTCACTTCCCACAATATCATGATGGTGGAATTCTGTGGGAAATGGCACTTCTTTCTTAGCAGGCAAGATAGTCTTCATTCATCATACAGACATGTCCACTGAATGAAATCCATGAGGTCCTCAAAGTTACACAACAAAAACGATTGTGCCAGAACCTAGGAGTTCCCTCTCCTTTTATTTTTTCACTTCCTAAAATCTGAGATTACTTTTGGAACTTCAGGATATGTGAGCATCAGGAAGACAAACATTGATTTTTAAAGGGATTAAAAACAGATATTTAAAACTAATATTTTCTTTCTTTTTATGGTTTTTGATTAAGTGAAGATGTATAAGAAAACTTAATCCATCAGTATAAGGGCAAAGGGTAAATATGAGTGATAATACTTTCTCCAAGAGAGAAGAAATCAAAGACCAGGAGATGGTGAGAGATTGAGAAAAAAA
The DNA here is from genome assembly GCF_028583685.1 of Petaurus breviceps papuanus. NCBI lineage: Eukaryota > Metazoa > Chordata > Mammalia > Diprotodontia > Petauridae > Petaurus > Petaurus breviceps. The sequence goes on along the minus strand of NW_027185852.1, from coordinate 2,235,447 downwards.
ATATGAGAACAGATCACAGAGTTTTCATTACCTTTGACCATTGGAGATTGCCAAGAACATTTTTTTAATTCCCATAATATTTCACTACTATATATGACATACACTATTCAGTTCACTTAATAGCACCATGACTGTTGTACATGCAAGATTTTTTTTGTGTGTGTTTTTGTGTGTGCCTTTTGGAGGGCAATTGGGGTTAAGTAAATTGCCCAAGGTTACATGGCTATTTGTTTTGTTTTGTTTATGTTTTTGTTTTGATTGTGTGTGTGTGTGTTAAGTGTCTGAGACCAGATCCGAACTTGGGTCCTCCTGACTACGGGGCCAGCACGTTACTCACTGCACCACCTAGCTGCCCCCATGCATGCCTTTAACATAGTAGAAGAATTCTCAAATAGCAATGAAATGGTACGCCTCTGGAGGCAGGGGCTTCCTTCTCCTTCCAAATCTTCAAATAGAGGTTGGAAAACCATTATGCTCTAAAGCCTATTCATTGTGGGAACTGCTTGGCCTGGAGGGCCCTATGAGATCTCTTTCAACTCTCAGATGCTGAGTCTATGAAACTGCCTTCATCAATGGGGACCCAAGAACTCTAGTGAAACTTAGGATCTTAAAGAGCAGAGACTGAGGTGCTTCCTCATGCTAACACCTGAGCATGTGCTAGATTGGACACTCCAGCCTAGATCTTCAAACACTGACTCAAGCATAGCGCCACCTCAAGATTTTTCTCTATCCACAGTGCCATTATTATCAAGCCAGGCCTGTGGCACAGCAGGTAGAACTCGGCGCCTGCTGTTAGGAAGGCCTGATACCTGAGCCTCAGAGGCTAACTATGTGTGTGACCCTAGTCAAGTCACCTAACCTCTGTTTTCCTCAGTTTCCTTAACTGTAAAATAGGGAAAACAACGGTACCTTCTTCATATGGAGATTGTGAGAATCAAAGGAGATAATATTTGTAAAGCACTAAGTGCAGTGCCTTCCTTTTCTCCTTCCTTTTTTCTTCTCTTCCTCCCTTCCTATTTCCCTTCTTTCTTGCTTTCCTTTATTTTCACTTTTTATTTTCTTCTTTTTATATCCCCCTTTTCACATCTCTGCTGAAGTCAATGTTCCCTAGATGAAGTGGCTGACTTTCTTTCACATGTGAAATAACTGAAGCAGTAGGATTGCGACTCAGCTGTCTCCACCTTCTATTGCTACCACTCTGCTCTTTCTAGAAGGTGCCCTATGTTAGAGATGGCAAGTCAATGTACCTCTTCTTTTTCTGCTTTTTCATGTCAATCTTAACAGGCTTTTGGGACTTCAGGCAAAATAACTTTGCTTTTCCAATTTATGTGTTTGCTCTCTCTTTACATTTAGTAATTTAAGTATTTTTGTTGGTATTGGCATTGTATCTTGTGATCATTCTTCCTATCGCCCACATGTCCTCTGATATTCTGAGTCCTTTTTTGGACTATTCTCTTCATATTTCCACATTTTAGCACTCTTCATATTATTCTGGAAGCAGCCTGATTAGGACAATTATGTGATTATGATGAAAGTGGGCTGCAGTGGCTTAAAAAAAGGGAATTTGGGCACCAGTAAGGTCTCTGTCTTTTTTAACCAGTGTGACCTTGGTCAAGCAAATGAACATATCTGAGGCTGGCAAAGCGTGGCGCAGCCTGAAGACACAGGGGCAGGCCCGGAAGGCGTGGCTGGAAGAGGCAGGCCCAGAAGGGGCCTGATCAACTTGGAGGGCAAGTCTTCCCACCAACCACAAGGACCACTACCAGGCCTATCACCAAAGGGTTGGGACTGGAAAGAGCAAGGTAAGAAGCAAATACAGGGGCCGCTGTCCTGGACAGCAAACACTCCTGGGGCTACCACTTCATAGCCCAGAAATCTTTGAAAAACAAAAAAAGCCCCTTTCAGGACCTCCAAAGACCAGGATGACAGAGTGAACCCCACTTGCTCCAAACGCCCCTCTGACCCTGAAAACATAGTAACTCTTGCCCCAGGGCAAAACCCTCTACAGAAAAGGCTTGGGATCCTAGAGGAAGGGCATGTCTAGGACCTTGCCTCAAAATGAGTAGAAAGCAGACTACAAAGACAAAGACTCTGGAGTCCTACTATCCTCAGAGGGAGGAAACAAACTCAGAGGGAGACAATGTGGACTCCACACCCACAGCTGAAACTTCAACAGGGAATGTATACCAAGCACAGAAGGCTCTCCTAGAGGAGATCAAAAGGAACTTTGAAAACAAAATGAGAGAGATAGAAGACAAAATGAATAATTCTCTCAAAACCAAAATAGCAGCATTTGAAAAAAAAAACATTATAATGAGGAAAACATCTCTCTAAAAAAAAAGTGTATGATATGTAAAAGGAGCTCCAAAAATTAACCAAGGAAAATCATTTGCTAAAAACTGGAATCAACCAAATGGAAACAAATAACTGTATGAGGAACCAAGAATTAGTCAAGCAAAACAAGAAGAATGAAAAATTAGAAAAAAAAAACAGGTAAAATACCCCAAAGAAAATATACCTGACCTGGAAAACAGATACAGGAGAGATAATCTCAGAATCATATGCCTGCCAGAAAATCATGATGAAAAAATGAGCCTGGACAACATTCACCAAGAGCTCATTAAGGAAAATTGCCCTGAGATATTAGAACCTGAATGTAAAATAGAAATCAAGAGAATCCATTGGACACCTGCTGAAAAAGATCCCAAACTGAAAAGTCCTCAAAATGTTGTGGCCAAACTCCAGAACTACCAGATAAAAGAGAAAATCCTTCAAGCGGCCAGAAAAAAACAATTAAAATATCGAGGGTCCACAGTGAGGATTGGACAGGATTTGGCAGCCTCTACACTGAGAGATCGGAGGCAGGGGAATACAGTTTTCCGGAAAGCAAAAGAGCTCAGGTTACAACCAAGGATCACATACCCAGTGAGACTGAGCATATTCTTCCAGGCAAAGAGATGGTCACTCAACTATATAACAGAATTCCAGACCTTCTTGATAAAAAAGCCAGAACTCAATGGAAAATTCAACCTCCAATTATGAGATGCAATAGTGACTTAGAAAGGTAAACAAGGAAAACACAGACACATACCATGTTATTTGATAAGAGCAAACTGCTTATAGATAAGTAGAGGGTATGAGTATAAAATACACAAACTGACTATTTAAAAAAAAATCTTATTGAGGTTTACAAAGGGACTGAAATGGAAGAAAGGGAATGAATGAAGTGGAAAGGGGTAAATTATGCCACACATAGAGGCATAAAAACTGTATAGCAGAGGAAAGGAAGGGAGGGAGATGGGAATCATGAGCTTTTCCCTCATTGGTTGTGGTACAAGGAAGGAATAACAACCAGTTAAGCATATGTCTCTATGGAGAAGTAATGCAAAAATTATCATTTTAGAGGGAAAGAGGGGAGGGAGAGGAGCTTCGCATGAGATTTGTTCCTGTCATTCTTGGTGCAAAGAAGAAATAACATACTTCAGTAAGTATAAAAAACATCCTACAGGCAGTAGGAGGGGAAAAGGGCTACTAAAGGGGGATGGGAGTGGTTTGTAGGGAGGAAAGAAGTAAGGGGAAAAGGTAGGAAAAGGGAGGGGGGCTGATAAGGGAATACTGGTGGAGCTGGTGGTCAAAAGGAAAACTATTAAGGGAGGAAAGTGAGAAGGGGGGGAAATATAAACATTAACAGGGGCAGGAATAGGATGGAGGGAAAGAAACAGATAACAATCAAAATTGTAAATGTGAATGGAATGAACTCTCCCATAAAACAGAGATGGATAGCAGAATGGATTAAAAATCATAATCCTACAATATGCTTTTTACAAGAAACACATCTGAAACAGAGGGTAAAGGTAAAAGGCTGAAGCAAAATTTATCATGCCTTAGCTAAAGTAAAAAAAAAAAAGCAGGGGTAGCAATCCTTATCTCAGATAAAGCAAAAGCAAAAATGGACCTAATTAAAAGAGATAAGGAAGGAATCTATATCCTGTTAAAAGGCACCATGGAGAATGAAGCAATATCATTATTTAACATATATTCACCAAGTGGTGTAGCGTTCAAATTCCTAGAGGAGAAGGTAAAGGAATTAGAGGAAAAAATAGATAGCAAAACTATACTTGTGGGAGACCTTAATCTCCCCCTCTCTGAACTTGATAAATTCAAACTCAAAATAAACAAGAAAGAAGTTAAGGAGGTGAACAGGATTGTAGAGAGGAGAGGTATGATAGATCTCTGGAGAAAACTGAATGGGATAAAAAGCAATATACTTTCTTCTCAGTGGTTCATGGCACATACTCAAAAATTGACCACGTTCTAGGGCATTAAAACCTCACAATTCTATGCAGTAAGGCAGAAATATTAAATGCATCCTTCTCAGATCATGATGCAATAAAAATTATTTCAATAAAGGGCCAAGGAAAGACAGACTAAAAACTAATTGTAAATTAAGAAATTTAATCCTAAAGAATGAGTGGGTCAAACAAGAAATTATAGAAACAATCAGTAATTTCATTCAAGAGAATGATAATAGTGAGACAACATACTAAAATTTCTGGGATTCATTAAAGGCAGTCCTCAGGGGAAGTTTTATATCTCTGAGTCCACACATGATTAAATTGGAGAAAAGGGAGCTCAATGAATTGGGCATGCAATTAAAAAACCTAGAAAAAGAACAAATTCAAAATCCCCAATTAAATACTAAATTAGAAATATTGAAAACCAAAGGAGAGATTAATAAAATTGAAATTAAGAAATCTATTGAATTAACAAATAAAACCAAGAGCTGGTTTTATGAAAAAAAAAAAAACAACAAAATTGATAGACCCTTAGTCAATATGATAAAAAAAGAAAGAAGAAAACCAAATTATGAGTATCAAAAATGAAAAGAGTGAATCTACCTCCAATGAAGAGGAAATCCAAACAATAATTAGGAATTATTTTTCCCACTTGTGTGCACATAAATTTGACAATATTAGGGAAATGGATAAATATTTAAAAACATACAAGTTGCCCAGATCAACTGAAGAGGAAGTAAATTACTTAAATAATCACATCTCAGAAGAATAAATAGAACAAGCCTAGTCAGCTCCCTAGGAACAAATCTCCAGGGCCAGACGGATTCACTAGTGAATTCTATCAAACGTTTAAAAAAAAATTGATTCCAATACTCTACAAACTATTTGGGGAAATTAGTGAAGAAAGAGTCCTACCAAATTCTTTTTAATGACACAAATATGGTACTGATACCTAAATCAGGAAGAGGTAAAATAGAGAAAGAAAATTATAGACCAATCTCCCTCATCAATATAGATTCAAAAATTCTAAATAAAATACTAGCAAAAAGTCTACAGCAATTTATCTCAAGAATAATACATTTTGATCAGGTATGATTTATTCCAGGAATGCAAAGATGGTTTAATATTAGGAGAACCATCAGTATAATTGATCATGTAAACAATAAAACTAGCAGAAACAACATGATTATCTCAATAGATGCATTAAAGGCTTTTGACAAAATACAACATACATTCATATTAAAAATATCAGAAAGTATAGGAATAAATGGAGCCTTCCTTAAAATAAAGGCATCGTCTATTTAAAGCCACCAGCAAGTATTATATGTAATGGGGAGAAGCTAGAAGCATTTCCCATAAGATCAGGGGTGAAACAAGTGTGTCCACTATCACCCCTCTTATTCAAAATAGTGCTAGATATGTTAGCAGTAGCAATTAGAGAAGAAAAAGAAATCAAAGCATCAAATTAGGCAAATAAGAGACCAAGCTATCAGTCTTTGCACATTATATGATGATATACTTCGAGAATCCTAGAGAATCAAGTAAAAAGACTACTTGATACAATAAATAAATTTGGAAAAGTTGCAGAACATAAAATAAACCCACATAAATCTTAGGCATTCCTATATATTTCCAATGAAATTAAACAGCAAGAGATAGAAAGAGAAATCCTATTTAAAGTTACTTTATACATTATAAAATATTTGGTAATCTACCTGCCAAACCCAGGACCTATATGACCACCACGACAAAACACTTTTCCCACAAATAAAGTCAGATCTAACTAATTGGAAAAATATCACTTGTTCTTGTCTGGGTCGAGCTAATATAATAAAAATGACAATTTTACCTAAATTAAATTATATATTTAGTGCCATACCAATTAAGTTACCAAAAAACGACTTTATAGAGCTAGAAAAAATAGTAACAGAAATCATTTGGAAGAATAAACGGTCCAGAATATCAAGGGAATTAATGAAAAGAAATGCCAGGGAAGGTGGACTAGCTATACCAGATTTCAATGTGTATTATAAAGCAGCAGTCATCAAAACTACTTGCTACTGGCTGAGAAATAGAGGAGTGGATTAATGGATTAGATTAATCAATAGATTAGGCACACTAGATTCAGAAGTCAAAGACTATAGTAATATATTGTTTGATAAACACCCAGACCCTGGTTTTTGGAATAAGAACGCATTATTTGACAAAATATATACTGGGAAAACTAGAATATAGTATGGCAGAAACTGGGCAAAGACCATTATCTAACACAATATACCAAAACCAAGTCTAAATGGGTGCATAATCTTAGTATAAAAGTTGATACTTTAAGTGGTCTCCTAAAACAAGGAATAGTTTACATATCAGGCTTGTGGAGAGGGAAAGACTTTATGACTAAACAAGAATTAGAGAACATTATAAAATGTAAAATAGATAATTTTGACTACATGAAATTGAAAAACTTCTGTACAAACAAATCCAATATAACCAAGATTAAGAGGGAGGTGGGAAATTGGGAAAGAATCTTTACAATCTATATCATTGACAAAGGATTCTTTTCTAAAATATAAAGACAATTGATTCAAATTTATAAGAATACAAGTAGTTCCCCAATTGATAAATGGTAAAAGGATATGAACAAGTAGTTTTCAGAGAAAGAAATTAAAGATATCTCTAAGCACAGGAAGAATTACTCTAATTCACTATTGATTAGAGAAATGCAAATCAAAACAACTCTGAGGAACCACATCTCACCAGTCAGATTGGCTAAGATGACAAAACAGGAAAACGACAAATGCTGGAAAGGATGTGGGAAAATTGGAACACTACTGCTTTGCTGGTGGAGTTGTGAACTGATCCAGCCTTTCCGGAGAGCAATCTGGAATTATGCCCAAATGGCTATAAATACTTTCATACCCTTTGATCCAGCAATATCACTCCTAGGGTTATATTCCAAAGAGATCATAGAATTTGGAGAAAGACCCATATGTATAAAAATATTTATAGCAGCTCTTTTTGTGATGACAAAGAATTGGAAATTAAGGATGTGCCCATCAATTGGGGAATGGCTGAACAAGTTGTGGTATATGTATGTTATGGAATACTATTGTGCTATAAGAAACGAGGAGCAGACAGTCTTCATATTTACCTGGAGAGGCTTATACAAACTAATGCTGAGTGAGAAGAGTAGAACCAGGAGAAATTTGTACACAATTACAGACACAACGTATGTGTGATGACCAGCTCTGATAGACTGGACTCCTCTCAGCAATGCAGTGATATAAATCAATCCCAAATGACTCATGATGGAGAGAAATATGTGCATCCAGAGAAAGAACTAGAAAGAACTGAGTTTATATCCAGGTAGAAGCAAAATACCTGATCTTTTTCCCTCTCTTATTTGGTTTTATGTCCTCTTTGCCATTTTTCATTCCAGCTGATACAATCCATCTTTATAACCTAGCTAATGTATAATGTGAAAGTATTTACAGATCCAATACTTGACTATATGCCGCCATGGGAGGTAGGGGGGAAAATGTGAAACTCAAGGAATTTTGGAATTGCATCTTGTAAACTAAAAGGAAACATACAAATTAATTTAAAAAAATAAAAGTTGGAAAAAAATAGACAGTGAACGTATCTGATCTCCAGTTTCCTCATCTCTAAAATCACCGCTAATGTTCCTGTTAGTTCCAAATCTATGACCATCATACAACAATACAATTGTATTGCCTCCTTATAAATTGCTTCTGGAAATATCTTTAGTATTACTAAAAGACAACTTCAATTTTCATTTTAATTGCTGAATACCCTTCTTGACAATTAAGTAATTACTTATTGACTAACGTCTTGATGCACATATATTTTTCAACCCCAGACTGAGTAAAATTGGATAGATCTGCTAAATCTGAACGAATTTTGCATTTTTCTAGCTTCCAGATTTCTCCCCTGGATAGTAAGCAATAATCAATTCTGGTTTGTTTATTATTTATTGCAGAAAAATATGTAAAGCCTTTTTCATTAAGATGGTTTCAATAGTCATGGATCCAGTCTCAATATGAAATTGTATCTCTAGCTGATTATAAGTTGATGTGTACTCCATCATTGCATATCCATCTTCATAAATGACTAATGCACAGGAACACATTGGCACTGATATATTCCGGGAGCCTGTACTTTGCAAAATCAAATCTGGAGTCCCATGCCTTATTTTAGATGATAGAGGGCCTCGTTTAAAATAAGTATTTGAAAAGGAATGAAATATGCCACTCATACTGTCGTCATCTCTCATACTGGAATATGTCTCTTCTATAGACTTTACCTTGGAGTATGATACATGCAGTCATTCAGTCAGTCAAATATTTATTTTACGTACTTTGTATTACTGGATCTTTAAGTGATGTTATTTAAATTAATATCTAAAGGCAGAATGTATGCTGCTTTAGGGGATAGTAGGTTGTCTGTTGTTGGTGTTAAAGACACAAAAAAGATTTATGGCCAGCTGTAATGCTTATTCTTGTTATTTTCTGCTTGTGATTCCCCGTTTCTGCTCCATTTCTGCTATCCCCCTACAGACACTAGACTTTAGAGTCAAACTGACTATTGAACTACCTAAACTTTACATTCTGTATCTTTCCCAATCATATTTGCTTAAGAACTGCCTCCTGGCTAGAATGCATTCCTTCACCTTCTTAAACTTCTGAGTATTTCCTCTAGTCTTTTCTCAAGGACTACCCCCTCTGTGAAACCATTGTTGAGCATCCTTCTTGACAACACTTCTTCCCTTCTAAGATTTTCCTAGAAACTTTTGATCTCTCCCTTGGGTCCTTTATAGCCCACCTTAGAATGCATTTATCTCTGTAAATATATTCTCCTGAAGTAGAATGAAAGACTCTTGATGTCAGGAATGTGGTTTTTTTAAGTGCATATCTTTTTTTTCAAATGTATTTTATTTTTAATTTATGAAATAATACAAGCATTTCCATAACATAGTATAATAAAAAGATGATTGAACATGAAACTGAAAATCTATTTTGTACACCTTGCCATTTCTTTTAACTATGTAATAAAGTTACCAAGTAAATTTCTTTCCTTTGCTACCCCCCCAGAAGGCTACTATTAGACACAAATGATGCAAATGGGGTGTGTTTGTGTATGTCTGTGTGTAACACATATGTATATGTATGTATGTATATTTGTATGAATATGTAGAATTATTCTATACATCTATATTTAGTTCTTTCTCTGACTGCAGATAGTCTCTTTCCTCATGTGTCCTTTACAATTATTGTTGGTATTTTTTTAATGGGTAATGTTCACCTGACTGTTGTAGAGATGGAAATAATGATATTTTAAATTTCCACAATTAAGTAAAGGTATTAGGAAATAATATTTTCTGTAGCCTCACTGAAAGTATCTTAGAGACAATTCTGGTAGCTGGCAGGATAAAATCTGTGATATGTAATTTTCCCTATATCCACTTGATTTTCATTCTTTATGCTACTTCTTTATATTTTGAGAGCTTTTCATTCTATGTAGTTTGGAGAAATGGATAATAGCTATAGTAACATATATTCAATTCATTTTTCTTTAATTTGTAGGGACCAACATTCCATGGGGAAGATTGTGCTCAACAGCTTTCTTTGACTGTAAGGATACTTTTATGTAGTAGAGTTGATTTGCTGACTTCTCAAAGATACTCAGTGTTTATATTTTTATCAGAGAGCTACATTGTCTGTTAACTCATGAAGAAGAGTGACCTTCTGGCATCTGATTCTGGACACCTGATGATGGTTTTCTATTCATTTGGTAGGTGCAATTGTCTTGTTTTGTTTTTCTGAAGTGAGGCTTTCTATCATTGCCTTTCAAAAGTCTTACTCTGTCTGAGCCAGGCTTCTTTAAACATAAGCTCTTCTATAATTTCTAGTGAAAATAACCAAGGATAATAGCATGTTTTTTTTAATATCCTGACCTCTTACTTCAGTGCTTAATGTAAGGTATGTGCTAAACAAAATATTATTGACAGAATGTGTGTGTGTGTGAGTGCGTGTGAGAGAGAGAGAGAGAGACACGGTATCACAAAAATTAAAGTGTTAATATGTGTTTACACACATAAACACATACACTGAAATAGTATTTCAAACATATATGACTGAAATCTGAATTATGTATAAGTTTAAAATGTGTATGTGGGGGATGGAGCCAAGATGGTAGAGTAGAAACAGGACTTCCGGTGCACTCCGGCTCCCACCCCCTCCCATTCATGTAAAAGGTGACTCTGAACAAACTTTGGAGCTACAGAACAAAAAGGGACACAGAGAAGCTAATTTCCCATGGAGGACAGCCCAGCAGTCTGGCAGGAATTGGCCAGCACAGCGCTCTGGGAACCGACCCCAACCCCCCCAAACCCCCAAGCCCAAGGTCTTAGCCCCAGGGTGGCCTGACCAGCCATGGGCTGTAGGGACTTCAGATCACCAGCAGCTGTGGTGGTTTCCAGAATCATCAATCCATAGCTGCTAAGGACAAAGTGAGAGGTCAGTGTAGCGTGGACTTTAGGATCTGGTAGTTTGGGAGTGTGTCAGCCTTTATCCCCTGGAGAGAGAAGCCACTGAGCACCACAGCAGTGCAGGCACCACGATGTGGCAGCTTCAGGTCCTGGCCTGCAGACTATAGGGGGAACAAGCTACCAGTCTGAGGGGTGAAGCTCTAGCTTTAACCTGCTTGGATCTGGATTGCTGTCTGGGTTTGAGATCCTGGGGTGTGTGACCAGCTTGCCATTGTGTGTGGAGGCATCAGAGAGGCCACCCAACTAATACTTTAGCAGTTGAGAAAACCCCAGTGTTTGGTACTAAGCTCCCCTGACTGGTAGCAGAGTCCTACTGTGACAAAAAGCGAAAAAGTCAAGTAATTGAATGGCAACATGAGTAAATGAAGACCAAACAGAGGAATCCAATATTGGACTCCTTTTTTGGGGACAAAAAGGATCAAAGCAGGGAATAGGAGGAAGACAGGGAAGTCAAAACTCCTGCACCAAAAGCTTCCAAGAAAAATGCGAGGTGGTTACGGGCCATAGAGGAGCTTAAAAAGGATTTTGAAAATCAAATAAGAGAAGTGGAGGAAAAATTGGGAAGAGAAATGAGAATTATGTAAGAAAATTATGATAGTCAAAAACCTGACTGAAGAAAATAAGATCTTAAAAAATAGACTAACTCAGAAGGAAAAAGAGTCTCAAAAAGGCAATGAGGAGAAGAAAGCCTTAAAAAGCCAGATTTGCCAGATAGAAAAAGAATCGTAAAAGCTCACTGAAGAGAATCATTCCTTCAGCATTTGATTGGAGCACATGTAAGCTAGTGACTTTATGAGAAATCAAGATACTATTCAACAGATCTAATCAAATGAAAAAAATAGAAGTCAATGTGAAATATTTCATTGGGAAACCACTGACCTGGAAAAATAGATCCAGGGGAAATAATTTAAAAATTATTGGACTACCAGAAAGCCATTATCCAAAAAAGAACCTAGACATCATCTTTCAAGAAATTCTCAAGGAAAATTGCCTTGAGGTTTTAGAACCAGCGGGCAAAATAGAGGTTGAAAGTGTGTACCACTCACCTACTGAAAAAGATCACAAAAAATAAAATTCATAGTAATATTATAGCCAGGTTCCAGAGTTCACAGATCTAGGAGAAAATATTACAAGCAGCCAGGAAGAAACAATTGGAATACTGTGGAAACACAATAAGGATAACAAAGGATCTGGCAGCTTCTACACTGAGGGATTGAAGGGCTTGGAATATGATATTCCAGAGGCCAAAGGAGCTGGGATTAAAACCAAAAATCTCCTACCCAGCAAAACTGAGTATAATGTTTCAGGGAAAATATGGTCATTCAGTGGAATAGAGGACTTTCAAGCATTCTTGCTGAAAAAAAAACAGCGTTGAATAGAAAATTTGACATTCAGATACAAGAAGCAAGAGAAGCATGAGAAGGTAAGAAATCATTAGGAACTTATTAAAGTTGAACTATTTACATTCCTACATGGAAAAATGATAATTATTACATATGAAACTTTTTTCAGTATGAGAATAAATGAATGGAATAGAAATGTATATAGAGAGAGACATATATGCATACACATACATATATGTACATACATATATGCATACATATACATATATGTACATACATATATGTTTATATATACACGTATATTTCTATATAAGAGGCTATATGGGCACGTGAATACATATGTGAATGTGTCTTTATATATATGTGTGTGTGTGTGTGTGTGTGTGTGTACATGTATCCATAGATAGAGGGTACAGAACCAGTTTAATGGGAAGGGATGATACTTAAAAGGTAAATTAAGAGGTGAGAGAGGAATATAATGAGAGGAGAAAGAGAAAGACAGATTGTTGTAAACTATATCAAGTGGAAGAGGTAACGGAAAATGGTTGCAGCGGAGCGGAAAAACAGGAAGGCAAAAGGCAATGGGTCAACCTTATTCTCACTGAGTTTGACCTGGGTAGGGAAGGACATACACACTAAATAGGGTATCTCACCCTACAGGATAATAGGAGAGAAGGGGATGAGAGGTGGTATGAGGGAAGGGAGGGCAGGGTGGGAGGGAATTTGGAAGCACCCACTTTTGAAGAGGAACAGAATCAAAGTACAGAATGGAAAACTTGGGAGGTGGAATAAGAGGGATGGAAATATAGTCAGTCTTTTAAAATATATGTACTATGGAAATGTTTTGCATAGCTACACATATACAACCTATATTGAATTGCTTATCTTTCCAGTAAGGGTGGGTGACAAGGGAGGAAGGGAGTGAATCTGGAATTCAATGTTTTAAAATTAAATGTTTAAAATATATATATATATATATATATACACACACACACACATTCAATTATCCATATTATTTTTCATGTAAATGGGAAATAAGATGCACAGGCACTGGGGCATAGAGATCCACCATGCCCTCCTGGAAAGTTGGAAGGGGGTATGGGAGAAGATATGGGAGAGAGTAGATTGGATGAGGGGATATCCAGTGGGATCGCTATTTTGGGGTGGTGGGTGGGAGAAAAACGGAGAGAAAATTTGTGACTCAAAATGTTGCGGAAATGAATGATGTGAACTATAAGTTAATAAAGTTTTTGATTAAAAAATAAATAAAATAAAATATATATGTGCATACATACTGTTTATTTTCTTTGAGCGTATCTTTGTGTATATGATATGGAGTTAAAGAATTAAGATTTCATATGTATATGTCCATTCATTCAGTGATACCTAACTCTTTATAACCCATGGGGTCAGGACAATATTGTCCATGAGGTTTTCTCTTTGCAAAGATACTGTAGTAATTGTCACTTCCTTATCCATTATATAGTTATATACACATTGAGTGTGTGCACATGTATATAATATATATATGCATGCATATTAGGTGTGTATATTCTCATTTGATAATTAAAAATATTGTACTGCAGAGGCTATATATTTATTATCAACATTTTATGGACAGAGCTAAGAAAACTTAACTGTATCCCCTGAGGTCACACCCATCAGAAATGGCTTAGGTACACCTTTTAGAGACCTCACACCTGGTTCTTTCCTATCTTTCCACACTTTTTTCTAAAATTTGCCATATCTTTCCTGTTCCTTTACATGAAAAGTCTCATATCCAGACCTTCATGATGTCTACAATACTCTCACTTTCTATCTTGAATTCCTGCCTTCTCTGGCTTCTCCACAAATCCACTTTCTGCAAGAAGTATTGTTTTTTTTCTAATGTTCCCATTCAGAAAGGTCCTTTTCTATGATATTTTCTCTGATTTTCCCCCTTTTTAATACTTAATGTTTGGGTTTGTGTCTCTGCCATAAGATTCTGAGCTCCTTAAGGGAAGAGTTGTTTCCCTTTCTTCCAATCCCCTGCTCTCAGAGCATTACCTAACATGTAATAGTTGCTTAAGAGATGCTACTTGACTTGACTTAACTCCAGTTTCACCATGCTATTCACTTCCCCATCCCGACATGCATTGACTTGAGAATAGCTTCTTTCCTTGCATTAAAAGGAAAGTAGTAATGGAACCTATATCAGTGAAGAAATCAAAGACGCATTCACTTAATCCTTATATTTCCCATTGCAGGGAGGAGATGACTCAGATATGGACTGCACAGAACATTGCAGACTCACATTTGTGCATTATTGGATTTCAAGAGTGTTTTTCTTATCTTTATCAATTTACACGAGAGCTGGCCATTAGATACCACAGAGAAAGAAAGACACTTGAAGAGTCTGCTTTGGGCTTTATAGAAATTATGGACAAAGCAATTTTTCATCTTAGTCTGATTTCTGACACTTCTAAACAAGACAATCTTACTTTATTTCCATTCAGTCATTCTGTAATGCTGCACAATTTTTATCTCAATATTCAAAATTTGTTTAGATAAGGCTTTATAGGAAAAGAAAAAAGGAACCTTGTCCCAAAATAACAGTTACTACATTTGGTCCTTTACCTTTGGGGTCATTAACAATGGGATATGGGATGCAGAATAGTTCTCCACCCACCTATAAAGGAATCTAGAGGCCATAACTCAAAATAAAAGCATTTCATCACCATCCTCATCACCATCACCATCTTGTTTTTACACCACTTTTTTATTATTTGGTTGAGATTTATTTCATTTATGCTGAAGAAAACATATACTTCAAGATAGTTAATCTGTTGTGGTTATAAAAAAAAACAGTCTGTAATTGGTTTCTATAGACAACAGTGTTCCTTCTTTCAATTCAAAATACTTGTTTTAAATGTGTGTCTGTGAGTATCACCTGAGCATGGATCAGCCAATGTCTTGTGGTTTGACATTGTAGACAAATGATGGATTCAGTGTCAGGAAGACAGCTTTGAGTCCTACTTGCTGACATCTACTAGCTGTGTAGTTCTTGAACTTCTGCAAAATCATAGCTTTTATACTTGGAAGGAACCTCAGAGATCACGGTGAAGGATTATAGGATGAGAGCTCTGGAATTTGAAGAAAGCTTAGAGGGCAGCTAATAGAACTCCTTTATTTTACAAGTGAAGAAATTGAGACCTAGGGAGAAGTGACTTGTCTAAAGTCACATAGAGGATGAGTGACAGACTAGGGAGTAGGACCCAAGTATTTGGAGTCAAAACACCCTTTTCGATTGTAACCACCACGTCCTCTCCCATTATTCTGAGCCTAAAGGTTTGATCTTAGTGCCTAGGTTATAATTCCATAGCTTAGAAGTCCTTGATATTTTATTTTAAAAAATACTGTTGAGAAAGCTGGATATAAGTATTGAAGAAATTCGATGTAGATCAAAATCTCAGAAGCTTATGCCAATGTAAAATCCTAATTGATATGTAACTGAGATATAAAAGGTCATATCAAAAAGAAATTTAGAGGCACAGTCAAGAGTGTGGAGTAGAAACAGGATGTTTGTGAGGCTCAGTCTCAACCTCCTTCAATTCATGTAAAAGGTGACTCTGAACAAATGTTGGAGGTACAGAAGGCATAAAACGACAGAGAGAAGCTAACCTCCCACAGAGAACAGGCCGCCAGGCCAGCAGGCTGGCAGGAAGGAGCCAGTATAGGGTTCTGAGAGCTGACCCCAGGCCTGCACCAGCCAGAGGTTTAAGCCTCAGGGAGGCCACAACCACCATGGGCTGGAGGGAATTCAGATCACCAGCAGCTGTAGCGGTTTCCAGAATTATAAACACATAGATACTAGGGACAAAATGAGAGATTGGTGCAGTGTGGACTATGCGATCGCACAGTTTGGGAGTACGATGCAGTTTTGCCCACAGGGCTAGAAGGGGCTGAAGCACTGAGGCTGTGCAGCCACTGCCAGGTGGAAGCTTCAGCCCCTGGCCTGCAGATTGTATGGGGACCAATCGACCAGTCTGAGAGGTAATCACTCATTCTTTAACCTGCTTGAATCTGAATTGCTGCCTAGGGTGGAGGTCCTGGGGTGTGTGACCAGCTTGCCAGAGCATGTGGAGGCTTCAGAGAGGGAGTCCAACTAATACCTCCAGCAGCTGAGAAAACGCCAGCGTTTGGGATGAAGCTCCTCTGTCTGGTAGCAGAGTCCCACTGTTGCAAAAAGCCCAAAAGTCAAGTAATTGAGTAAGAACATGACCAGGCAAAGGAAGCAAAGCAAACAGAAGAATCCAACATTAGACTCCTATTTTGGGGAGAAAAAGGATCAAAGCATGGAACAGTAGGAAGACAGTGAAGTCAGAACTCCTGCAACAAAGTCTTCCAAGTAAAATATGACCTGGTTACAGGCCATAGAGGACCTTAAGAAGGACTTTGAAAACCAATAAGTGGAGGAAAAATTGGGAAGAGAAATGAGAGCAAAGCAAGTAAATTATGAAATAAGAGTCAATAACATGACTGAAGAAAATAACACCTTAAAAATAGACTAACTCAGATGGACAAAAGAGCCTCAAAAACGCAATGAGGAGAAGAATGCCTTAAAAAGCCAAATTTGCCAGATGGAAAAAGAATCTCAAAAGCTCAGTGAAGAGAATCATTCCTTCAGAATTAGATTGGAGGAAATGGAAGGTAGTGACTTTATGAGAAATAAAGATACTATTCAACAGATCCAAACAAATGAAAAAAAATAGAAGGCAATGTAAAATGTCTCATTGGGAAAACCCACTGACCTGGAAAATAGATCCAGGAGAGATAATTTAAAAATTATTGGACTACTGGAAAGCCATGATCAGAATAAGAACCTAGAAATCATCCTTCAAGGAATTCTCAAGGAAAATTGCCCTAATATTTTAGAACCAGAGGGCAAAATAGAGGTTGAGTGTACTGATCATCTCCTGAAAAAGACCCCTAAAAGAAAACTCTTAGAAATATTATAGCCAGGTTCCAGAGTTCCCAGATCTAAGAGAAAATATTACAAACAGCCAGTAAGAAACAATATTAATACTGTGGAAACCTAATCAGGATAACACAGGACCTGGAAGCTCCTACATTAAGGGACTGAAGGACTTCTAATGTGATATTTCAGAGGTCAAAGGAGTTGGGATTAAAACCAAGAATCACCTACCCAGAAAAACTGATTATCATGTTTAACAGAAAAGTATGGTCATTTAGTGGAATAAGGAACTTTCAAGCATTATTGATGAAAAATAAAAGTCGAATAGAAAATTTGACATTCGGCTACAAGAAGCCAAAAAAGCATGAGAAGGTAAACAGGGAAAAGAAATCATAAGGAACTTATCAAAGTTGAACTATTTACATTCCTACATGGAAATACAATAATTGCAACTTATGAAACTTTTCTCAGTATGAGAATAGTTGAAGGGAATAGAAATGTGTACATATAAATGTCTATATAGCAGGGTATATGGGCATATGAATATATTTTGAATGTGTTTATATATGTGTATAGGTATACATAGATAGAGGGCACAGGACCAATTTAATAGGAAAGGATGATACTTAAAAGGAGAAATTAAGAGGTAAGAGAGGAATATAATGAGAGGAGATAGGGAGAGATAGAATAAGGTAAATTATCTCATATAGAAGAGATAAGGGAAAATTGTCAAAAAGGAGAAGAACAGGAAGGCAAAAGGGAATGCGTCAACCTTATTCTGATTGAACTTGGCTTAGGGAGGGAATGACATGCACACGTAAATAGCGTATCTCATCCCACAAGAGAGAAGGGTCAAGGGGATGAGGGGGGGGATGATGAAAGGGAGGGTAGGCTGGGAAGGGGAGAGAATTTGGAAGCACCCACTTTTGAAAAGGGACAAGATCAAAGTAGAGAATAGAAGAAGTGGGAGGTGGGATAGGAGAGAGGGAAATAGAATCATTCTTTTACAAAATATCCACTATGGAAAAGTTTTGCATAGCTACACATGTAGAGCCTACATTCAATTGCTTATCTTCCCAGTAAGTGTGGGTTGCAAGAGAGGAAGGGAGTGAATTTGGAATTCAAACCTTTAAAATCAAATGTTTATATGTGTTTGTGTGTATGTATGTATATACTATTATTAATATTATTGTACGTATAAATGGGAAATAAGATATACAGGCACTGTGGCATAGAAATCCACCATTCCTTACTGGAAAGTTGGAGGGGCTATGGGAGAAGATATGGGAGACAGCAGATTGAAGGTGGGAGTATTCATTGGGATCAATATGTTGGGGTGGTGGGTAGAAGGGAAAATGGGAGAAAATTTGTAACTCAAAATCTTGCAGAAATGAATGATTTAAACTAGTTGTTAAAAAAAGCATTTGATAAAAATAAATTTAAAGGGAAAATTAGGGAATAAAAATACATAATTGAATGAAAATAGAATAAAAATAAAAATAGAATGAAAATATATGGATAATTTTAAATGACTAAACAAGGTATATAGATGATCACAGAGGAACAAATGAATAGTTTTGATTATATTTAAATGTTTTAATGAGCAAATTAAATTAAGCTAAAATTAAAAGGAAAATTAAAAAACTAGTAAAATGCAGCATTTTTTTTTCTGAAAAAAAAGGTTTCATTTCTAACATATATGATTCTATTTAAAATTTCTAAGAATAGCAACCATTTTCCAATTTTTAAATGGTCTAACGATCTAAATATGAATTTCTCAAAGAAGAAATAGAGAATATTTTTATTCATATGGGAAAAAATGTTCCATCTCTAATAGAGAAATTCAAATTGAAATGATAGTGACATTCAGCTTGACACCCACAACATAAGCAAACATGATTTTAAAAAGAAAATGAAAAATTTTCAAAGGTGTGTGAGTGGGGGAAACCTGGAGACTAAAAGAATGTCTGTAAATTGGGAATGGTAAAGGAAGTTGCTGTGTCAATGTAGTGAAATGCTATGGTACTTTAAGAAATGAGGGGTGGGGGATAGGTGGAGATATCAAGATGGAGGTGTGGGGAGGCCAGGTAGCAAAGCGAGTAAGAGCACCGGCTCCAGTGTCAGAATGACCTGGGGATCAAATCATATCTATCTATCTATCTATCTATCTATCTATCTATCTATCTATCTATCTATTTATCTATCTATCTATATTATATATATCAAATATATATATATATATATATAAAATCAACTGATATTTGTCAAAGTCAGCATAACCAGGAAAGTAATCTATTCTAAATCATTAATATTATATATATATATATATTTTTTATTTTTAGTCAATATTTTTCCAATTATATGTATTTATTTTTTGAAGGTAAAAAAGTGTTTTTATTTATTTTTAAATTTTTTTTCAAATGCTTTATTAACTTCTAATTTACATCATTCATTTCAGCTTGATTCTGATTTTTGAATTTTCTCCCCATTTTTCTCCTCACCGCCCCAAAATTGCAGTCCCACAAGATATCCCCTCCTTCAATCTGCTCTCTCCCATATTTTCTCCCATACCCCTTCCAAATTTTCCTGTGGATCTCTATGCCCCAGTGCCTGTATATATTATTTCCCAATTACATGTAAAAAAGTATTAATAACAATAATTATACATATATATGTATGTATATATATATATATATTTGATTTTTGATTTTAAAATATTCAATTCCAGATTCATTCCTTTCCTCCCTTGTCACCCACCCTTACAGGGAAGATAAGCAGTTCAGTATAGCTTGTACATGTGTGGCTAATGCAAAACAATAACATAGATCCCTCATATCCCATCTCCCACTTGTATTATTCTCTACTTTGATCCCGTCAATTTTCAAGAGTGGGTGCTTCCA
The DNA here is from genome assembly GCF_028583685.1 of Petaurus breviceps papuanus. Lineage (NCBI taxonomy): Eukaryota > Metazoa > Chordata > Mammalia > Diprotodontia > Petauridae > Petaurus > Petaurus breviceps. The sequence goes on along the minus strand of NW_027185852.1, from coordinate 2,215,390 downwards.
AATTCCTTCCCTCCCCCCGAGCCTGTCCTCCCTTCCATCATCCTCCCACTTAAACACTTGAAATCATCTTGAAAGTGCTCTATTCCACTGAATGACCATATTTTCCCCTGAAAAATGATACTCAGTTTCGCTGGGTAGGTGACTCTTGGTTCTAATCCCAGCTCCTTTGACCTCCAGAATATCATATTCCAAGCCTTTCTATCCCTCAGTGTAGAAGCTGCCAGATCCTGGCTTATCCTGATCGTATTTCCACAATATTCAAATTGTTTCTTCCTGGCTGTTTGTAATAGTCTCTCCTTTAATCTGGGAATTCCATAACCTGGCTATAACATTCCTAGGAGTTTTCTTTTTGGGATCTTTTTCAGGAGGTGATCGGTAGATTCTTTCAACCTCTATCTTGCCCTCTGGTTCTAAAACCTCAGGGCACTTTTTTTGAGAACTTCCTGAAGGATGACTTCTGGGTTCTTACTTTGATTATGGCTTTCAGTGGTCGAATATTTTTTAAATTATCTCTCCTGGATCTACTTTCCATGTCAGTGGTTTTTCCCAGGAGATATTTTACATTGTCTTCTATTCTTTCATTTGTTTGGATCTGTTTAACAGAATCTTGATTTCTCATAAAGTCATTAACTTTCATTTGCTCCAAACTAATTCTGAAGCAATGGTTCTCCTCATTGAGCCTTTGAGATTCTTTTTCCATCTGGCAAATTTGGCTTTTTAAGGCATTCCTGTCCTCATTTCCTTTTTAGCCTCTTTTGCCATTTGAGGTAGTTTATTTTTTAAGATATGATTTTCCTCACTCAGGCTGTTGACTCTCATTTCATAATTTTCTTACATTGTTGTCATTTCTCTTCCCAATTTTTCCTCCACTTATCTTCTTCTTAAGGTTCTCTATGACCTGTAACCAGCTCGTATTTTCCTTTGAAACTTTTGGTGCAGGAGTTCTGACTTTACTGTCTTCTCCTGTTCCATGCTTTACTCCTTTTTGTCCCCCAAATAGCAGTCTAATGTTGGAAACTTCTGTCTGCTTTGTTTCCTCTGCCTGTCACCCCTCAGTCACTTGACCCTTTGGCTTTTTGCCACAGTAGGACTCTGCCACCAGACAGGGGAGCTCTCATCCCAAATGCTGGTTTTTTCTCAGCTGCTGGAGTTATTAGATGGGTGCCCTCTCTGAGCTCTCCACATGCTCTGGCAAGCTGGACACACACCACAGGACCTCCACCCTCGACTGCAATCCAGATCCAAGCAGGTTAAAGCAAGAGCGATTACCTCTGAGACTTGTGCTTGGTCCCCCTGCACTCTGCAGGCCAAGAGCTGAAGCTGCCATGTGGCACTGACTGGCTCTGCCAGCGTCTCAGTGGCTTCTCTCCCCAGTAGCCAAAGCCATGCACTCCAACTTATTGGGTCCCAAAGTCCATACTGCACTGACCTCTCACTTTGTTCTTCGCATCTATGTGTTGATAAATCTGGAAACGGCCACAGCTGCTGCTGATTTGGAGTCCCTTCGGCTGGGGCTCAGCTCGGCTCCCAGAGCTCTGTGCTGGCCAATTCCTGCCAGCCTGCTGGGCTGTCCTCAGTGGGAGGTTAGCTTCTCTGTGTCATTTTGTGGGTTCTGCAGCTCCAAAGTTTGTTTAAAGTCTCCTTTTACTTGGAATGGGGAAGGTGGAAGGCAGAGCCCAGAGAAGGTCCTGCTTTTCTAAAATGTTAATATTATTTTAAAAAATTTTAAAGTTAATAAACTTATGAAGAATGAAATCAGCAGAAGCAGGAGAATATTTATTTACATAATACTATCACTACAAAGGCACACATTTTTGAAAGATATATGTGTTGTATTCAATAAAATACCCTTCCATGATTCTAGAGGACCAATGATGAAACATGCTTTCCATGACAGTGGGGGTAGATTTAATTTGCTTTTCAGCTCTATTAACCTATAGCACACATTAATTGTTTTATAAATGAATTTTGTGAGAATGAAGACTATGACCTATGTTTCAATTTCTTTTTAAAATTAAGATATTTGCCATGTATGTATCTGAAAGCAACCTTCTAGGATGAATTGATATTGAGCTGTTTTTTTTTTTCCCCTCAATATGACAATTGATTAAGGATATACATTGCTTAAAGAAGGCACCATCATTTTGGGAATATAGTAGTTGTCTTAATTGATAGATGACCTGGTTTGAAATTATAACTCAGATACTGAAGAACTAACTGTGGGACCCAGTCACTTAAGTCAATAAGAGTTTATTACCTGAAAGTCTCTAGGTTTCAGTTTTGTTATCTTTAAAATGAAGTGGTTGGTCTCTGACCTCTATGGTCCATCCAGCTTTCAAACTTTGATCCTATAATCTTGGAATTTATGTTGTATTCTCTATATCTTTTCAGTATATTAGAATTAAGAGGTATGAAGCTATGGTGTTCAAAGATCTGTTGGTCCCTGCCCCCTTCAAAATGTTGATTATGACAATGACACCTAGTAAGTATCTTGCAAAATAGCTTACTGAAGGTATTTAATACATAAATGTGCTGCCACGAGGGGAAAATGCTTTCTTGTGAAAGTGTTGGCAAGAGGAAGTTTCAAGGTCTGGCTTTGAGTGAATGTATATTTAAATATATTAATGTGTTCACACAGAATCTCATTATCATGGTACCTTTAAGCAATAAGGTGAGATAAAAGAAAGATCTTGGTATTGGCCTTCCTAATGAAACACTGGACTAATGAGATATTATTGGTATTCCTTATGTTTTCCATATAAAATTAGTATTGGACAGAGCTTAGTAAACAGAGTGTCCTTTCCTAGTCTCCTGTCATGATTTTTCCCAGTCATGGTTTTATAGGCAACCTAGGAAAAAGGAGATTCCAGAAGCTTTCATGCACAGATATTAACGTGCTATGGTATCTCTCTCAAATAGTTATTTCTCTGGACTTTCATATCATTCTTACTACATATCATACCATGCCTTCCTTTACTTTTCCTAGTGCAAGTGGGAGTGAGTGAGGAGTTATTACTTATTACCATCTAATACTATCTATGGTTCCCTCATGAAGCCAAAGACCAACTTATCTCTAAACATTATTGTTCTTCTGGCTCTATTAAAATTAGAAAATATTGTCTTAATGCATAGAACTAGAAAGTAGCTTAGAGATCAAATTGTTCAGGGCCAACATATTATTGGTGAGGAAATTGAAGTGCAAAGTTATTAAATGGCTTTTTGAAGGTCACATACATAGGAAGTGACACAAACGCAAAGGGAACTTGGGTCATTCGAACCCACAACTAGTGACCTTCGACTACAACATAAAAAATTCAGGAAAAAGTCACTTATGTGCATAGACTTGGTTAATACCATAAATCCATACACACATATGTTAATATGTTCGTAGACTTGGTTAATGACATAAATTTACACACACATACATGAATATGTGCATACACACGTGTGTGTTTGTGTGCATTCAGTAGGGATACTTATACTGACGCACTTGTTAGATGTGGGATTTCGAAAGACTGAAGTGTTTTATATTCGCTTGTTCTAAATATAGGATATATTATCAATAGACAAAATAAATTAATGGACATATTAATTCCAGAAGGAAAGACTATATGTGTGCCCTAATTCAATATTGTTTCTGGTTCTAATTTTGTCCTGGTTCAGACAAACTCAGCTGTGTGTATAAGTGCCATACAGCCGGTGTCTCTCCAGGTAGTTTATCAGTTCTCTATGACCAGGAGATGTCATGGGGTGCTGGGTTTTAGAGTGAATTAGGAAAAAAAAAATGGAGCTGGAGTTTCTTATAAATGCACCAATTTTGAGCAAGTACATACTAAGTACCTTTGAATAAACCAAACATGAGCAAGTCAAATTAGTCTTCGTACAGAAATTGGTCAAAGTCCTTTGGAGGACAGACCTATTTTCATCAATGTTTAGAACACTTCCTGTCTTGATCCACGTGCCTCCTCTCTTTCTATCTTAAGGAACCATCCCTCTAACTAGCCTGTATCACATGGATATTTTTGTTAAGCAAATATGTGTAATGTAATACCAAGCAAAGGCAACTTCCCAGGTTCAAAATACCAGCATAGGTGCTCTCTATTTTATTCAGTGACAAACCAAGAACAGAGAAGGTCAAAACATGACACCATTCAAAATACAGCATTTACTAAGTGTGATTAAATAATCTCCAAGGACTACCCCACCCCAGGACCTTCCAATCATTCAATCAATTACAAAGTCTCTGTTCTAAATACTTCTCCACCCCTAGGCTATCCTTAATTAAGTCCACCACAAAGCCCCTCTTCTCAAATGGAGATTAGTTTCCAAACATAGGTAAAGTACCTTCATTTGTCAATCACAGAGCACAATAAGGTCAAAAGTTCCCCACCCCTGGATCACAATTGAATTTACCCCAGAGTTACATCAAGTTTAAACACAGCACCTAATACCCAAATGGAGGTCTTTTCTTCATCTTGACACGAGGCAAGTTCTCAGCAATCTTAGTTCCTGGGGAGACAAGGCTTAGCAAGGCCATAAGATACATTGCCAGTCCCTTCATGAATTTATCCTCTGTCTGTAGAACAGTCCTAGAACCCCTGAACACATTAGCAAAGCCCTCTCCCAGGATTTCTGTAAACATACAACAAGAAAATCCTTCTTCAGGGCTTCTGTACCAACAGAAAGGCTCCCAGACCCCTGTAACAACAGCACTGTCCCTCACCAGTGGACAGTATTCACTCTGTCTGCAGGACAGTCTCCAGACCCCTGCAACAACAGTACTGTCCCTCACCAGTGGACAGTATTCACTCTCTGTCTGCAGGACAGTCTCAGGGCTTCTTAGCGAACAGCCAGGTTCCAGGACTTCTTCAACAAAAGGACAGTCTTTCACCAGTGGACAAATCTGGCAAAATAACATCAAAACAGACAGACAAAGTACCAGCAAAACAGCCATGTCTCCTCAGTCCTTGGCAGCTCAGGGGGGCAGGTCTCAAAAGTCCAGGGCAATTCAAAGCGGCCACCAGCAATTCTCTTAGTCTCTCTCTCTCCACGAGGTGCTGCTTCCAAAAAGATCTTCCGCCTCTCTCTAGTGTCTCTCCAAATCTACGTCACCAGCTCCTCCCAGTTCAGGACTTTCTTTTCACATCAACAAGTCCATCCCACAGGTGGGATTAACAAGCTCTGGGTTTTAATACAATCAATTTGAAAACCAAGCCCAATACAGGGGAATCTCCACATTCCATTACTATCACATTATGTTATTGGGTTTTTGTTTGTTTTCCAGCACATATGATCTGTTCCTTTTCATGTTTTAAAGTTTTTTTTTTCTAAGACTATTTCTAAACAATATGTTATTTTTTTCCTTATAGAAGGGTCCACATGGAGCTCATTTCACATCCTCTTTATTTGTGAGTACCTTAACTTTACCAAAGACCTTTCCCCCCTGTGTATAATCTTATGGTTCCATCTCATTTGAACCAAGAACTGCAAAGACAACAAATATATTCAGAATTCTATTACAAATCTGATCTATCCACCGATAAACTTCAAATCTTTACCAAATGCTAATTTCCTCTTTTAGATTTTTTTAAAGAGATAAAATACATATTCTGGTTACAGAACTAGAATATATGAGTGACAGGTTTAAGCCATTGGAAGAATGATTCATTGTATGAGTCAAAGGATAATATTCAAGGATACATTAGTGCCGCCATGATGTATGTGCTGTAGGGAAAATGTTTATAAGCAATTTAGGGGAAGTTTATTTTATTTCTCTTGTAGTTATGAGCATTTGTTGAAATTCCCTTTAATGTGGTGTTAAAATTTGAACATTAATTTACTCAAATAGTCTGGTTGGCCAGTGCCCTGAAAGAGTTACCCTTGAATTCTCCAGATGAGACAATAGAAAATCATTTGTAATGGCATCTGTATTATATGAGACTATGATTACCTGATTAGTTCCCTTTGTGTCCAGTTGGGTAAGAGTTCTTGGCTCTGCACCATAACTCTGACAAGTTCTCTCATAACAGACTTTAGTTCTTTTTAGTCCTTTAGTCCTTTGGTTCTTGAGCACCTCAGTTAACAATTGTTCCATGTCCCCGAATGTACACTGATTGAAAGAAAAAGAAAATCTCCAAGTATATTCCCAATTAATAGTGAGACAGGATTTTCATCTTCATGGACAGAGGACTACATGAGGATGGTGAAGAAAAAGAGTGAGGGAGAGGACATGAGACTTTAAAACAAGTCTGTGTAAGAGTGGTGCTATTCCTGGAAGTACACATTAAGTCACAATGACATTTCTTATCTGTCATTGGCTAATTGAAAATCTTGGCCCATTCATATCGAAGCTTTTGGAAATCAGGGACTGTTTTTTGTTAATTTGTCATGTCTTATTTTTGTCTCCTCAGTGCTTCATATAGTTCTTGGTCAATAGAAAGAGTTTAATAAATGTTCTGATCAGTATTTAAAACATTTATTTTGAAATAACTCTCTCATGACGTATTTGTATGTGGAATATTTTCTTAGTACTGAGTTTGATTGAGTCTGGCTTTGAATCCTATAGTTCAAATTATTGTGAAAAATAACTCAAATTAAATTTCCTCAACTGAAAAATGGAAATAATAATGTCTGTATCAACAACTTCAAAGGGTTACTCAGAGGAGACCATTTATATGTCAGTTGTTATGATAAAAATGATTTTCACATGAGTCACATCCAGATATCATCAATTTTGAACAAGATTGAACCTTTGAAATCTTCCAATCCGTGAATAATGTAACATTTTTGAAGACGAGGCCCTGAGAGATTAAGTGAGGCAACCAAGGCCAAGCTGAGGGTAAGTGTCCTCTGCCCTGCCTCCAGGTCCTGGCACTTCTGGAGAAGATTCATCTATGTATGGGGAATCAGGAAAAGCAATAAACATCTGGAATACACAATTGATAGGTGTCACATATATAGGCACTGCATAAAGAATGAATGTCTACTGAATGAATGAACATTCACAGCATGGAAGCAATGTAATTAAATTTTGCATATGTATGTGTGTATATATGCATGTGTGTATATATGTATGTGTACATATGTAAACATATACATGTATGTTCATTTCCCTATACAAACAGCATTAAAACTTATATGTGTGAAACTAATAAACCTGAACATATGCACATACATATATGAACGCTCATAAAAATGTGTCTTGCTTATGAGAGATTATTTAAAAAACAATATGCACAATTCATTGGGATTTTCCCTCTGAGCTTTGTCCTGCAAAGGTCTTTGATGAATATTGTATTTCTCTTCTCTGTCACCAACCCCATTAAAATACCAGGTTTCTTTAACTATCTCTTTCATCTCTTGTCATAGAGATGTTCAGAAGATGGGCTGAGCCAAATCGCACGCTTTGTATTCAAGGCAGAATGCGTCCAGTTAAACTTCCAAGTTTTAATGTAAGGAAGTAAAAAATATCATACAGGACTGATGAAACATATTTCCTAGATCATGAAAAGCCCGATGAATCCTCCTGCACTACTTTAAACAAACCATAAATACTGAAGACTTTTCTCAATAATGCAAGTTCACTATTCTAACCTCATCTGGTGAAGTTTCTCTCCTCATGGGCCTGCAATGTTGTCATTACCTGCTCTGTCTCAGAGGTACCAGGGATGCAGCTGTTTCTGTTTGTAGTGGGCTGATGATGGCGATGGTCTGGGAAGCAGCAGTCAGGATGGTAGATCCAAACCAACTTCCTTCCTGCTGATTGCACATTTAAATATGCTTTGCAAGTGGATTCTGCTTTGGTTGTTGTCATTCAGGAGCACCTACCCTCAAAATTTCGGAATTCAAGCTCCTCCACCTGCCAAAATGGACGGTAACAGACTAATCCGTCTTTGAGTGGCTGCTGCCCTGACCCATTATTTTTGTCATTGGTTGTGGGAGTTTGGCTGCTGTTAATAACATATATCACAGATTAACAAGCATGTATGTTATATAGAGATACATGTACAATTTGTGAAGTGCTTTGCACACATCCTCTCCTTTGATCATCTTACTGCCCTTATAAGGTAGTTATCATCATTGTCATTTGGAGGAGGGATATCTTTCTTCCTTTAAGATGGAAGGGACAGAGTCAAGATGGCAGAGGAAAGACAAGGACTCACCTGAGCTCTCTCCCACACCACTCCAAAGATCTCTAAATAATGGTATAAAACAGTCCGTGGAGTGGCAGAACCCACAGAAGGCTGCGGTGAAGCCATTTTCTATCCGAACATGACTTGGAAGGTCAGCGCGAAAGGCCTGTTACACCTGGGGGAAAGTAGATCAGAGTCTGGTTCAGACTGTGCCAGCACAGTGCCAGCCACAGGAAGCCAGGAGCAGGCCTTGGGAGCCATAGAATCATCAAGAACACTTCCAGAACTTTCAACCGACAGTTCCTAAGGGGTCAAACAACCAGGCAGAAAGAGATTACAGGGGTCTCTTTGCTGGCGCTGGGAGCAGGAATCTGTTGCTATGACCATGCTTGGATCCAGGTCACATGCCCAGAACAAGGAGGAGTATGGGTACACCAGATTTTGCAGCCCCTGTGGAGGAGTGGCCTTCCTCCCAGTTCCCAGGAAGAATTATTGTGGTTGCCCACAGACCAGAGAACAGACCAGGGAATAATCAATATCCCTCCTCGCATCATCCCGCCTTGGATGAACTGAAAACATACAGGGACCTAGAAATAAATAATACAGAGTGAACCAAAAATGGTGAAAATCAAGGCAACAAAAAATAAGATTGCAAAAATGAGTAAGAAAGATTTTAACACTCTGGTCAGTGTGATGAATATTTGTGTTTCCTTAGGCTAGAGGATGAAGAATTCCACACATCACTTGACAGTGAAAGGATGAACTCAATACGCAGATGGAGAAATGCATTTTTGGCAATGGACAATGTAGGAATTTGTTTGACTACTCAACATCGGGGCATCTAGGTGGCACAGAGGATGAAGTGCTGGGACTGAAGTCAGGAACAAATGAGTTCAAATCTGGTCTCCAATCCTTCCTCGCTGTATGACATTGAACAAGGCCTTTGGCTTCAGTTTTCCTTAGTTTCCCAATCTGTAAAGTAGGCAGAATGATAGAACCTACTTCCTAGGATCACATAAGTTAATATATGAAAAGCTCTTACCATAGAGCCTTGCACACAGTAGGTTCTATTTAAGTTATTTGAGTTATTGTTGTTTTCATTATTGCTAAAATCATTCATATATTTCACTTTTTCAAAGGAATTTGGAGAAAATATAAGGCAGAGAAGACAATGCTGGGCTCAAGTTATGAGAACTGTGGTTAGGGACGCCTTCCATCCATATTCTTGGTCAGGAAAAGACCAAAAACCAAACAAATAAATCTTATGTGGGTCTCAGTTTTCCCAAAACTATATTCTCTGCAGGATTATGGAATTCCAAATCTAGTCATAGATGACTTGGATACCAACTGCAGAACAAGATCCAGTCAGGATTCAAAATTATCGGGCTGGGGGTGGGGGGGAGAAGGTGGGGTCACTTGAAGCATGGCATGTCCCTTCATCTAGTGGTCTTATCTTTCAGCAATTTGGCTGCCTTCAGTCCTGCTGTGGTAAGAACATTATCCATATAAAACACTTGGAATGTTAAAGTATGATGTAACTTGGCTGTGAGTAGGGAAAGTAGCATTATAGAACAGAAAGAGCTGGCTTCAGCTCAGGAATCCCTAGGACCATCATGCCTGGATCACTCTAGCAAGGCCTGTCAGGGTTTCAGGCTCCTCTTTAAGGCTCTAAGTTACAGCCTAGCTCACCAGCATTAGTAGAGGATATGTCCTCATTGCTGAGTTCCTTACACCAAAGACATAGGCTGAGACTTTGTCACTGTCATCATCAGCTGTCCTCTCCTACAAACCTTAATTGAAGGTCCCAACAGAATTATTTTGTTTTAAACATGTATTTCTAATAATAATGAGGTAGCTAGGTGGCTTAATGGATAGAGTACTGAACCTGTCTGTAGTCAGTAAGACCAGACACTCACTAGCTTTGTGACCCTGGGCAAGTCACTCTACTTCTGTTTGCCTTAATCCACTGGAGACAGAAATGGTGAACTGCTCCAGCATTTTTGCCAAGAGAACCCCATATGGAGTCACAAAGAGTGTGACATGACTAAGTGGCTGAAGGAGAAGCCAAAACTAGCAACGGTTTGCCAAAGCAGATGTCTCGAGCTCAGTGATTCCAGCAGTGATTTGTGTCATTGATTTGCTCCTTTAACTTTTTGTCCAAAGTGATTTCTGGAACAGACTCTGAAAGGAAGAACTACTCATTATTTAGGACTGAAATGTCTAGGTCCCAAGTATACATATACAGCTCCAGATAGTTCCCCCTAATGCAGTGACTTTTTTGCTACTCAATAGCACTTTTAGTGAGTAAGTCATAGGAGAAAAAAATCAGGGAGCTAGGAAAGGTCTCCAGGGTATCATCTTATTCCTCACTCCCATATTAATATTCACTTTTATTCAGCACCTTAGGGCTTATGTTCCCCACCCCCACCCAGAGCTTCGATGTTATAAGTAAATATTAATATCGATTTATGCATAGTATGAAAGGGAGACTTAGAGTGTTTAAGCAACTTGCCTATGTTCACATGCTTGGGGGTCTGAGGCAGTGTAGTATATTGGGGAAAGAGCTGGACTTGAGTCTCAGAAGATATTGGAGGTGTAGAGAACTAAGATTATAAACTGAAAAGAAGTTTCTCTCCTAGATTAGTCAAGGACTCCCTCCACCAACAGCTCCCTGTAGTAAAGAAATGGGAGGTGCAGTGTTTGTCACTGTCTCTTAAATCCAAGGCACTATCCTATCATGCCACACCTCATAAGTAAGGCCATTGGTTTTCTATTCAATTTTTATAGATTTCAGGGAAGCAAAAAGGAATCTAAGTGTTCTCAGTATCTTTACAGATAAGAAATATTCCTCTGCTACTCAATAACTATCTGGTGTTAGAAAAATAATTCAATTTGTCTCTCTTGACATTCTTTTCTAGCCTGGAAAACTAAGATGTTATAAACTATTAAAGTAACTAGAATGCTATGGGGAACCTGTGGCCTTTGGGCCACAAGAAGCCTTATAGGTCCTCAGGTGTGGTCTTTTGATGAGTCCAAATTTTACAGAACAGATCTTTTTATTAAGGGGATTTGTTCTGTAAAATTTGGATTCAGTCAAAGGGCTGCCGTTGAGCACCTAGAGGTCCTCATGTATCCTTGAGGCTACAGGATCCCCACCCTTGAACTACACCATGAGGGTTAGGAATATATAGTTGTGGGCAAGGTCCCACAAGGTTATATAGAGTGGAGGCATTGATACCAAGGAGGAATGTGTGTGTGTGTGTGCATATTCACATGTGTGTTCATGTCTAAGAGACATCTCTGGGGTAAAGGAGAAATAATTTTTTTGGGGGTGTAATGGGAATGTAAATTTTTAAGATCTTCCCTGCTCCTAGGCTAAAGTGCACCTGGAGCCTGGGGTGGGAGGCTTGTTTTTCAGTAGATACTTTTTGATTGGCCAATGGGTCAATAAGGTTGATACATTCTCTGAGCCAGGAGAAGGCTATATAAGCCCTGATGTGTAGCTTTGTTTTGGGGGCTCACTTTGAGAAGTGTTCTGTGATTTGATCTGGATTCTGGGAAGCCATTGTCTAGAGCCCCCCGGCTTTGAAAAACCCAGATGTTTAAACCCAGATGTTGATTTGGTATGGATGTAATGGTTGGACAGCTTGGAAAGCTGTCTACTTGATCTGTTTCTGTCTTGATAATTCTGCCTGTATACTTTGAAGTTCAGGGTGCTGACCTTTTTCCCCGAACGAGGTAAATGATAATATGTTTGACTGATTAAAGTAAGCTTGTTAACCCATTTTGAGTTGCTTTCCTTTATAAAAGCAGATCCAAGAACCTGTGATGGCAGCCACCCTAGGGATGCTGGGGTGCTTGCTGCTACAGGGGGAAATTGGGGTTAAGTGACTGGCCCAAGGTCACATGGCTAATTTTTGTGTTAAGTGTCTAAGACTAGATTTGAAATCAGGCCTCCTGACAGGGCCAGTGCTCTATTCACTTCTCCACCTAGCTGCCCCTGGAAGAATTTTTGAAAAGGAAAAAGAAAGTTACATAATAAATATATTACATATTTAAAAGCAATAGCAAGTTGCACCTAATTTCATCTTTTTGTTTCTATTCTACTGTGTTATAGAAATGCTTGTTTTATTTCTTAAGTACAGAATAAAGTAAATTTTTAAAAAGAATTTAATATCTTTCTCTATTGGTTGTACTTACTTCTCCAAGATGACCAAAATGTCATCACTATGTTAGAGTCAAGTTTCAGTGTGTCTGACTCTGGCTGATGAGAACAATCCCAGCTCAGAATGCTCTACCAGAGGTGGGGCACAAATAATCCATGAACATTTGGGCGGATTCTCAAAATTTGAGCATCCTGTGTTTCCTTTGAGCTGTTTTAATTTTACTTTGCTCATAGACCAGAACACCTTCTTTGATGTGGGCATGCCATGCTGTATGGTCCTATGACAGTGTCTCTGTAATGGTAATGGAATTTGATCCCAACAGTGGGATGGACGTGTTGATGTCATGAGAGGGGACTGAACTGGGAGGAGCTGGTGCTTGGATAGAGAGAGAGGCCAGAAGAACATCTGGGAGCCAGCATCTGGAAGCTGCTGCTACTGCTGGAAGGGGAGAAATGAGAACTGAGCACTGAACTGGGAGGAAGCATGACTGTGGTGATGGTAATTGGTCTGTCTGTTCTGATGTTACTTTGTCAGATTTTGTTTGCTTATGGAGGACGTTGCTGTTGTTGAGGAAGTCCGGGAAATTTGCTATTGGTTCAGAAGCCCTGAAAAAGGATTTTCTTGTTGTATGTTTACAGAAATCCTGGAGGAGGGTCCTGTTGATGTTTTCAGGGGTCCTGGGGCTGTACTGAAGTTTTGTGCTAATTCATAGACCTTGTTGTTGGGTCTAGATTCATTTCACAGGCAGAAAGTTAATTGATGAGGATGCTGCCAATGTGTATCTATGTTGTGTCTTTGTTAAGCCTTTTCTTCCTAGGAATGGAAATAGCTGAGAACTTACCTTGGGTCAAGATGAAGATCCTTGGGTATTGAATGCTGTGATTATATTATAACCTAGTTGTGACCTCGGTGTAGAGGGGGTTTTGTTGCTGACCAAATGAATGTACTTTGTTTATGATTGAAAACTAATCTCCACTTGAGAAGAGAGGCTTTGTGATTGACTAAATGAATGTACTACCCAGGGGTGGAGTACGTTGTGTTTTCTACTTTGTGATTGAACTGAGAACTCAGTAAATGAATGAGTTTTTGAGATTAAAATCTGTATTTTTATTTTCCCTTTTCTGTGAATGTTTTGCCTTAATTTGTTACTGAATATATGGAGAGTTACTATGCTTGTAATCAGAACCTGGAAGTTGCTCTTGCTTGGCATTAGAGTCTCCCATGTCACACAATCAATTCCAAAGTTCTTAAGAGAGATCCCAAGAGTGTCCTTGTATGTCTTCTTCTGACAACCATGTGACCTCCTCTATAAAAAGTATACATTTTGCATTCGAACAACATGACAAGTCCTTCTGAGTTGTGCTCTCTTAAGCAGAGTTTGAATGCTTGGCAGTTTAGCTCCAGAAAGCACATCAGTGTCTGGTCCCTTGTCCTGCCAGGTGATCTTCAGAATCTTTCTAAGACAACTTAAATGTAAGTGACTCAGTTTTCTGGTGTGGCACTGGTAGGCTGTCCAGGTTTCACAGGCATACAATAACAAAGTCAGCATTACAGCTCTGTAGACCTTCAGTTTGGTAGTCAGTCTAAAACCGCTTCTCTCCCATACTTTCCTTCAGAGCCTCCCAAACACTGAACTAAGTCTAACAATGTGTGCATCAGCCTCATTATTAGTATGTACACTCCTGGAAATTATGCTGCATTTCCATTCTAGTACATGATAAAGCTCCTTCCTACCAAAAACAAAAACAGAAGGTCAAATGCCCATGAGAATTTAGCAAATAACATGTGTAAGAACAATATGAGATAGAAGTTTTGCTTAAATCACCTAAATATGACACTGATACATAAGAAAACTCGTGTTGATGGGTGATACTTTACCAAATGAAAACTAATCACTTGGAAAGTTTTGTTTATTATTATTATTATTATTATTATTATTATTATTATTATTATTATTTTAACTTGGCATTTGAAACAGAGACTGAGCAGAAGGTAATGCATCTATAGGAAAAGGAAAAGTTCCACCTCATCACCATTGACCTGTTTGCTCCTGGAGTTTTTGCAAATATGCTTTTAGTAGATCCACAGATGGTGATCTTAAATAAGCAGCCTCTTATTCAATTTCAAAAGGGCATCATTTTCTTTATCAGTCTGCAATCCACCAAACTTAACAACATCCTGCTAACTTTCTTTGGACTGTATCTGTTTGAAAGCTGTCAAAAACCACGAGAACCATGATTGTTTTTAATTAACATGCTCAGATTCAGAGTTTATCTCTGTCTGGTAAGAGTTTTCTTGGAAATGCTTTCTTTGTCCCTAGAGGAAGTGCGTTTATGCACCAGTACTTTTATTTATTTGGAATTACTTATGACTTTTTTTCCATTAATCTATATTAATCTGTTTAAAAATAAATGTAAAGGAATAGTAGTTTAATATTGATTCAGTTCAGGCTGATTTCTACACTCACTTCATCAAATATCAGCCAAAAAGAATTAGAACAAGAACAGTTGCATGGTCTATGAAGTTTTATGTCTCATGCTAGCTCATGCTCTTGCTCTTGCCATGTTAATCTCTCCTGCTCTCTCTAGCTCTCCATGTATGTAAACACACATGTACATATATGTGTGGACACACATATTTATCTGCATATGTGTCCATATACATATATGCAAGTCATTGAATCTCTTTCAGGTGTTGTTTCTTCACCTCTAAATTAAGTATATCCAGCCAGCAGATCTCTAAGGACCCAGTGAGCTCTAAGTTTCTTTTTCTGACATTTTCCATTGCTCTAAATTGGGTACTTTTCTAAACACTCTATGCATTCATTTATTTTTAACCAGAAATGCCTAATATGTCCGGTATTCTTATGATTCCTTGCATACATTCAATAAAAGGTTAATGGAAACATTGTCTCTCTCCCCTCCATGTTGAACAGTCCCAGTTCTTCTAGCCTCTTCAAAGAATGAATTTTCCATTTCTTTCAACATATTTGCCCAGATCTAGGCAACCTACAATTCCCACTTCTGTTTTCTGAAATGAAGGAAGAACAGAGAAAAGGCCACTGAATAATGGACTTGTGACAATCTATTTGGAAATGAAGTATAGAGATTACTGGAAGACAAGATGGTGGAGTAAGTAGTGAATTGTGAGCAATGTTCCATATTCACCTCCCACAACTATGAAATAGCACTGAGAAAACCAGATCCTGGAACAGCAAAAAGATGGGACAAAACAACCTTGGAGCCCAAGCCATGTAATGGGGGAAAATAAAAGGCGACTAAAATTTAAAAAATGATAATAATAAATAAAATCTAGATAAAAAACCATAGTAGAGTCCTCTAAGAAAATAAATGGGCTCATTAAGTTCATTATGTAATATAAGAATAAAATAAATATATATCATCTCAAAATCAAGGAATAAAATGGAGGGAACTAAGTCAAGCAATTGTACTCTTACCCTTTACAAATAACTTTAGATGGCTAATCCCTGTTACCCAGTTGACAATGACAGCATAACCCTGTAGAGGCATCAGAGTATTAAAGGAAGTAAGGACCTTCATGGTCATCTAATTTGAATTCACATTTTGCAGAGGAGGAAGTGACCTTAGAGAGTATGTGACAATGCCAAAGCCACACAGGCTACAAGGGGCTGAACTAGGATTTAAACTCAAATTCCATACTCTTTCCAATGGACAGCACTCACATGATCATCTTATGGAGAGTCGTATTTCTTAGACAACTTTTGGTCCAAACAGAGTTGAAAAGAATCATTACTATTATTACTGTTGCAACAGCTGCTGTTGTTAATAATTATTGCTAGAATTTTAGAGCTCTTTAAAGTTTGCAATTTGCAAATTGTTTTCTCCCCAATAGTCCTGGGAGGCAGATGTCATTATTAGCTTCATTTGACAGTACTGGAAATTACCCCAGGTCACACAGCCAGTGTCTGAGATAGGATTCGAACTTGAGTCTTCCTGACCCTGTGTCTAGCATTTTATTTTCATTGGGGTACCTGGTTTAGATAAGGAGAAGGAGGAGAACAAACTTTATTCTTTCAAAAGCTTTTATGTTATATTTGATCCTCACAAAAGTGGATGCTAATTTATCTCCATTTTATTCATTTGAAAACTGAGGCTGAGAGACTTGAAGTATCTTGCCCAGGGTTACAGGACCAGTAAACAAAGGAGGCAGACTTTGAGCTCTGAGTTTCCCAGCTCTGAGTTCAGAATCTACATGCTGCTACACATCACCACTTCTATGCACCGTTACACTTACTGTTCTGCTTTACCGTTCCAATTGAGTATATAAAATTAATATTGGTCATTGTTTTAAACTCAATTTCGCACTTTTCCATGTTTCCTGAGAAATCCCTTCCTCTGTCATTTACACAGCTCATATAAAGTGTTTTTAAAACAAAAATGAGATCAGAGAAACAAATCGGTGGTAATAGTGTCTTCTCTCCTTGTCTTGAGATGGCAGTAGAAATCTCTTATTCGTTTACCTATCTGTTCATTTATCCATCCATCCATTTATCCGTTCCAGTGCTTTAGTTTATTTGTTTATCCATCTAGGTATTGATTGAGTGGCTTAGGCCTACAGAATGCAGTACTTGCCCAAGAAAACAAACAGATGGATATAACAGACCCACCAACATGAAAAGATGCTATGATTTGCTGATTTTTACTTTCACTTTTTTCATTTACTTATCATATCTTCATAATATAGTCAGCCTTGCTTACAAAAGTAATGCTCCCCTAACTTATTTACTCAGCTTTTTAAGTAGGCTTTTTTATCTTTCATGGGCAAAATAGAGTTCAAATCTTCGAATGTATGACTTCTAATGCTTTTGCTTTCTAGCCTTTTGCAAAGTGCAGGTGAGCAATCAGAGATATGATCAGCCCCCCTGCACCCCTATCCACACATTGTCCTGTCATAAGGGACAGGACCTGTGAGTGGAATTTGCCCAAGTAAAATGGCATCTTTGCTCAACACAGACCATGTGAAAATATCCAGTTACACTGTCCCATTTGCCCCTATTCTGACCTATATAGGCAGGGTTTCTCTGTGTTCCTTGTATTAGATTATCTCCATGAAAAAAAGTGTGTGTGTGTGTGTGTGTGTGTGTCAGTGTGTGTGTGTGATGGAAGCTGTTAATATGAATTTCTTCCATGCAAAGTGTATTAAAAGAATTCTAACCCATCAGGAACTAATCACATTTCATTTTCTTTTTCTTTTTCCCCCTTATGGTCAACACATACCCAGGCAGCTGAGGTGTATGATAATCAAAGTCTTCTTCACGGATGAATAAATTTAATACTCCTGCTTCATCAGGGCAGCGTATTAAAAAGTCCCCTGACATATTTAGCTTGATTGTTTAAGGCATTATACTGAAGCACTAGCATTATGGATTTCACATCCAATATGGGGTGAGGGGAGTTTAGGGAGGAGTGGATGGCATTCATTTATCTGTAACAGGACATTAAAAAATTGGACTGAAATAAGTTTCTTTGCAAAAAAATAAAACAAAACCCTGATTGATAAAGTTGTAATTCAATCTTTGCTCTATGAGGACAGAAATAAATGAACCTTAATTTTTGATTTGCAATAGCAGACGGTTACAAATAACTAAGATATTTTGAACTGCTTAAAAAAAATTCACTAGTGTAACGCAAGATGAAATAGATATTTGTTTTCTAAGCAATTGAGTTAAAAACAATTCTAACATGTTTAAAATGCCAAGTTGTTTTTGTGGCATAATTTAATATGCATATTGAAAGCTAACTGCCAACTCCTACAGCTCTTGGAAGAGTTTTATTTTAAACCATGCATTTTCCCTCTCTACCCCCAAATTATATCATCCATTTTTGAAGCCAACTTCCATACTTTTGCTTGGTTTAAGAGACCTGGCCAGGTGATTGGGGATGGGAAAATTCCTAATATTATTTTATCCTTTGGATCACATGAAAAACTCACTTTCTAATTCACTTTTTTGTTTAAATCAGAAATGTAGAGTTCTAAAGGACCTCACGTGCAATCTTGACCAAATCCCCATTTTGCATATACAGAAGCTGAGGAACTGTGAAGATGAATGACTTCAGCAAGGTCATACAGTCAGCAGAGTAGCCGTGCCAAATTTGAAGTGAATCCCTCTTGCTCTGTCACCTGTGTTTTCCCCACTTTAATGTCGTGCACTTAGTGATTCCACATTATTCTTTATCTTTCTGATCAGGATTCCTTTCACAACTGTGGCATCCTCCAAAATGCGCAAGATGGATGCAAGGAACTCCCCAATCTTTACATCTATAAAATCTTGGTATTTTTAACATGATATTAAGTCAACAACTAATTTCTTTGAAAGACAAAGTTAAAGATATTGATGTTGTAACCCTAGACCCAGTGCCCGTTGGTACGGCACTCTCTCTTCAACACTAGAGAATGATGCTCATCTTTCTTTTTTTAGAGAAATATTTATTAATGCCTTCCTCCAAGCAATGTGCTTATAATTTCCTGGAGAAAGATATGACACAATCCCAGACAAGCCAATACAAAATGATTGGAGGAAGGAGAGAAGAATTCTTTAGCAAATGGAAATAGCATAAAAATTTTACTTGAGAGAATTATTCTTATTTTTTATTTACTATCATTTCTTTGCAATGAAGAATCATTTCTTAGAAGTCATGTGGCATGGTAGAGGGCCATCATTAAAGAAGAAAATCCTAAGCCAAGCCTTCCCCCTAACACAAAATAACTGTATGACCCTCGTTAAGTGACTTAGAATTTCAGTCTCCAAGCAGCTTCCAAAGTTCGTGAATGCAAAGGTAGTTATCAATCTGTGATTAATGGAGAGCATTTCCCTACAAGCTTCTTCATAAATCAAATTTTATGTCTTGTCTTGGGGTGGGGAATATCCCAAGTGATAATATTTCCATTTTTTTCTATGGAGTAACTTCTCTGTCTCATTATTATGAAAAGTCCAAGGAAACAAAATACATGTCACTGTTCTGATTGAAAGTAGTTGATATTTATGAGACAGTAACAGGTATGGGGCTTTGAGAGCCTACCCCTTATGGACACACGATGTGCGCTTTGCCTTGGACAATGTCCTGTGCTGATTTTGGGATGTGACATTGTCCTTATCCTGTCCCAGAGACAGACTTTCTGCTTGGCTGCTGACCAGGAATCCTATATGAATACAAACAGCAATAATTAGTTTCACTTTTTCCTTCTTTGCTGCATTCATGTGAGGAAGACAAATTGTGATGTGTCTTTAGAAAATGAAAGACATTCGACTTTTTTACTCTCATGAAACTAGTGAGGCCATAGCTTTCCACACAGCATTGTATCTGGGTATACCTGACTCTTTTATTCTGTATCTCTCTCTGTCTCTGTCTCTCTCTGTCTCTTTCTGTCTCTGTCTCTCTCTGTCTCTCTCTGTTTTTCTTCATTCCAGAGCATTGTGAGACATTAAAAAGTCAAAGGGACAGAGGTTAAGTGACAGGAGTCAATGTCAGCAGATAAACCTACTGGGGTACTGTAATGGTAAGGAAATTTGAAGATTTTCCCTACCCCTTAATAGGCCTATGGAATTTGAAAATCTTCCCTGCTTCCTAATGGGCCTCAAGTAGAACAAAATAGGAGGGGCTTGATTGGGGGGACTTTGTAATTAGGCAGTGGTTCATGAAGGTTGTGATGTCCTCTGACCCTGAAGAAGGGAGCATATATATACTCTGAGGTGAGATTCTGCTTTGGCACTCACTTTTGGGAAGAGTTGTGTGATTTGGCCAAATGAGACTCTGGGTAGCTGTTGAGGCCCCTGCCTTGAAAACCCAGATATTGGTGCTTCTCTCTCTGGTCACTATGTATGTATGTAATGGTCAGACAGCTAGAAGCCCTGTCGGTTGGTGTGCTGAATTGTGTTATATTCTCTGTCTGTATTTTTTGCCTGATTTTAATTTCTATATATATTTTCTGAAGTTCAGGGAGCTTGTGCTCCCTTTCTACTAAAATGGAAGGCAGCCTTTTAGACAATTCTGTTAATAGAAAAAATAGGAAAATAGCAAAATAGAACGAACAAATACACCCAAATCAGCTATTTGAGGTGAACAACTCTTTTGTTTTATTTTAGTACATTAGTAAATCAATTGCATTACAATGATCATTCTAGTAGTTTTATGTAGACAAAACCATGAATTCTTTAACACAGAAACGTCTTGGATTTGAGTTCGAAAGTCCTTGCTTTGAATGCCAACTCTGCTAGTTACAAAGTGTGTGATCTTGGCCAATTCACTTATCATCTCTGATTTTAATTTTTTCATCTGCAAAATAAGGTTGTTTGAACTCAATAATATCTATTGACAAACCTAGATCTGGGTTCATGATTAAATGTTTATTTCTTTATATTAAACAAAAAAAAAAGTCCTACCACCTCTCTTATTTAAAAGAGGGTCTACTTTTAAACACCTTTATGAAATTCTAAAGTAAAAAGTAGTCACGTGTATGAAGTTCAAGACGTGGCCAAAAGGGCACTTGTCTACTATTGTACACTGGGTATTCCTGTTGTGTTCTGTTAGAAAGGATGGTTTCAGACGTATCTCACAATGGTCCAATTCTGTGATTTAATGAACAGTCAGCGTTTATAGATGCTTTTTGAAGACTATTTTTACTTTGGTGAAGTGGTATTAAAATCATAGTCACACCTTGTCCCTCAGTGACTTTGTAGAGACTAAAGTTGGCCCAAGACATTTTCCTGTTTGTTTTGGAGATGTGCCCAGCTGACATTAGTGCCCATTCCTTAAGCAAGCCTAACTTCCTTAAGTAATACAAGGCACCAAGTGAGATTAAACTCAAAGATTTAGATGTGATGTTTAATACCTTAATCTGAAAAGTCAATCAGAGGAAATGAAGTTTAATAATGTATACCCTATGCAACTAATTATGCTGAGAATCTCGAAGTACAGTCTTAAATGTGTGTTCACAAGAGAGGTATTGATCTGTTACCCCAGGAATGCCTAATGAGATTGCTCACTTTTCTGCATGAAGTTCAAGAGTGGGCAGAGTAAAATGGCTCTAGCATTTTGTCTATATCTGTTTTTGTCATGAGACTGGGCAGTTGTGACTGATTAAAAGGCTGATCATGTCAATATTGCAGTTAAATGAGGGAGCTGAAAAATCATTGCACTCCCCCTTTCTAATTAAACACCTCCCTTGTATGGATTAGTGGTCCATGAAATAGGGACAAGGTGAGTCCCAATTTGTCTTGTACAGCTTGACCATTTAATTGGACCTTACCATTGAGTAAGGAAGCTGTTTTCTAAGAGGTCACATACATCAGGATTGCATGAGAGGTTTTTTTTTTTTTCTCACGTGGCTTTTTTGTGAATTTTTTGGAGAATAGATCCATTATTCCTTACATCACAAACACCATTCAAATCCTTTACCATAGCTTTGCACTCTCATCTGCCTGCAAGCTGTAACTATGTTTTGTAAACATTCCACATATGGGGCAAAAACAGAGTTTGACTGTATGACAACTGTACTTTTTTTTTTAAAGAAGAGGGGAATCCTATCAAGATGGTTGAGTGAGATGTAAAAGAAGCCAAGTTACGCCTCCATCCTCTCTAAATAAAGTAGTACAAATCCTCCAAATATAGAAAATGGAATATATTTACCTATGTATTCATGTATGTATGTAGATATGTGTATACACACACATATATATATTTACTTTGGTGAAGTGGTATTAAAACCACAGACATACACACACATATACACACACTTTAAGGAAATTAAAATTAAAAAAAACATTCTTAGAGGCAAAATAAACTGCAAAAAAGAAAATTAACTAAAGCCTAACTCCCACTCTTGAAACAATGCTACTGGAGGCCCCATCTTCTTTTTTATTTTTCTTTAAAATTTTATTCCTTTTATTTTGAACTTAAGAAATAAAACATAAGCATACACATATGTAAAATCCTATGCATACTTTGATTTATCCATGATTTCTTTCGATGCAGATATCACTTTCTTTTATAGGA
This sequence comes from Petaurus breviceps papuanus, assembly GCF_028583685.1. Taxonomy (NCBI): domain Eukaryota; kingdom Metazoa; phylum Chordata; class Mammalia; order Diprotodontia; family Petauridae; genus Petaurus; species Petaurus breviceps. The sequence continues at coordinate 2,193,058 of NW_027185852.1, read as the reverse complement.
CCTTTGCAATTAGTTTAATAATAGGATGATTCTTCACTCAAAGTTGTTCTTAAAACAGCATTATTGTTACTGTACACAATGTTCTCTTACTTCTGCTCATTTCACTCTTCATTATTTCACATAAGTCTACCCACATTTCCTAAGATCATCACGTTCATCATTTCTTAGAGCATAATCGTATTCCTTCAGAATCATACACCACAATTTGTTCAGCCATCCCCAGTTGCTGGGCATCCCCACAATTTCCAGTTCTCTACCTCCACAAAGACGGTTGCTGAAATATTTTGAAACATGGAAGTTCTTTTCCTTTTCCTCATGTTGGCAAGGAGAACATGTAGCACCATTGTGGGGTCACAGAGCAGAGGGGAAATTCAATAATTCTTTGGGCATAATTTCAGATTCCTCTCCAGACCTGTTGTAGCTCACAGTTACACCTATAGAGAATTAGTTCATTTTCCCAAATCCCCTGCAACATTTATCAATTTACCCTTCTGTGGTTTTAGCCAATCTGAAAGGTGTAAGATGCTATCTCAAGGCTGTTTATTTTACATTTCGGTAATCAATAATGATTTCGAACATTTTTATATTATGTTAATTTTTTTCTGATTTCTTCAGTGGAAACTGCTTGTTCATGTCTTTTCACCATATATCAATTATGGAAGGACTCCTTATAGATTTGATGAAGTTTTCTAAATATTTGAGATATGACACTTTTATCTGAGAAATTGTCTATAATCCTCCCCCCACCAATTTGCTGCTTTCCTTCTGATCTTGGTCTCATTACTTTTATTGGCACAAAAACTTTGTTTTAATTTAATGTAATAGAAATTATTCATTTTACACCTCACACTGCTCTCTAGCTCTTATTTATTCATAAATTTTCTATCCATGAGTCTGATAGATGATATGTTCCATGTTCTTCAAATTGTCTCGTAGCATCTCTCTTTATATCTAGGTCATATATTAATTTTTACTTTATCTTGATTAATTGTATAAGATATTGGGAGATTACCATCCAGTGTGTCCTCATTCCTCCCGTGTCTTCTCTCAGAAGCTGGGCTTTGGGAGGATGACTTTTTGGAGTTATTTCTTGTCAGTATTCCAAGGTGAAAGTCAGGTAACTCCATGGGCAAGTGATAGATAGTCCATGAATCAGACAAGGCACGAACTCAAAAGAAAGAAACATAGATGGTTGAAGGAGATTTAGGCTGTCAGGGGTGACTGTTTGGCACTGTTGGTGACTGGTTTTTTTTTGCATAACTAGATAATATTGCAAGTAACGAAATAGGCCATAGGTAGGAGGAGTTATCAAAGGGCACCAGGAAAGAGGAAACTAGATCCCAGATCAAGAGGGCCAGGAGATTTGGCAGGGGGTTCTAACTCCAGCGCTCACTGAGATTCTCCAAGTGGCAATGGTTTCACAAGTTTAAACCTTTAAGAACTCATGAGTGTGTTCAAACTTGATGGAATGTACAAAGAGAAAATAGGACACAAAGCTTGAGAAAGAAGTCGCAAAGTCTTGACTCTGCAAAAATGAAAAGATTGAATGTAAGTAGTACATTTAAATTATGACATTATAGCAAAAGCACCATAGAAAAATCATCAGTGACTAATAAGGAGAGTCTTATGAGGAGAAAAAAACACTCATATTAAAAGAAAAGAACCATTTCAATGAACAAATAGTTTGCTACAAAGAACATAGAATCAAAATTACCTAATGAAGATGAAGGTATAAGAATCAGTCTTCTGAATGTAAACCTAACTACCTTGGCTCCCACTATCTGAATGTCAAGTGCACTTATACCTCACTTTTACACCAGGGTTCTCCAGGAATCTTATCAATTCTTGGGGTTTCTGAGTTCTGTTCCATTGGCTCCTGTACCACCAGTGTCGTTTCCTTTCAGGTTGGGATTATGTATCCTGCACCCCAGTTCAATTTAGCCATTAACAGATTAGCTTTTACAAAGGGCTATTTACTTTAAAAGTATAGAACATATTGATACAAATAAAATACATCAATTTATGAGACTCTCCCCCCCACACCACTTGGTTTCAGCAGCAGGGAAGGATCGGTTTTGATTATCTTAGTTCCAAGTTCCCAGATCCAAATCCCCACATTGGACATGAGTCCTAGGCTTCTTAGGGCTTCCCTAGAGACTGGCTCACTTAACAATCCTGGCTCCAAAGTCAACATGCTTTTAGGTCTAGGTCTGGTGAGGATCACCCTCACCACCTGAAACTGAGGACAAATGATACAAAACAGAAACCATAATACCTCAAGCCATGAGATCTAAGAGGGGGGGGTATCCTCCCTTTTCAGTTCAGTTGATGGGACCCACAATATGTTTAAGCTGTTTGTCATCTTGTCCTTCTATAAGCCGTAGTGGGATAGAGTATGCTGGAAAGGCAATGGCTAAAGCAATCCAGGAGTTTGACCAGTATACAGTGCTCCTTTCACACAGCCTATACTCCCACACTCATCTTAGATGATTGCAGGAGGCTTTCATGGCAGGAAATCTGGGCATGCTAGTAAATACTGCTATACAAGTACTGCTGAGATGAATATAGGACACTTTTCCCACACAATGGAAAAATGAGTGAAGTGAAGATACTGGATAAGCTAAGACAGAAATTTGAGTACTTAATGAAGAAATCAACAAGTATAATGTGAGATGAGAATATCAGGGTTTTTTTGGCGGGGAGATAAGGTTACTCTGAAGAATGGTAGATTGTCTGAAATAATATTAAATCTAAGGACAGTACTAGAATTCAAGAATTCAAAGAAAGATGGAAAATTAATTGAATAAAACTGAAAGTGAGAGTGTAAATGTATGTAAGGACTATAGAAAAGAAGAAGAATATTGGATATAAATATATCATTGAAGGATTATAAATTTTAAATATGTTGAATTGCAAATAATTGTGTTAAATATGTCAAATATTATAATAAATCAATTCAGAATACTTTATCATAATGGAAAATTGCCCAGAAATATTAGAAGAAAATTGAAAAATATATGCATATTTACCAACAAACAGAAAATAATCAAATGTAACTCACCAAGAAACAATGTAATAAAACTCCAATTACAACATCAAACAACAAAGTTTGGAGGCAAAGGAGAAAAGGTTTACAAAATACCTGAATGGAAAACAAATCAAAATAATATGCTTACTCCTTATTTATAAGATATAAGGGAATATGTAATATGATATTGTTGATGTTAAAAAAGTAAGTTCTCTCCACCAAAATAACATATCCTAACCCATAACCCAAGAATGAAAAATTCATTTAAATTCAGCAAAAACAATAATTTGAATCATTCTTTCAAAAGAACCTAGAGGTGAACAGCATGAAAACTCACCAAACAGATGAATGTTATACACTTTCAGACAGCAGAGTCAAGAAATGAAATATTGGCTTTCATATTACAAGGCTAGACAAGGTAATGAATGGGGGGAGGGGAAAGTTCTTTGTTGCTTTATTTTTTTTAAGTTCATATTTTCTGAGATATACAGAGAAGGCAAAAATACCATCAATATGTGGAAGAATCTAAAGAGAAAAATCTATGAGAACAATGAGATTGAGTAGAACAAAGGAGTTAATTAATATTATAGGGCAATTTTAGTTTCCTCATTAGTAAACTAATGTTACAGGTAGCAACAACATATTACTCAAAAATTGTAATTCCCTCATTAATAAATAAATAATAGTGCAGTAATTAAAATAAGGAAAAGGAGAATGTGGAACTTGACTGACTTATGGTAATTCTATATAAGAAGGTTAAAAGCAAATATATTTTCAGCATCCTTTACAAAACTGATCACATGCTACAGCTGAAAATAATCATAAGTGAATTTAGAAGTAAAGATATCTTTTTTACAGATTAAAATATAATAAAATTGCAAATTGGCAAGAGAAATATGGACAAAAAGAGACTTAAATGGAAAATAAGTAATAGCATTCTAAAAATGAATGTGAAAGAAGGAATTAAAGAAAAACATCATATTTCAAAGGAAAGATAGTAAAGAGAAAACAAACCAAAACGAACTGGAAGAAGCTAAATCAGTACTCCTATTAGTTTTTCTTTGGAAACTATTGAAATAGAGGGGAAAAGATACCACATATGAAACAAGTATCTCAATTACAAGACTAGAAAATAAATAATTGAGTAATCTTAAAATAAGGCATAAAATAAATCTTGGAAATTACAGTGAAATATAGAAATTGAAAATTTTAAAAAGGTACAATGAAAAACAAACTTTTAAAATATATATGTATACATACGCATATATTCATAATCACTGAGACTGTTATAGAAAGATAGATACAAATATCAAATTACCAGAAAAAATTTAAAACACTGAACAAAACTGAGTAGTATGGGAAAAAAATAAAGGGTATTTTAAGAATGACTAAAGATAATTTATAATTTACGATATATAACACTAATTAATGTTTGAAAAAAAACCACTTCCCAAGGAATCAAAAGATCCTTCTTAAATATAATCAGTGTCACAGTCTATCCAACTACTACTACTACTACTACTACTACTACTACTACTACTACTACTACTACTACTACTACTACTGCTACTACTACTGCTACTACTACTACTACTACTGCTGCTGCTGCTGCTGCTACACAAACAATAACAATAAATATCACAAGGAAATATAAATTGCTCCATTAAAATATGATACAGAGAGTATATGTGCTCTTTCCACAGAAATTCCAATTATGGTGATAATAAAAACAAACAATACCAGAGTAAGAACAAGTACAAAACTGCAATGATGATTAAACCAAATTAAAGGTATACACTAAATCAGGCAAGATCATTTATAAATATATGTGATGCTTTGGTAAAAAAAAAAAAACTCAGATGAATCTGAAATTAAATTTTTTGACCTTATTGTACAAGTAAAATACAAACATGCAAAGTATATGGCCCAAAATAATTGACTTTATTATATTACTAATAACAAGGAAAAAATAAGCAAATGAATTCTATTCCAAATTATGACAAACTGTATAAAATAATGAAGTTAATATTTTGAGACGCACAAAGTATATAAATGTCACTATAAAAGTGCTTTACATAACTAAAAGAGTAGAATAACTGGACAGACATCCACTGCTGTGCTTGTATTTGGGGAATGTAATAAAAATCATGATTTTATATGAATTTGAAGACACACTTATACCTCTTAAATGATCAAAATGATACATTTAGAACTACACAAAAGTAACATTTTGTATTGGGAGGAACACAAAATTTAAAAATAATGAAAATAGAGCATCAACCAACACTTAAATGCTATTATAGAAAAAAAGTCATGAAAAGAAATTGTGTCAGCTCACACACCATGGGGCATTATAACACAAGCAAGATACAGAAGCAAAAGAAAATAATAATCCAGTGTCTGGGGGACCCAAGGTTTGAAATCATTGAGAGAAGGGCTACTCTTGAGAACAACTGCTAAGAAACACAGAAAGCAGTATAGCTGCAAAGAATGCATTCAATGAAACGAACATTTATTAAGCACCTACTGTGTACCAAGTACTATGCTAACAGCTGGGAATACAAATAAGAAAAAGCCAGTCTCTGGTGTCAAGGACCAGCATTCTAACAGGGGGAAGACAACAATTAATGACAATTGTAAAGGGGGCCCCAGGGCGTGGTCAGCCAGGGCCATCATGTTCTGTGGAGTCCAACCCAGCAGAGCTGCTGATGTAAAGCAGAGAGAGAAGACTAAGCTTGAAATGATCATTTGCACCATGAGCACAGCACAATGAACCCCAAAGAAACCCCCCTTTTTTCTCTCTGGCCCTGCTCAATTCTCTTCAGGCTTCTTCCTCCATCATTGCTCAGCAGTCTTCTAAACCTGGAAGATCACTGCCCCTCTCTCCCCTTCCTCTAACTGGCTCCTCCCAGTCTGTCCATTTTGCAGAAGATGCCCAGGCTAGCCGTAAACACTCCTCCCTTCCTTTCTGAGCTCTGCTCCAACCTCTCTTGATTCCTTCCAACACACCTCCACTCGGATGCATTCTCCTCTCCTGTTTGAATTTAAGCTACTTGAGGGCAGGTACTGCCATTCTTCTTGCTCATATTTTTGTTCAGAAGTAGTTCTTATTGCTTAGACCAGCATTTCACACATGCTAAGTACTTAGTTAATATTTGCCTGAGAAAGGATTCATCACCTCAATGCAAAATTTTGCCCCCAATGAATGATGAGAAATGAGAGATGAGAGGGAGAGGGGGAAGAGAAGAAAAGATGCAATTTTTTATGTTTTACAATTTTTATTTTATAATTTTCAATTATATTGAATTAAAATAACTTTTGTACAATAAGATTAATTGAGATACAAGCCAAACTCTAAAGTGAGGAAACCTTTCACAAAATATAATGGATGAAAGCCTGATATCTAGGCTATGTATAAAATTAGCACAAATATGTAATAATAAAGCCATTCCTGATTGATCAATTGTCAAAGGACTTGAACATTCTTCATAAAATGAACAACATATTTAAAATTAATATTTGAAAATGATACAAATTACTAGCAAAAATAATTACAAATTACAATGACTCAGAGGTTTAACCTCAGACCCTATAAACTGGCAGTAATGAGATACATGAGATTTCAGTTAAAAATTATGAGAGCCAAGTTATGTTTTCGATACCTTTGACTTAGTGATCCTAGAGCTGTGCATATACACTGAAGGAGTTCATGAAGTGAGGTCTCATAGATGCTACAGCATTGAGAGCAGCATTCTTGGGGGGCAGCAAAGAATTTTTAAAAGTCTTAAATTAGAGAGGGATGGGAAAATATCCTATTAAAACATGATTGGGCAGGGAAAAAAAAAAGATAAATATGAGGATGTAACTGATGTGTAAATATTTCAATCAGACTCCCCTGAGGGAAAACAAACATTCCAATGAGGCTCCAATCTCAATAATTCTGAAAATCCCTCCAGTGACATAGATAGTATTAAACTATCTGTGAAATTCTACCCCACAACCTCCCAAATGTTCCCTGTGAGGGGTCCACCCATGTGATTAAGTTTTCTTCACTCTCTCCTCATGTTGGGAGACTTCAGTGAAACATTCTGGCTTTGCACCTGGCATTTCTGCTCTCACCATGAGAACAGCCCATCTTCACTTTCTTTCCCACAACTTATTGATGACATTGAAGAATCTTGATTTCCTTTGGAATTCTTTTTATTTATGTGTTACATGCTACTCACAGCACCCAGTCCCCTTTCCTTTGTCCTTCTGTGAAGCTCATCTTTAGTTCTTCAGAGACAGAGGGATCCAAGCCCTGCTGCCAATGAGTAATGATGGTAAATGGGTCATAAGGAAAAGGACTTTCATCCTCATGGGAAGCTTGAAAGATGTTCTGAAATTTCCCAAAGACCAATTTCCTTGGAAGATGTAATAGAAAAGAAATAATCTTCTCCATTGGCTCACAAGGAATAAATGAGAGAGACTCATTCAGAATGTAATTGTCACTGCTGTGTATGAGATTTGCCAGTGTCCAATTCAAAAGATTCCCTTCCCATGATGATTTCTAGATACTCCTGTTGATGAGTGACCCCATAGCATTTACATGAAATCCCAGGACAATACAAAAGCCCTGGGAGAGATTTGAGTATGATCTAACCATTCACATTTCATAGACCAATTGCATTAGAAACATCTAGTGTTCAGATGTTAATACTCATCTAAACAAACATCTTCTAGAACTTATTCCAAAATGTGTATATCTGGGACCATAAATATAGACAATGAGCTGAATGTACAGAAGAAAATACTGGATTATGACCATTCTTGTAGTTGCTCAATTGATGTAATCCTTACTTGAGGTAAAGATGAAGACATCTCATAGCTGGTTCTGGTCGGCCAGCCCCATGACGTAGAAAAACCTTTTACATTGGTTGTGCAGCTCGAACTGGAGCTGTTCAGATGGCACTAGTCCACCAGGGTCAGTTTTCTTTCAGAAACCCTCTTCCTTCCTGCTGGCATTACTATAAGAGAAGAGGAACAGTGCTCTTAGGGGAGAGGTCTTGTACACTCCATTACAGAGGTAAGCATGGGTTACATGAATATATGCCTTGGGTCTTTGCATCAGCAGGGTTCTTTTGCTTTAGGTCAAAGACATTAGAGGCTTCACACATGTGATTTTGAAAGGTCAGGAGAGCATGACCTTAAGAGGCCAATGAGTGAAGTCCATTCTGGGGTTTGCAGCTATCTAGCCTAGGCTTGAGGCCCCAGGGGATAATCAAAGACTTTTGTGAGCTAGGCCAGCAAATGTTGAAATAAAGATTCACCTTGATGTGATGCAGCATTAGATGCTAATTTGGGGGAAGTAATACTATGTAGAACTGCCCACTTTACCCAATAAAGTTGTATAGGTAAGAATGTGCCCCCAATGGGGACATATGGGATTGAAATATTTGTACTTCTGTTGTAGCTATGTTTTCAAAATAATTATCCCTTTGTAAAATCCAATTAATTTTAATTAGTCAAATGGATCTGGGGTGCTAGTGACTGAAATGCATCCATTAAGGAAATATACTGAAATGGAGCTTCAAGCTGATAGAATGGAAGAACAAGCTTACACTGAAGAGCATCCCAGAACCACCTGAAGAAAGTGGAGCCAGCCTCACACAGCAATGCTAGGCAAAGTTGTAATGGGAATGCAAATTTAAAGATCTTCCCTGCCCCTAGGCTAAAGTGCACCTGGAGCCTGGAGCCTGGAGCCTGGGGTGGGAGGCTGGTTTTTCAGGAGATACTTCTTGATTGGCCAGTGAGTCAATAAGGTTGTTACATTCTCTGAGCCAGGAGAAGGCTATATAAGCCCTGAGGTGTAGCTTTGTTTTTGGGGCTCACTTTGGGAAGTGTTCTGTGATTTGATCATATAAAATTTTGGGAAGCCGTTGTCCAGAGCCCCCCGGCTTTGAAATCCAGATGTTGTTTGGTATGGATGTAATGGTTGCACAGTTTGGAATACTGTCTACTTGATCTGTTTCTGTCTTGATAATTCTGTCTGTATATTCTGAAGTTTGGGGTGCTGACCTTTTTCCCCTGAACTAGGTAAATGATACATATTTGACTGATTAAAGTAAGCTTGTTAAGCCTTTCTGAGTAGCTTTCCTTTAACAAAGCAGGTCTAAGAACCTGTGGTGGCAGTGATCCTGGGGAGGCTTGGGGTGCTTGTCTTTTCGTATCTCTTTATAACATCTGGAAAACTCTGTCCACGGCACAAGGATCCATGGATGGAGTGCCAGATGAATTCACTGAACTGGGAACTCCTGTTTCACTTTTTTCTTTCCTTTTTGAAAAGTGGGGGTTCAAAATGGAGGCTGCAGTGGAGAGAAAGGTCTCCTTAAAATGCTTATTCAGTAAAGATTAAAGAAAAAGCTCTCTCCTTTTCTCTCCTTATACAAATGAAAGGGCTTCAGTAAGACTGATCACAGGAGATAATCTTTGTGGGTGAAGAATGTCACATGTGGCAATCCTAATGAGAGGAAAGGGAGATTCTGGACTAAATATATACTAGCAGACACATGAAAGAGCCTCAATTTGATTTGATCCTCAGGGTAGGGAAGACCTCGGACACCAGATGTCTCAGTGAGAAACTGAGGAAAGAAAGAAAGAAAGAAAGAAAGAAAGAAAGAAAGAAAGAAAGAAAGAAAGAAAGAAAGAAAGAAAAAGAAAGAAAGAAAGAAGGAAGAATTCCCATGTGACCCTGGGCAAGTCGCTTACCCTCTTTCTACCTCAGTTTCCTTATCTGAGTATGGGGAAAATAATAGCATTTACGTTCTAGGGTTGTTGTGAGAACAATTTATATTTGTAAAGTGCTTAGCAAACATTAAAGTATTACATGAATGCTAGTTGTTATTATTTTTATTAGTGGTAGTAGTAATATTGTAATCATTATAAACAGATACAGAAAGTCATTTTGATATCACAGTGACTGAGACCCAAACCTAGTGGAAGAATATAACATAAATCATTTACAATCAAAATTTAGAGAAAAACAAAAAGTTTATTACAAAATCAATTAGAATTCTTCAAAGCAATAGTAAAAGAAGCTTTTCTTTTTACAGACATTATACAAAAAATGAGAGCTGTGGAAGAAGAACCAGTAACTTAACAAAAGTAGTACAGTATGCTATATTACCAATAAACTCACCAAAAATCAAAATGGACCATATAGAAATGAATGACTCCATGAGATACATGTACTCTTAAAGCTAAGTGGTGTTTATCCTCCCTCCCTCTCTCTGTCTCTGTGTGTCTCTGTGTGTGTGTCTCTCTCTCTGTCTCTCACCATCTCTCTGTCTCTCTCTTTCTCGGTCTCTTTCTATATCTCTCTATTTCTGTCTTGTTTCTCCCTCCTTCCCTCTCTCTGTCTGTGTCTCTCTCTCTGTCTCTCACCATCTCTCTCCATCTCTGCCTCTGTCTCTCTTTGTCTCTCTGTCTCTTTCTTTCTGTCTGTCTGTCTCTCTCTGTCTCAGCATATGAATTTGGAAAAAAGAAAAAAAAATTGTTTAAAAAAAATTAAAGGGAGTAAGATCCTCATCAATGGTGAGGGATGGGGGTTTGCAAACAGGATCATTTGCAGGGGATTTTGGGAGCATAGAGCTCACCTCTATGCACATGAATTGCAAACATTTCTATCCAGCCCCAGTCTCTCCCCTGATCTTCATTCTCATGAACCCAGTTGACTATTGCATTCCTCAGGCTATGCTCCAGAGATACAGCATATAATGCTTTGTTCCTTTCCATTTTTTCCATCCAAATTAAACTACTTCTGTTGAAAGAAATAGCATCCTTTCAGATTCCCAGGTTTAAAACCTGGGCCTCATCCCCAATTCCACACCCTTGCTAACCCACATACATAATCAGTACCAAGTATCTCTATTTCTACTTGCAGCATGTGTCACTTCAAACCCCTTCCCCTTATTCACTGAATTTACCTCTTAGTTCATAGCCTCAGCAAATCTTGCTAAGACTATCATATAGCCCTCCCAAGTGGCCTCTCTGCTTCAGGTCTCAGGCCACATGAGTCCTTTCTACATACAGCTACACAAAATAATTTTCCTTAAGCATATATCTAATCATGTCATTTCCTCATTGAACCTGATTGGCTTCCTATTGCATTTAGAATAAGATAAAAAATACTTTATTTATCATTTAAAGCCCTTCACAGACTGCCCTCAAGTCATAACTTCAGCCTCACAGTTAGGAATTTAGTCAAATTGGTCTCCTCTCATTCTTCACACACACACACACACACACACACACACACACACACACACACTACTCCCTCTTCCACAACCATGCTTTTGCATGGACAATACTCCATGCTTTTTCTTCCTTCAGGACAGAGCTCAGGCATCATTTTCTACATGAAAAGCTTTTTCAGAAATATCACCTCACCCCAACTCCACACCCCATCCCACCCTCTTACACTCCCATCCCTACTTGCTAATATTCTTTCATTCAAACTACTGTGTTTTCAGTTACTATTTATCCACATTCATTCATCTATATTTATATGTTTGTTTGCTGTGCTTGGCATGTAGTAAACACTTAATAAATGCATGTTCTTTGTTTTTTGTGTTTGTTATTACTATTACTGTTGTCATTGATAATATTTGATCCTTGAGAACATAGATTTTTTCATTTTTTTGTATTTTTATTCCCTTTGGCTAATCCAGTGTGAAGTCTATTAAAAGTAGTTGTTTTGGTTAGTTGATTGGTTTTGTACAGTCCTTTCTAGACTTCATTTGAGCCTTGATACCTCTGAGATAACTGTAAGTCTCATTATTTTCCCCTTTTCACAGATCAGAAAGAGTAAATTAACTGCCCAAAGATATGCCAATAAGTTTCAAAGGCAGGATTAGAACATAACTATTCCTGACACCAAAAATTGTTTGGTATCCATCACACACCCTATTCTGAGGTATATCATATCCCATTATATTATTTCTGGGTTCCTAATAAAGGAAAACTAGGGTTCAAGCCTCACCTCTGACAGATACTGGGTGCATCTCCCTGCATCTCCATTAACCTCTCACTGACCTGGAAGAAAAAAAAATCTGTTAATTAATTAAATTGCTTTTCTGGGTTATAGTTTTAAAGAACTGCACTTAAAACTTGGGGGAAGATGCTAAACATTTAGCACAGCTTCTAAATACTTATATTTCAACAAAACTGAACAAAAGACCCTTGAGAGAGGTGGGAGATAAAAAAATAATTCTGACTATGGAAATATAACTTAATTTTTAACGTATTTCATTCAGCTGATTTCTAGACACACCCTTAAGGTGAATTACCAACCTCACCCCTAGGCAGATATTGGAAAATTTCTTTTCCTTAGGTCATGAGGCAGACTATATAGCAAGCAGAATCTCTCAAGCAAGACAAACAAGCCAGCTGACCCCTCACTTGAATTGCAAGATGATTGATTTAACCCTGTCAGACAACTGAGGAGATAAGAGACCTTTACTCAAGAGTATGCAAGGGAATGGATCACAGCTGAATGCGCTTGGCTTCAGTTATCAAGTTTAAGACTGTGTCTACATGGACAACTGGCCAATTCAATTTTTAAATCTGCAGGAAGTGTTTCTTTCCTAAGTCAATTTTAAAACATGAATGATGAGCAGAAATGTAGAAAGCATTGTATAAACAATGACTTAGCTTTTAAAAAAATTCCAATAATTAGCATGAGTATATAGTGTTTTTAAAGAATTGTTTCACCATCATTTACTGATCTCTCCCTAATTATTCAACTCTATTTTTTATCTCTGTTTTTTTGAACAAAAAGTAATATAGAACTTTATGGGGGCAGCACATATGGGTTATGAGAAGATTTTCACAGTTCTATCACTTTCTTTGTCTAATCTCAGGGGGTTTGCTCCTTCTCACACCGGATGTCTTCCTGGCCACCCTCTTTAATTCTGACCTTTTCTTTTGGAATCCACTCTCTTCACTTCAAGAATTTCCTTTACACTAATGATTTCCCCATCTGTACATCGCATGATGCCCTCACTCTTGGATTTCTGACTGAGTGGAGACTTTCTCTTGCAGTACCTATGGAAACCTCTTTTTTTAATGTGGCCCAAACTGAGTACATCAAATGTCCTGACCCTCCCAACTATCCCACTTATATCACTGATGCCAGATGCATTTTCCTTTTCTAAGCAAGAAACTTGAATTTTAATGAAATTCCCTTTCTTTCATCAAGCATCATAGGCCCCTAAAGTTAAGGAGGAAATTAAAGGCTACCTCTATCTGAAAAGGAATGCTTTCTACAGGAACATGGAAATGTGGTTATTGATCCTCCCACTTGAAGTTTTCCATTGTTGGAACATGACAAGACCCTCTGAGGTGGTGATCCATTCCACTCTGGGACTATCTAAAATTTTAATTGAACACACTTCAAATTTAGTTTGCTTTCACCCATTGCACCTGATTTGGTTCTCCTTTAAATATGTTGCCCAGAAGTGATCCCATTTTTCCCCAGATGTATTTAGGCAAGGATGGGGTAACTAGATAGCACAGTGGATAGAGCTGGACCTAGAGTCAGAAAGACTCATCTTCATGAGCTTAAATCTGGTCTCAGAAACTTGCGTGTTACGTGACCCTGGGTAAGTCACTTGAACCCTGTATCTTTTCCAAGAAAACCCCAATGGGGTGACGAAGAGTTATACATGACAAATGACAACAAAAGAGCACAGTAGCAATACCACTATCTGACCTTTTACACTAAAATGCTTCACACTAATACAGTCTAAGCCCCCGCCTCTTGTCCTGGATAACGTGAGAATGGCAGATTAAGTTGGGGGCTCTTGCAATCTATTACAGTATTGTCTTTTTTTTTAATTAAGTGAGAATTCTTGGATTACTATGTCTTTACCATCTTGCTGTTTTTGCGATCAAAGACATAAGACAAATTTTTTTTCTATTAAACAATTTTATTAATTACATTTCATCTCAAGACTGTCTAGATTTTTTAAAAATCAAATTATCTCTTTTTAAGATGGTGGTACCCCCCAAAATTGCCACATCTGCAAATTTATTAAGTAGAACTGGGCCAGGAACAAATCTCTATGGCATTCTATTAATATTCTTCCTCCAAATTAACTTGAATGCAAATTAATCATTTTCTTTGGGTACAGTTATTCTATCATTTCTAAATGCACCAAACTTCAATATCATTTCCCCCTTTAGGCAAAGGACTACCAGGAGAGTCTTCTCCCCTTCCTTTGTTAGCATTCAGGAGTGTGACTATTGTCATCCCACAATTTATGAATTTAGTAAAACTCTCAAATAACAAAAGGCAATGCTGTCAGTGTAGATTGTTTTTATTATTACTTTTTATGAACCCAAGGCAGTGCTTAATAATTGTTGCTTCACTTTCTAAGAGCTCTTCACACAATATTATTTTTAATGTTAATGATTAACATTTATATGACCCTTACTATGTGGTAGGCAGTGTTCTGAGAGCTTTACAGTTATTATCTCATTATATCTACACAAGAAGCCAAGCAGGGACACTATAATCCCAGTTGGACAGGTTGGATGAAAACAAAGATTCAGGAACTTGTCCAGAGTCACACAGTTAGAAAGTTGGATTTGAACTGAGGCCCTTTTAACTCCTACTCTAGAACTCTGTACTGCACCACCCATTTCCCCCCAAATATCATCTTTGAAAATATCATCTAATGGAACATAAGCTTCTTTAGGGTAGGGAATGTTCCTTCATTTCATAGAATCCCTAAAATCTATCTGACCTTTATTTTCAGAGAACTCAACCCAAAAAAATTGGCACAGAATGACCATGAAGCTTGTAAGGAGTAGAGTGAGTTTGAATGTGTGTCTTTTGAATCCCAAGTATGCCGTGTTTTCCACTTCTACTGAACTATAGTGCTGACTTTTACTAAAATGGAGATTTCATGGCATGAAGCAAAAAGTGTGACTGTTTTAATAAAGAGGGTAGAATATGCCAAACATTGGATTCCCGGCATAGGATTTGGAAGTTTGCTTTCACAACAGTTTGGAATCAGAAAAGTTAATGGGGACTAGAACCAGGAGGTCCCTCAGAGCTCATTTATGCCGGGCCTTTCATTTTACATATGATGAAACTGAGGCCCAGCAAGATGATGTGCTTTGTACAAAATCACACAGAGAGTAAGTAGCAGAGTCAAAAATGAAACCTAGGGCCTGTGACTCTAACTCCAACATTTATTCTTTTCTTTTCTAGTTTTTACCTGAATAATAATATGACAGGCTCCCTATGTAAGAAAGTCCATTTGGGAATAGGTTTAAAGAATGACTTTGGGGTTGGGGGATGGGATGGGAATAGTAAAATCTCTCCCGAATTGAATTGATTTGTGTGTAGGTTCCCTTTTACCTTTGTGAAAGAAAAGCCTTTGACTCTTATCCTTGCCTTTTTCTTTCTACCAGCCATACTCTGAGAAAAATTACAAATTGTTCTAATGATCCTTCTGGAATATTCCATCTGCAGTTAGCACTTTTTATATCCCATTTTCAATTATTTTCCCTCCTTAGTCATCTCCCCAACCCCCCACCACCCAATGTATTTTTACATTTAAATAGTGAATTTATCTCACCAGGAAAAAAAAATTGCTATGCAAGAGATAGGGGGAAAAATATCCTGAGACACCAAAATAACAAACACCCTGGTCTTCCATATTATAGATCAGTAGTAAAGCGTATTTTGTTAAACTGGACAGAAAGGGGTTAAATTGTGCCCTTAGTGAGATGTGGAGATCAAATGAAAGTGCTATTAAATAAGCTCTAGCTTTAGATAGAAAACGATGGCATCAAGTGATGACTGATTTCCGCAGAGTGAATCACACTAGCTTCTTCCATTATTCTGTGATGAGGGGAACCCCCAGACCCTTCTGGCTCCTCCTTTGGCAGATTCCTCATGGACAGCTGAGTTGCAAATCTCATCATTTCACATAACTTTGAGTCTTAACTCCAAGCATTTAGAAAAAGGTATGGGATGTTCAAATTCTAAGAGAAGAGATAGTGCTTTTTTAAATTCCTAATCTCCTACCCTGGCATTCACTGTTACATACATTCATCTGGATAGAAGCTATAAATGCATATGGTTGGGTGCATATACAAGTTTGGGGAGGGGGCGTGGATGATAGATTATAGTATCTATGGAAGTATTTTGTGATAGATACAAGACAGAATCCTTCATTTAATAAAATCCCTTTCTAAGTGTCTTTCAACATATTTCTGGAAATTCAGATTCAGGTGTTCTTCCCTGATCTGAAGCTTCATAGGTTTTGAAATTTTTGGATGTTGACACTTAATTCAGAAATCTTTACTTTTGGGATTTGGGAATTCTTTGTTATTGTTTAGTCATTCTCAGTCATTTCTGACTAAGAAAACCCCAAACTGGATCATGACAGTCCCATTTGGGGTTTTCTTAGCAATAATGCAGGAGTCGTTTGATATTTCCTTCTCCAGCTCATTTTGCAGATGAGGAAACTGAGGCAGGAAAGGTTACATGACTTGCCCGGGGTCATACAGCTAGTAATAATCCGAGGCAGAATCTGAACTTATTTTAGTTCAGGCTCTGTCTCCATTGATCCACCTACCTGCCCTTTGGTGCTTATAAACTAAGTATTCAAGTGAGTGGGCTAAACACTGAAATAGTATAATTGCATTTTTAAAATGGCTTTTCATTGAGGATGGGATTTAAAGTCAGCATCAGTTTTGAGTCAAAGACAAGAAGGAAATTTGAGATATCCATTCAGATCCTAAGAATGATAGAATTATTAACTGAAGAAACCTTAGGGGCCAATGGATCCAACTGCCTCATTGAAACAAAGAGGAAACGGGCCAGTGGGATGAAATTAGTTGCCCTATCTTGCCCCTTGCTGTAGCATAACTGAGACCCCAGTGAAGGCCACTTGAAACTCTAGGAGTCTCTGAAGTGTGACATTCTTCCTCTAGGTACTCAGCCACCATCTGATAAATATTGCCCTTGGACAATCTGGATTTTTCGAAATAACCCTCCCCAAAAGAGTGTAAATGACTCCGTTATTAGAACATAAGCTGACTCTATGTTCCTCATATATGACCTTCTAAATGATACCTCTGTGCTGCAGCATTGCAGGATGGCCCCCATACCTTCCTCCTCACCTTTCCCAGGCTTTCCTTGAAGCAAGTCTCTGGTTTCACTTTTCCCATAAGACCTGTTTGGGTGCTCCCAGTTATTAACATTCTCCTCCCACCCCAGTGGGAGGAGACTCCAATACTTACTAGCTCAGTCTCTGTTCAAGTCTCTTAACCTCTCTGTGCCTGTAAAGTGGAAATGCTAGCTCGTGCCTACCTCTCAGGATTGTCGTAAGGATAAAATGGCATAATTGTTTTCAAGTGCTTTGCAAACCTCAAAGCACTATGTACATTTTTAGCTGTATCTATTAATTTACTTTTCATACACTTGGAATTGCATTTCCATGTGCACTTGTGTGCATAGTTATCTCTGTGTGTATATAGCTTTATGGATGTAATCGCATACATCTAGTATGTATATATATATATATATAAAATTTAAAGCTCCAATATATATTAAATCATATAAGTAAATTATATATATATTCTTGTTTCTATACATGTATTAGATATATGTCTATAACACATGTGCATACACATATGTACATATCCGTATACACATACACATGCACGGACACACACACAATCTAGTAACCCAAGGATATATGCTCCAGTGTCCAGTTATGCTTCTGACACATGACCTATACTGACTGCATCACTCATTCTGTTAGTATCCTAAGTATTTCTATAAGATTATAACCTGGGAAGTTTGCAATGATCTGCACTCATGTAGGGAGATTCCTGATTGGGAGTCCCTAATAATCCTAAATGCAGTCCAAAAGATAATAGAAAAACATATCTATCACAAACATGCACACACATATACACATGTATGCATACGCATAGAGGGATTTTGAGAGGTATCACTAAAACCTGGAGGAAATAGGCAAAGCTGCTCAGTATTTCAGAACTGGGAATAACATTAGGCTAATCAGGTCTTTAGGCTGGAAGGTAAAGGTATAATGTTAGAATCATGTGTAATCAGCCTGGGAAGAGATAGGAGACTCAATGCAGGGAGCGAGCATGGGGCTTTCCCTTTCAGAAGGTGTTTGCATACTGTCCCAGAGGTGATGTGGAATCCTGTAAGGCCGACATGTTCAGACCTAGGTTAGACTTGGGCTAGATGCTTGCCTTCCATGTCTAACCCTGCAGGATTCTATGAAGAGATCTTAAACTATTAAGGTGAGAATAAATCCTGTCAGATTAGATGAATTCTCATGAAAGAGAAGAGAATGCTTTGTCAAATACATTTTCACTGATCTCTTATGGATGATCTTCCCAGGACAACTGAAATTTTGCACCTAAACTTTCCATGAGGTAGATTTCTATTCTGTGGGTCTTAATACATAAAAGTAAAACATCTTCTGTGATCTGGTCATTCATCCTAGGGAAGAGGTTAAAAAAAAAATTCATACTTGTGGCCTAAGGCCCCCTCTGTAAGTGAGCAGTAAAATGGATTAGTCATGACTAAAGTAGACTCCACAATGGTGTCTGAATTCATAAAGTGTGTGCAAATTAAGTGGTACAGATGCCTGCTTATGTTTTAGAAGAATAAAGTCTGTAAACACTGGACAATGATAAACACTTATTCAGTGTCTGCCATGAAAGCTAGATAAACAAAGATGACAATGAAGCCTCCTCAGGTAGTCTATATACTAGTAGGGGACTGATTATCTACAAAGTAGTAAAGGTCAATATATATAAAATATAAATTCACAATAATCCTTCTCAACGAAGAGCCAATATGATGGAGAAAAGGCAGGTACTTGCCTGAGCTCTCCCCAAACCCCTTTCAAACACCATTAAGCAATGCCACAAAATAATTCCTTAAGCAGCAGAAGTCCCCCTCCAAAAACAAAAGCGTTTGGGTGAAATGATTTCACAGCCAAAGACAACTGCTATTGTTGGCAGGGAAGGTCTGTCACATCTCAGTGATTGGAGTAGTAACAGATCTGGCCCCACCAAACCAGGAGCAGGCCTGTAGAGTCAGTGAATCAGCAGCACCAGCAGAAACTCTTTCCAGAGCTCTCTCCACACAGAAGGTAGAGTGGTTGGACAACTGGTTAGGAGATGATTAGATATGTTTGTTTTCTGGCACACGAGGGAGGCTTCTATCGCTTTGTCCACACTCTGATCTGTTTGCAGTCCTGGTGGGAAGTTCCAAGGTCTGGAGGAGCACAAACACAGCAGAACTTATGGCCACCGTGGAGCAGGGACCCTGGTCACAGTTCGAAGGCAGAAAAGAGTGCTTGTGATCACTCACAAACCAGAGCACAGGACAGGAGAATAATAAACCCACCTTACCTTAAATCATACCACCTTAGAAGAACTGAAAATGTGAAGGTCCCTAGAAATATGTCTGAAAATAGCTGGCCAGGACCCCTGAAGTTTGAGACAGTGCACCCTCTCTCCTAGAAGCAGAGCTCCATTTAACAAAGAGTAAAGGTCAAGAAATAGACTGAAAAAACCGAGCGAATAACAAGAAAACATCTGACAATAGAAAGTTACTGTGGTGAAAAGGAAGATCAAAACACACACTCAGAAGACAACCAAGTCAAAGCTCCCACATCCGGAGCCTCTAAGGAAAGGATGAATTGGTCTCAGGTGGTGGAAAAGTTGAAAAAGAATTTTTAAAATCAAATAAGAGAAGTAGAGAAAAATTCAGAAGAGAAATGAGAGTGATGCAATGAAATCATGAGGAAAGAGTCAACAGCTTGTTAAAAGAGATAAGAAAAAAATTTATAAAACAGAATAGGCCAAATGGTAAAAGAGGGACAAAAAGCCAATGAAAAGAATTCCTTGAAGAGCAGAATTGGGCACATGGAAAAAAAAAAAAACACGGAAATTTACTGGGGGGGGGGGAACTCCTTTAAAAGTAGAATTGGCCAAATGGAAAAGGGGATACAAAAACTGAGTGAAAAAATAATTTCTTAAAAATTAGAATTTAACATATGTAATCTAATGACTTCATGAGAAATCAATAAATAAACAAAACCAAAATAATTAAAAATAGAAAACAATGTGAAAAATCGCATTGGAAAACCAACTGACCTGGAAAATATATCCAAGAGAAATCACTTAAAAATTATTGAAATACCTGAAAGCTATAATAATAACAATAACAATAAAGAATCTAGGCATCATCTTTCAAGAAATTATCAAGGAAAACTTCCCTGATATTCTAGAAGAAGAGGATAAAACAGTACTTGAAAGAATCCTCTGATCACCTCCTGAAAGAAATTCCAAAATAAAAACTCCCAGGAATATTTAGCAAAATTCTAGAGCTCTCAGATTACAAGGAGCAAGTAAGAAACAGTTCAAGAAGGGTGGAGCCACAGTCAGAATAACACAAGGCTTCGCAGCTTCTACATTAAAAGATAAGAGAACTTATAATGTAATATTTGATAGGGCAAAGAAGTTAGGATTACAACCAAGAATCATCTTCCCAGAAAAACTGAGTATAATTCCTTCAGGGAAAAACAAAATGGACATTCAATGAAATTGAAAATTTTCAAGTGTTCTTTTTGTTTTTATATTTCCATTTGAAGGGCAATTGGAGTTAAGTGACTTGCCCAACGTCACATGGCTAGTTTTTTTGATAAGTTTCTGAGGCTGGATTTGAACTTATGTCCTAATGAGTCCAGGGCCAGTGCTCTATTCACTGTGTCACCTAGCCACCCCTCAAGTGTTCTTGATGAAAAGAAATAATAAGAGCTGCATAGAAAATGTGACTTTTAAATATAAGACTCAAGAGAAACATAAAAAGTCAATCAAGAAATAGAAATCATAATGGACTCAGCAAGAAGCAGTTTATATTCTTAACATGAGAAGATGATACCCTTGTAACTCTTAAGAACTTTATCATTATTATTACTTTTGTGCTTTTTGGAGGGGGGAGGGCTGGGTATTTGGGGTTAATTGACTTGCCCAATGTTAAAAGGCTAGTAACTGTTAAGTGTCTGAGTCCAGATATGAACTCAGGTCCTCCTGACTCCATGGCCAGTGCTCTATTCACTATGCTACCTAGCCACCCCAAACTTTATCATTATTAAGAAAGTTAGAAAGGCTACATATAGACAGAAGGCACAGACACATGTTGAATATGAAGGGATGATATCTGAACATATATAATTAAGGGGTGAAAGAGAAATATACTATCAACAAAGAATAGGGAGAAGTAGAATGGGGGTAAATGACTTCACAAAAGAAGCAAGGAAAAGCTTTTACATTGGTGGATAACAGAGGGGAGGGGAGGAGAAATTAGTGAAACTTACTCTCATAAGAATTAGCTCAAAGAGGGAATAACATACCCAAACAACTGAGTATAGAAATCTATCCTTCATTATAGGAAAGTAGGTGGGGAAGGGCATAAGAAATGGGGTGTGTGGGGTGGTAGAAGGGGTAGAAGGGAGGTTAGTTTGGGGGAGGGGATATTCCAAAGTAAACACTTTTGGGGAGAGACAGGGTAAAAAGAGAGAGATAATAGCATGAATAGGGATAAATAGAATGGAGTGAAGTACAGCTAAGCAATAGAAAGTTAAAACAATTGAAGCAAGTTTCTCTGATAAAGGAATAATTTCTGAAATATATAGAGAACTGAGCCAAATTTATAAAAAAGAGCAATTCAACAATTGATAAATGATCAAAAGATTTGAATAGTTTTCAGGTGAAGTCATCTTTGATCATCTATATGGCTATCTATGCCCACATAAACATGTTCTAACTCACTATTGATTGGAGAGATGAAAGTTAACACAGTTCTGAGATACTACCTCACACCTATTAGATGGACTCATAAGACAGAAAATGAAAATGACAAATTTTGGAGGGATTGTACACTATTGGCAAAGTTGTGAACCTACTCAAACATTCTATAGAGCAATTTGGAGGTATGCCCAAAGGACTCCAAACCGTGAATACCCTTTCCTTTTTTTTTTCTTTTTGTTTTTTGGAGGGCAATTGGGGTTAAGTGACTTGCCCAAGGTCCAACGGCTAGTTTTTGTGTTAAATGTCTGAGGGCAGATTTGAACTCAGGTCCTCCTGACTCCAGGGCCAGTGTTCTATTCACTGCACCACCTAGCCACCCCCATCAATTCCTTTTAACCTAACAATAACACTACTACCTTTTTTTTCTTAAATTAGATATTTTAAAAAGGAAAAAAAGGACTTTTTTCAAAAAATATATTTATAGCAGATATTTTCTGGGCACAAACAAAATGGAAATTGAGGGGATACCCATCAACTGAGGACTGGGTAAAGAAGTTGTGCTATGTAATTGGGATGGATTACTATTGTGCTATAAGAAATGAAGAGAAGGATGCTCTCAGAAAAACCTGGGAAGACTTACATGAACTGATGCAAAGTGAAAGATACTGTTCATAAAGTAACAGCAGTATTGTAAGATTATCAGCTATGAATGACTTAGGTCTTCTTAGCATACAATGATACAAGAAGTCTTGGAAGGATTTGTGATGAAAAATGCTATCCATCCCTATACAAAGAAATGATGGTATCTGAATACAGATTGAAACATAGTTTTTTTATATTTTTTTACTTCCTTTATTTTTCTTGAGGGTTTTTTTTTGGTCTTTTTTCTTTCACAACATGAATAATATGGACATATGCTTTGCATTGCTACACATGTATAACCTATATAGAATTGCTTGATTTCTCAGTGAGGGGGCTAGAGAGGGAGGAAGAAAGAGAATTTGGAACTCAAAGTTTTTAAAATGAAAAAAAAAACAGTTTTTACATTTCATTGAGAAAAATAAACTACTAAATAAAATTTAAAAATAAACTTCTTGGGGCAAGGGGAGAATATTGATGACCGGGAGGACCAAGAAAGTTTCTTTCTGAACTGAGACCAGATGTGCTTAGAAAGATATTCGAGAGATATGAGGAGGAAGGCAGGAGTATATCCTGAAAAGCAGAGGCCCCATGGGAACTGGAGCTCATAGAAAGATACAAACAGACATGGCGCACACTTACACATATGTACATACTCAAACAAATATACTTACTATACTATTTACTTATTTTTGCAACTATTTATTTCCAGTATAAACTAAGGTTATGTAGAATAGTGTGCTGAGATATAACACATACTTAAGAAATGCTTGCTGAAATTAACTTAATTCAAAATGAATTCAGTTGAATTGAATTGTCCTGAATCTAGTTTAACCATGTAACTTGCCACAGGCTCCACTTTATAGGAGAACAAATATTGTACTCGAAGTCAGAAGTTCTGTATTCAGAATGGCTAAGGCCTTAGCATTTACTGTTTGACTCAGGACAAGTGATCTTCAGAATTTTCCTAAGACAATTCAAATGGAAGGAATTCTGTTTCCTGGCATGGCATTGGTAGACTGTCCAGGTTTCACAGGCATACAATAATGAGGTCAGCACCATGGCTGTGTAGATCTTCAGTTTGGTAAAAAACTGAACCACTTCCCTTTGAATTGAATTAAGATGAATCTGAACTATTTGGTCCTCTGAAGACACTGTAAGACACTGAGTTCCTCTCTGGAGCTGACCTGTGAATCATTTTTTGTGCAGTGAATATAACCCCAATAATGGACTAGCAACATAGCCTGAATAAAAAATGTTCATTTACCTAAAAGACTATTTTATGGAAAACTTGCACAAGGCAAGCACTCACGTGGAGGTCACAAGAAGCCATAGAAGAACACTCTCAATCTCTCTCTCTCTCTCTCTGTCTCTGTCTCTGTCTCTCTCTGTCTCTGTCTCTCTGTCTCTCTGTCTCTGTCTCTGTCTCTGTCTCTGTCTCTGTCTCTCTCTCTGTCTCTCTCTCTCTCTCTCTCTCTCTCTCGTCCTCCTCCTCCTCCTCCTCCTCCCTTTCTCTCCCTCTCTCTCTTTCTCTTCTCCTCCCTCCCTCCCTCTCTCTCTCTCAAGAACTTTAGTCTCCATTGTGAGACATTGCAGATGCTTCCCCAGGACAGCCCAGCATGGTGTGCCCACACGGAAGAGGGAGATGTGCTCCATGAACAAAGCAGAATTGCAGTAGCTCAATGATAATGTCAAGTGATCAAATCTAGGGTCAATTCCATCCCAAACATGAAAATGGAATACCTGTGCCTCACCTCTGGGAGAGCCTTCCATGCCCGAATTGGTCTGATCAGCCAGAGTCGGACACACTGCACCTTCATCCCAGCACCATGACGTCATTGGGTCATCTGCGTCCAAAGGACAAACAACATCAGCAGTACAAGTAACAACTTCCCTGAGCCTGATTGTCCTTCACTTTAAAATGAGAATAATATTTCTTTCACTCTCATTACCAGGCCTATTGTGAGGGAGCCCTATAAATCTGAGGTGCTAATCTTTTGGTTGTTTCAGTTTAATTTTTAAAGTGGAGAAATTAAGCTCAGAGAAGAGAAGCAATTTCCGCGAGGGCACAGAGAGAAGCAGTGTCAGAACAGAGTCTGGAACCATTATTTCCTGAGGCCCATCCAGCGCCTCTTGCTGCTTCCTACTTCATGCCTGAGCCCTGAAATGGAGAAGATGAATTTTGAACTGTGGGTTACCAAAGACAGTTTGAATGGAATGTGGAAAAGGAGAGGCGTTCCCAACTGAAGCATCTGTTTTGCTTCCAGTGCTCTTACTGTTTAAGGGAATATCAGAAATCTAACAGCTTGCAGGCTCTTGAGGCCCAGAAGCGCCCAAGTGTACAATGTGCCCTGATGATGATTCCTATTGCCCTCCTCACCAAGTCTGAGGAAATAACCATTTACTCTTGCAGCAGGACCTTCAAACGCTCTCATCCACTCAGCATGAGACACCATAAGTGTGCTTCAGTTAAGGGTGACACAAATCTTGGCCTTTGAGCTGAAAGAGCTATTAAGTAAAGCAGAGCTTAGGAAGAAAAGGTATTTATTGTTGGTTGAAGATGATTACAATGTCATTAAATTCAGCTAATGAATTGTGCTGTTGTGTAGATGACAGGAGAATACAATGCTTTCCTGTAGGGTCTGCTCTGTAGATGTCAGGGCAGGAAACATATCCAGTCCACTCAAAGGCCGAACCAGACCTTTCTGCCCTTCCAGGGCATTCCCTTCCTACCCCCAGTTGACAAAATGCCACAAGAAGTTTGAGAATGACTAGTCCCACAGTACAAACAGAAGGCAGGAGGAAGTCTTTCACATTCTCCTAGGATTGGCAGCTTGTTGAAAAGCCTATGTCTTTCTCTCCAGCGGGTCGCTTACCATAATGCCTAATAATAACTTTAAAACTTACTTAAACTCTTGAAAATCAAAGGAACATTTCAGAAAACATCTGTGCCCTAATAGTAGACTGATTAATTTCTGATTCTCTTTAACATAACTAACTGGGACAACTTGGCTTCATTCCGCTGAAGATGCATTTCTTCTAACTCTAAGTTGGCATTTATCTAATGATTGTGATGAAGGGAAATGTTACATGCTAATATTACTATATAAAAAAAGAGGAGAGTCAGAAAATTGGAGGGCTTTTTTTTTAATTTTAGCTAAAAGGAAGGAAGGAAGAAGTTGTTTGGAAGACTCATATCACTGATCCTCAAGATGGTAAAAAATCTGCTGTCTCCACTCCCTCATCTTGACTGCCAAAATGAAAATAACTAATCTTTTATAGGAAGCAGGTAGAACATGTTGTAAGGAATCTCTGTTCCATCTGTCCAGGTATCTTGGTGTAGATATTTTTTTTTACTTCCTTCCAATATTATGAAATCACATGACTTGTTGGATTCCCAAGTCCCTTTGCTAGACTTCACAACCATAGGCATTATCAAAATTTGCACAAATGGTCTGTGTATCTGAGCAACTCAGTTGCGGAGCTGGATTATGAAAGATACTAGGAGTAAGGGTAAGAATTGAATGAGATTTGCATCCCCCAATGTAATAATGGTACATCATTAAAAAATGATGCATTGACCTACACATAAGTCCTTCTGGTAACTTTCCCTAAAGTTTATAGTTATAATAATTGTAATGCCATCGCTGGGCCTGAATTTTTATTTTCTATTTGTGAAAATTTGTTCTTTCAACATATCTTTTTATGAATAAATCCTTCACTGAATTGATAAGTCTCCCCCACAATAAGCGATTCCTTGTATTGAATATGTTTAAAAAAAAGAGAAAGAGACATCAGTCAACAACATAGGTCAACAGCAAAAAAACATTAGGTCAACAACACCTAATTGACACACAAATACCGTCTAACATTATATTCAATATGCTATACCCATAGCCCTTTCACAAAGAGGGAATGGGTTTATTGTCTTAGTCCTTCAATGGAAGAAAGAGCTTGTAGTGTTTATTATTTTATTATTATTATTATATTCTTTATTATTATTTTTACTGTGATTAACAGAACAATGGTTATTTTCTTTTTTTTTTCCAAAAATCTTAGTGTATTCTTAAGCTTTAATGCCTTTTCACTGAATTCACATCAAGTCACGAAAGAGTTTAATATTTCAATTAACTGAGATCATAATTTATGTTTCTGTTATTTCTTTTATTTTACTTAAAAATGCTTTATTAACTTCTGATTTGCATCATTCGTTTCTGCCAGATTTTGAGTGACAAATTTTCTCCCCACTTTTCCCCCACCCACCTGTAACACCAAGCACCCCAAGCATCCCCAAGGTTTGCTGCCAACACAGGTTCTTGTATCTGCTTTGTTAAAGGAAAGCAATTCAAAATGGGTTAACAAGCTTACTTTAATCAGTCAAACACACATCATTTACCTAGTTCAGGGGAAAAAGGTCAGCATCCTGAACTTCAAAGTATTCAGACAGAATTATCAAGACAGAAACAGATCAAGTAGACAGATTTCCAAACTGTCCAACCATTACATCCATACCAAACAACAAACATCTGGGTTTCAAAGCCAGGGGGCTCTGAACAACGGCTAGCCCAGAGTTACATCAAGTCACAGAACACTTCTCAAAGTGAGCCCCAAAACAAAGCCTCACATCAGGGCTTATGTAGCCTTCTCCTGGATCAGAGAATGTAACAACCTTTTGCACCCACTGGCCAATCAAGAAGTATCTACTGAAAAACAAGCCTCCCACCCCAGGCTCCAGGTGCACTTTAGCCTAAGGGCAGGGAAGGTCTTTAAAATTTACATTTCCATTACACCACCATCCCAAAATTGCAGTCCCACAGGATATGCCCTCCTTCAATCTGCTCTCTCCCATATTTTCTCCCATACCCCTTTCGACTTTTCCAGTGCATCTCTATGCCTTAGCACCTGTATATCTTATTTCCCAATTACATGTAAGATGGTATTAATAATAGTATATATATATATATATATATGTATATATACATATATGTATATGTATATACACACACATATATATGATCGTATATATTTTTGAATATTTGATTTTAAAACTTTCAATTCCAAATTCATTCCCTTCGTTCCCCGTCACCCACCTACATTGGGAAGACAAGCATTTCAGTATAGGTTGTACATGTGTGGCTAATGAAAAACAACAACATAGTAGATATATTGTAAAAGACTGACTACACTTCTTTCCCTCCCATCCCACCTCCCACCCGCTCCACTGTCCTCACTGATCCCATCCCTTTATAAAAGTGGGTGCTTCCAACTTCCCTCCCCCCGAGCCTGCACTCTCTTCCATCATTCCCCCTCTCATCCCCTCTCCCCCCATTCTCCTGGAGGGTGAGATACCCTATTTAGTGTGTATTTCACTCCCTCCTCAAGCCAGATTCAATGGGAATAAGGTTGACTCATTCCCTTTTGCCTTCCTATTCTTCCCCTCCATTGTAACCATTTTCCCATGCCTCTTTGGTATGAGATAGTTTACCCCATTCTGTCTCTCCCCATCTCCTCTTATTATATTCCTCTCACCTCTTAATTTCACCTTTTAAATATCATCCATTCCTTTTAAATTGTTCCTGTGCCCTCTATCTATGCATGCTTGTAAACATACATACATACATTCACATATGTATTCATATGCCCATATACCCTCATATATATACACATATATACATATATATATATGTGTGTGTGCGTGTGTATATATATATATGTATATATATAATCCCTTCAACTACTGAGAAAAGTTTCATCAGTTACAATTATTTTTTTCCATGTAGGAATGTTAATAGTTCAACTTTGATAAGTTCCTTATGATTTCTTTTCCCTGTTTACCTTCTCATGCTTCTCTTCCTTCTTGTATCTGAATGTCAAATTTTCTACTCAGCTCTGTATTTATCAGCAAGAATGCCTGAAAGTCCTCTATTCCACTGAATGACCATATTTTCCCCTGAAACAGGATACTCAGTTTTGCTGGGTAGGTGACTCTTGGTTTGAATCCCAGCTCCCTTGACCTCTGGAATATCACATTCCAAGAACTTCGGTCCCTCAGTGTAGAAGCTGCCAGATCCTGGGTTATACTGATTTTGTTACCACAATATTCAAATTGTTTCTTCCTGGCTGCTTGTAATATTCTCTACTTAGTCTGGGAAATCTGGAACCTGGCTATAATATTCCTAGGAGTTTTCTTTTGGGATCTTTTTCAGCAGGTGATTCGTGGATGCTTTCAACCTCTATTTTGCCCTCCAGTTCTAAAACATCAGGGCAGTTTTATATGAGAACTTTCTGGAGGATGATATCTTGGTTCTTACTTCAGTCATGGCTTTCAGGCAGTCCAATAATTTTTAAATTATCTCTCCTGGATCTATTTCCAGGTCAGTGGTTTTTCCCATGAGATATTTCACATTGCCTTCTATTCTTTCATTTGTTTGTATCTGTTTAACAGCATCTTGATTTCTCATAAAGTCATTAGCTTCCATTTGCTCCAATCTAATTCTGAAGCAATGATTCTCCTCAGTGAGCTTTTGAGATTCTTTTTCCATCTGGCAAATTTGGCTTTTCAAGCATTCTTCTCCTCATTGCCTTTTTGAGCCTCCTTTGCCATTTGAGTCAGTCTGTTTTTTAAGGTATTATTTTCCTCAGTCCGGCTGTTGACTCTCATTTCATAATTTTCTTGCATCGTTCTCATTTCTCTTCCCAATTTTTCCTCCACTTCTCTTATCTGCCTCTTAAGGTACTCTGTGGCCTGTAACCAGCTCGTATTTTCCTTTGAAGCTTTTGGTGCAGGAGTTCTGACTTCTCTGTTTTCCTCTTGTTCCATGCCTTGCTCCTTCTTGTCCCCAAAATAGGAGAATAATGTTGGAGTCTTCTGTCTGCTTTCCTTCCTTTGCCTGCTCATTTTGCCACTCAATTATTTGACTTTTGGGCTTTTTGCCACAGTAGGACTCTGCCACCAGACAGGGGAGCTTTCTTCCCAAACGCTGGGGTTTTCTCAGCTGCCAGAGGTATTAGATGGGTACCCTCTCTCAGGTATCCACATGCTCTGGCAAGCTGGACACACACCCCAGGACTTCCACCCTAGACTGCAATCCAGATCCAAGCAGGTTAAAGCAAGAGAGATTACCCCTCAGACTGGTTCTTGGTACTCCTACACTCTGCAGGCCAAGAGCTGAAGCTGCCATGTGGTGCTGGCTGGCTGTGCCTGCGTCTCAGCAGCTTCTCGATGCACTCCCACTTACTGGTCCCAAAGTCCAGACTGCACTGGCCTCTCACCTTGTCCTTGCCATCTCTGTGTTGATAAATCTGGAAACTGCCACCGCTGCTACTGTTCTGGAGTCCCTCTGGCTGGCGGCTGGTCAGGCCCGCTCTGGGGCTAAAGCCTCGGTGTGGAGCAGGGCTCAGCTCCCAGAGCGTTGTGCTGGCAGATTCCTGCCGGCCTGTTGGCCTGTCCTCAGCAGAAGGTTAGCTTCTCTGTGTCATTTTGTGGGTTCGGCATCTCCAAAGTTTGTTTAGAGTCCCCTTTTTACATGGATTGGGGAGGGTGGAAGCCGGAGCTGCAGGAAGGTCTTGCTTCTACTCCCCAATCTTGGCTCTGCCAAACAATGGTTATTTTCAAGCTTGTAATAGCTTGACTCAGTTCTCAATAGCACTGAAATTTATGTTGACATGATATGGAAGTGACTAATCCCTAACTCAATTCCTGCTTGGCATGTAGATGGATATTTACCTATTGCAATCAGTATTACTTAAGAGAATGAATCTATCCACAAAACTGGAAATTGTCCTTTCCAGTTTCAATGGACCTTAATAATTCCCTCACTCATTTGATTATCCAAAAAAAAATTCCAATTGGGTTTTGACATCTATTATAAGACAGATGCTGTTTAGTGAAAAGATGATAATATTTTATTGAATGCACCTGGTCCAGGATCTTGTTAAATTTACTGTTTGGCTCCCCAGTGATGTGTGATACCATCAGCAGTAGAATATTTTTTTGTACCTGTCACTACAAAGAACTTAGGAAGGATAGCTAGGAATGGGAGATCTGGTACCACCCTGGGAATCTAGGGTAGAACATTGATCCAATAATAGATGGGGACAAAGGAAATCCCACAAATCCAGTGAGAGATACAGGGAGATGGGAGCTATGAGTCGGAAAACAGAATTGTACATCTATATGTACAATGTTCAAGCCAAGCTGTGGATTAGAAATAAGTGAATAAATAGAAGTCAATAAATTAAATCCCCATAGACTGAGGCCAAGGCCAAACAGAAGGTAATAATCCAAGGAGGCAACTGAGAAAATGGAAGATCTCATGCCACAGGGAAGAGCAAGAACAGAGGAAGGAAGTAGAACATGTTTATGAAAGGAGGAATCAGAGCAGAGCAAACAGAAGAACTGCAATTTAGGAGGAAAAAGAAAGAAAAAGAACGAACAAACTTTTGCATGGAGTCTAGAGAAATATCTATGCACATTTGTGTGTATATGTGTATATATGTATATGTGTGTATATATACATATGTATATATTTATGTGTGTGTACACACACGCATCTACCGGTATATGCAGTTCCAGGTGGTGAATTAAATAATAATAACTTCCAGGGAGACAGAAATTTTAAATGTGAAGGTTGCTTTTCATAAATGATTTTGATGCAGCTAGGGAGGTTAGGTGATAGAGGCTGGACATGGAATAAGCTCTTGGTTCAAATTCCCCCCCTGACACTGATTGTCTGTGTGACCCTTATCTGCCTCAGTTTCCTCATTTGTTAATCAGAGATAATAACAGGGCCTATCTCACAGGGATATTGTGAGGGAAAAATGAAATATTGTTTTTAAATGCTTTGCAAACCTTTAAGAGCTATAGAAATGCTATTTATTATTAAATATCAGCTCATTTTTTCATCACACAAGTCCCATCATGTGGATCTATTATTATCTCCATTTTGCAGCTAAAGAAACAGAATATGGCTGCTCTGCATGGGGAAAAGAAATATCTGAGGAAGACTTCAAACTCGCGTCTTGTTGACTCCAAATCTGTCTCTCTATCCACTAGAGAGCATGTGAGGTTCCTCCTAAATCTCTGTGTAGGACCCCATGATGCTCTGAGCAGGCATTTGAGATAGGTGAGGTCAACTGATGCCTGCTAGAGCTGACAGAAGCAGGCTCTGCAAGAGGAGCCCTGAGAAGAGAATTGTTAGTCTTTCACTGATGCAAAAATAGCCATGGTGATGATGATGATGATGATGATGGTGGCGATGATGGAGATGGTGACCATGATGATGATGAAGATGATCGAGATGGTGGCACACATTTAGGGTGGCAATGATGGCGATGAAAATGATAGAAACATTGATGATGATGAAGATGGTGATGATGTTAGAGGTGGTGACAATAATGACCATGATGGCTTGCATTTACAAGGCATTTTGCAAAGTACTTTATACATGTTATCTCAGTTCATCCTCTCAACTCTATGAGATAGGTTACATTATTATTCCCATTTTAAAGATGAGGAAATTCAATTTAAGAACAGTTAAGAGACTTCCTCAAATGTTAACCTCATTTGAAACAAACTCCTGGTGCAAGTTACTGGCAGTTCTTTGTTAGCTAATATGGACTTTATGCTGTCATTCTGGTGATGAACCTTGCTTTCCCTCCTATTTTTAATACTTATCAAAACCCTTTAAGAGGAATTTATCCCTGAATTTTTAAATGTATTTGTTTGCCTCTCTTCTTACCAGTTTTATGGATGGATAGTAGATTACACCGTAGAAAACAATGAACTTTCAAATGAGAAGTGAAGATTTTCAAGGGCTGATCAAAAGACAATATGAGGGATATTTGGTGGAGAAACCATGTGCTCTATTGGCATCCTAATGGTGCCAGGACCTTACAAATAACTCCAGTACATTAGGTGTTCTAGTACTGGTACATTTTTTAAAAGACCTTGAAAATAATCCCACATGATTGGCAATGGCATCAGAATGCCGTGATGGTCAGGCAGAAATTTACTGCAGTTTTCTTACCAGAGAGAATATTTCTATAAATAAGAACAAAACTATGCTGGAATCTTGAGTGTGCCATCTTAGTAAGTGCTTTTGAAGATCATGCCAATATTCGAACACTGCGTTATTAGATCAGCTTTAAATTTTACAACCGATACTAAATTTAAAAAGTTATGTCACCTTCAAAGTTCCCAAATAAGACACAGAAAGACTGGGGCAGTCATATTTCTGGTGAGAACATAGTTATGAGAAAACATGGACAACAGTGACAGCATAGGGTCTGGCAAGAAGAGAGTGAAGGTATTATTATGAGAGTTTTGTTTTTTCTGGTAAGTCATATGGTATATATTTGGTTCTAATGAATTATTTAAGAAATTTCCAAGAAAGGTATATGAATTCAAAAGTTTGAGGCAGTATTATGTAGTAGACAGTACACTGGACAAGGAGCCTAGAAGACCTGTTCCTTCATGGCTCAGGCATGATGCAATACATTTCATATAATCTATGTATGACTTTGTATAATTTT
This sequence comes from Petaurus breviceps papuanus, assembly GCF_028583685.1. NCBI lineage: Eukaryota > Metazoa > Chordata > Mammalia > Diprotodontia > Petauridae > Petaurus > Petaurus breviceps. The sequence continues at coordinate 2,160,000 of NW_027185852.1, read as the reverse complement.
CCACATTCTTCAGTTTCCTTATCTGTGAGTGGTGCGAACATAGTGATCCCTAAAACATGCCCATTGTAAAGGTAAGACATAATGTGAAATTCTTTGGAAATTTTAAAGCCCAGTTGAATTGTGAATAAATTTAATTACCATCGTTGTCAAGTATCATCATAATCACCATCTTTTTTAATGCTTCCCACCTTGAGAGGCAGGTTCTGTGGAATTCTTTCTTATATATGCAGAAATTGAAATTTAGGTTTAGTTAAATTAAAGAAAATCTCCTGATTTATACAACTAATTCATATTATTCCTAATTCAAACCCAGGTCTTCCAAAATGTCATTTTTGGAGAGGATTCTCTATGAGTAAATATCCTATACTGAAGGACAGTGACAAATGTTAGAAATGATTTGTGTTTGAGAGTTCCCTGGAGCAATGAGAGCCAAAGTGACTGGCCCAGCCAGGGTACACAAAGCACCAGGAAGAGATGGGGTATGAAAAAAAGTCTTTCTGACTCCAAGGCTAGCTCTCCATATATTTACTGTTTCTTATTGCCTCGTATGTTCATGAATTGATGTGTCAAATCATTTTGTAAATGTTATATCTGTATATAAAGATGAATTATCAGTAATAATAATAGTGATAATAAATGACAATGGCAAAAATTCCATGAATATTTTTCATAGTGCAAAGAATTCCAATACAGTTGTTCTTTTCGCTAGAATCCATGAGTATATAGTGAATTCCTGAAATCTATTTGTTATTCAAGAGAGTTTTGCTAAGTGAATCAGAATGATTTAGAACTAATAATTACCCTGTCTCCCAACTCCCTCGCATTAAACACATATAACCACCAATATAACTTCCCTTATTAAAAAGGATGGTTGGTATTTCCTCCAGGTGAATGTGTTGGGGGCACAATTATTCATTACTGTGGGATCATAAATGCTCCATATTTTGTCAAATTTTGTATGGGGCATGGGCATGGAGTTGATTCAAAGAGATTCATTGGTTTTTATGCCTAGTTTTCTCTAGTTATCTGACCTTTTGGCGCTTTGGGGGGAAACAAATTCCATTATTTTTACTTAGCTCCTTGAAGACTGCTCTGCCTCCCCCACCCCTGGGACAATTTAGTCTGCTGTTAAATTTTGGATTCCATGTTTTAGAAAGGAAATTGATAAGAGAGGAATACCAAGATTGTGAATGTCCTTGAGATCATTAAAGGTGTGAATTTATTGAAGAAAATGGAGAGGTTCAGTTAGTATAGAGAAGATTTGTTGACTGTCTCAGAAGAAAGAGTGTTCCCCTGGCTGGAAAGCTGCAAGGGTGGGCATTATAGAAGGGATTTTTATTCATGAATGAGTTGAACTGTATGGACTCTTCCTTCTTTTTGTGATTCAATATCTTAGGAGTTAGCTTCAAGTATTTAAATAACTAACATATGGAAGAGAAAGTAGACTTATCTTATTAGACATCAGAAAGCACAGAAGCAATGAATAGAGATTATAAAGCAGTATATCTGGAGCTGACTTCAGGGTACATTTGAGGTCTTCCAAAGCTAAATGTTTTGGCATCCTGGTCAGCAGGTTCAACCATCCCAGGGAACCTGGAGCACAATACATGGTCCCTTCCTGGATCTGTAGTGAGGGAGGGGTTCCTTGCTTGGACACAAGTGCAGCAGATGGTTTCAGGTCTCTTCCAACTCCTGAGGTGCTATGACAGCACTTTAAGTGAGTCAGTGTCCCCTGCCTCTTAGTTGTTCAATCTTACCCCCACCCCATTCAATAGAGCAGGAAAGTAGGAAATCAAATTCTCCAAATATATTCAGTCTCTGATAAACCTGTAAATAAATTCTCAAAAAAGAAAGGAATATGAAAGAAAGCCAGCTCACATTACATGTCTTACTGGGCCCTAAGCTTGGCTTTTGTGCAAGTCCTGGTCTAATCTCTGCTAAGTTTAGGCACAGAGTCAATGGTTTCATTTTATAGCTTTTTAACATGTTGAAAGAGAGCTCAGTTCACTTGGCAACTAGCTTTTAGTATCTGTGTTATCATGTGAACAAAGTTATTTTGCTTCTATTCTTAAAAATCCATCAATCACTATTGAAAATTATTTAAGACACACATCTTTGAAAATGAAGTTGGCTTCATGGCAACATAATTTCCTTGTACAATCCCACAGCTCCTAAAGATAGACCCTGTTTGGCTCTTAAGGGTCTTATTAAAGTTTCCTGTGGACATGGGGAAAATAGAAAGAGGAACAATATATGCAGATGTTTTATCTACTATGTTCTTTGCCTGGACATGTGTTGAGATCGATGGGAAAGTGGCAGCATGGCCACATAATCAGGTCCCACAGGATTAGATCAACCCCAAGTGGGGAAGTTATAAGAAGTTATGTTTTCCACTATTTTAGAGGTGCTGGCACATATGGAAGAAGGGAAGTAGGGAAAAAAGAAGGCTTTATCAAATGTCAGGTACTTTGCTGGGTAGCTCAGAAATATTATCTCATTTGATCTTTACAGCAACCCATGGAAATAAAGGAGAACTTGTTAATATTCCACATGACCACTAAGTGCAAATATTGTCCCCATGGGAACTGTGGAAAACCTAGCTTGAATTACTTGCCCAAGATCACACAACTAGTGTTATAGGCTGAATTCGAACTCAGGTCTTTCTGATTATGGGCTCCTAGTGTTCTCTCCAGTGTGCTACCCAGATGACAGAGTAGCAACCTGAATTATTGGAAAAAAAATCTCATCAATGAGGTTATAAATATATTTGAGAATTTTCGGTTCTTTGGCCACCTCTGAAAAAATCCCTGTTGAATGTTTCCTGTGTGTGCTGTAATGACTCAGGATGGTCAAAAATTAGGCCAGTAGGGCTCAAGATCAAAGGCACTCTCCCAAACTGGAAAAACTTTTAAGTATGAGTATTTCTGTTGCCTGAAAACCAGCCTAGGTGAAACTGGAAAGGTGACTGCCCAGTGGGTCCCAGGTTGATGCACTTTCATCATCAGTGGATCAGGGTCATTGAAAGGACAGAGGGCATTTATGCTGATAACAGGACTTGAGCATCAGTGATCACTAGCACGAGTTATGCATACAGAGGCACAACTCTCATCCCTTTATCACTTGAAGAAACACATTGGTCACAAAATGCCCCAGAAGCCTCCGGACTCCACCCAATTCCATCTTTATTCCAATCCAAGCAGGTGAAAGTAAGATTCTATCTCTAGTGCAATGTCCCTTGCTAAGTCAGGTTGCTCCTTGGGGGGGGGGGGAGAAGAGGGCCATTCGAGAGCCAGTTTCCCTCTCCAGGGCATCATGATAAACGCTCTTCAGATATGCTTTTGGGGGAAGAAGCCAAAACCAAAGGGATTCTCTTCGTGTGAGTTTGACTCTATGGGCTGCGCGTCCTCTCGCCTAGCTAGCTCGCTGTTTGGTACAGTTGCAGAGACCTCTAGGGAATGGCTCTCTGTGGAGACTGAGCCAGCCTGCCTCTGTCTCTCCTCTGAGTTGCTGTTTTCAAGTTGTGATTCGGGAAACTCGAGGCCTCTCGCCTATTGCAGCTCCACTCTCTGAAATGAATTCTCCCAAGACTCGTCTTCCCAGGCAAGCAGATGGTCCTTGTGCACGTGGCTGAGTTTTGATTGTACCGCTTCTGAATAATTTAAAGTTTCAAATCTCTATAAAACTACTGTATTCCCATTTCCCAGTACAATTTTTTTTTCCCTTTTGCCTTAGAAATACCTCGCTTCTATTTTGACATTTGGCTGAAACTTGGCTCCTTCTGCACTGGCTCCATTGTCACATGGCTCCTGCTGTTCTTTGTTACAATTTTAGATAAGTGTGGCTTTAGAAAGCTAAGATGCTTTTAGGAACTCTTCTCCTGGTGATTTTCCCCTTCCCGTCTGCAGAGCGTTTTGTATACAGAAACAGCACATTAGCCAAATGATGCTGTTATCGCAGCTCCTGTTGGTCTGCGTTGGCACTTGCTTTAGCATTGCCCCAAATAGGTTTGCTTTGCAGAGCTCTGGAGAGGCATTCAAGGCCCTCGATAATATGTGGCAAGTCAGGCAGCTTTTGGCTGCCATGTTGGTAGAGGAACAGTCAGAGCCGACCTTGGGCCCGTTCACTGATTTTACAGGTAGGAAGGAGAGCATGTTAACATCAGTGTCCCTGAGCCATCTGAGCCCCTCCATCCCCATCGGCTGTGCCCTGAGTTTGCTACCTGTAGGTTTCTGCATCTTTTTGGACACAGGTCAATCTATGCTCTGTGCCCTGCTGTAAAAAGCTAAGAACAAGGGTTCAATTCATAGAATCTGCGTTTTAGAGCTGGGAGTCAGGCAGTCAATTAATATTTGTTAATCATCTACTATTTGTAAAGCATTGGGTTAAATTCTGGGATGCAAAGAAAGACAAAAAGAAGAAAAGAAAGAAACCTTCCCATTCTGAACGAACTCACAGTCTGAGAGAGACAACATGCAAACATTCTGCTGTATACAAACAAAACATGGAACGGATAAGAGGAACAATGTCAGGGGGAAGGTCCTGAGATGGACAGGTTCTGGTGAGTGTTTCTTTCAGAAGGTAGAAGGTCATTTAGGAATTTGCTAGTCAGAGGATCAGAGGTATAGGTCTAGAGGAGTGTTGAGCCCAGCCCCCTAATTTTACAGATGAGTAAACAAAGGCACAGAGTCCTGGCCCAGGTTCCCACAGTCAGCATCTCTCTGAGGCAGATTGGAAATTCAGGTCTGCCTTATATTCATATTCAATGTTCTACATGCCTAATGGACCTTAAGACTCATTATTATATTGATATAGAAACTTGAGTCTTGAGGATTTCAATGATTTTCCAAGGCATCTTTAGTGTCAAGTATCAGAACCAGGATTCCAACTGAGGCTCTTCAGCTGTCAAGTTCAACACTTGTGAAAGAACCTTAGCAGCTAGGTGGCACAAATCACCAAGGCAGGAAGACATGATTTAAAATTCTTTTCCTAGCTGTGTGACCCAGGGCGAGTCATCCACCCTCTCTCAGCCTCAGTTGTTTTCATTTGTAAAATGGGAACAATAATAGCACCTCACCTCCCAGATTGTTCTGATGATGAAATGAGACGTGATAAATAAGTGTTTGGCATACCTTTAAGTACCATAGATATATGCTGTCTACTTCCCAACAAAGTCACAGGCCCATATTCCTTTCCATGTTGATTACCCCAGTGTGGATGGTTGCACAGAGTAACAAAGCCAATTATTTCATATAGGAATGGAATTAGAATGGTTGAAAGAGATGACAAGGGGAGATCAGCAAATCAGGTGTTCCAGATGTGGTATCTGAGTCCAGCTGTGCTGGTAAGCATCATATGGTCCCAGAGGTCAGGTCTACAAGAAGTGGATAAGGTTAGTTAGGTGGTGCAGTGAATAGAGCACTGGCCCTGGATTCAGGAGGACCTGAGTTCAAATCTGGCCTCAGACACTTGACACTTAACTAACTGTGTGATTTTGGGAAAGTCATTTAACCCCAATTGCCTTGCCTTCCCCCCTCTGAAAAGAAAAACAAAAAATAGAAGCAGTGGATGGAAGCTGGACAGAGGCAAATAGATGGTGTTAAAGGGAAAACTCCATAGTAATTAGAGCTACCTTGAATGGAAAGGTGGTGCAGTTAGGTGGCCCAGGGGCTAGAGTTCCTGACTTGGATTCAGGAAACTCTACTTCCTGTGTCCAAATCTGGCCTCAGACATTTACTAGCTGAATGACCACGGAAAGGTTACATAAACATATTTGCCTTACTTTCCTCATCTGTGAAATGAGCTGGAGAGGTAAATGGCAAACCACTCTATTATCCTTGCTAAGGAAATCCCAAATGGGGTCCCAAACCACTGAACAACAAATGAGAAAAGTCTTCCAGATTTATTTGGAACATTTATTTAATCAGTCTGGAAGTCATTGATTGAGAACCAGAAGGAAACTCAGATACTATTGAGTACTACCTTCTCAATTTGCATGCAGATAAGGAAACTGAGGTAACTCTAACCCTAATCCTAACTGTAGTTCCAAAAAGGTAAACAATCATAGAAATCCTCTCAAAGGTCATAGCTTCTGACTCCTGGGCCAGCACTCTTTGCATTAAACCACATTTCACTGTTAAAAACAAAACAAAAGCAAAACAAAAAACCCTAATGTAAAATATTTGTATGTGTACATGTATGTACATGTGCATTTATCTAGATTTCACAGGTGTGTATGTGTATATGCAGCTGTATGTATATGTACATACCTCTGTATCTCTATAGATGGATGGATAGATAGATAGATAGATAGATAGATAGATAGATAGAT